>NW_006921635.1:12586186-12596777 GCF_000298275.1 Orycteropus afer afer
TCTTGAAACCTCCTTTGTGATGATGAATGCCACACCATTCCTTTTCAAACTGTCATTCCCGGCATAGTAGATCATATGGTTGTCTGATTCAAAGACACTCTTACCTTTCTTTAACTCAGTTTATGTCACCTTATTTTCCCTCCAAAATTCCCTCGTTGTCTTGTGTTTGCTTTCAGCAGTTTCAGCCCAGGAGGAGTATCCCATGAAACACAGTTTGAGTAGTTCCACTTTGTGGAGGAGGCATGTAAGGCTGAGTGTAATTCATTCCTCAAGTCGGGGGAGAAGCCCCAGCATTGCTTCATGCATCCCCTACTGATAGTCAATAGGGCAAGAGTCTTTTCTGTACACAAAGGGAAGCATAAAATGAACTGACAGCTACCTGGTAAAGTCAGCTAGAAGGCATTGTTCTAGGATTAGCTGTTTGGGAATCCACAACAGGGAGAGCTTTGGAGGGGAAATCATGATTTATTGATGTACCCTAAAATTTTCAATGTGTCATAAAGGAACACTTGACAAGAGGAAACCTCTTAAGAGCCTTGGGTGATATTTGCTTGAAATTAGCTTATGGTATTTGCCTATCTCCTGTGCAGACCTGGTCCTGGATGAGTACATGAGTAATATCTTCCTTTTGAAAGCTTTTCATTCTTTGCATCATTTTCTTAGTCCTCGACAAGATTGCTTATGGGGCTGTATTCATTTCTAATCCATGGAAAAGAAAGCCTGTTTTTCCCTGAGACTCTAACCTCTGCAAAGCATGTGGGATAATGATAGTGTCAGGCAGTTGTACAGACTTTAGCTATCACTGTAAACATAAAACCATAAGGCACATGAATAAACCCTCCTTGAACACTCCAGGAGAGAAGGTAAGCTTTAGGGAATCTTGTGCCAGCATACAAAAGACGTAACCAGTATAAACAGATTATTGGGATGCAACGTGGCAAGACTACTAGCTGATCACTCAACTGCATAGTTTCTTTTCTTCTTAATCACATAGACTAACTACATTACCCAGCCTCCCTTGCAGCTAGGTGTTACCATGTGACTGAATTCTAGCCAATGGGATAGAAACAGAAGTGATAGTGATCACCTCCTGCTTGTACCATAAAAACCTCCCAGCCACAATCTCTCATGCCCTTTTCCTAAACTCACAACTTTGGAAGCCACTTGTTTTGAAGATGGTGAAACAAGGAGATGGAAAGTTTCTGGGTCCTTAAATTCCTGTTTGGAGGGAACTGCCCACTATTCAGGAACAACTGTGTTGGGATATTACATGAGTGATGAAAAAACTTCTATTATGTCTGAGTTATTGTACCTTTTGAGGATTGTTTGCTATAGTAGCCAGAAGTGTGAACAGGGAGTTTGTGTTGGTGGTGGCTGATTGTGGTGCTTGCAGAGAAAGGCAGCATCATGCATTTGAAGCAGCCAGTGGTGGTTCAGTAGTAGAGTTCTCACCTTCCATGTCGGCGACCCAGGTTCAATTCCCAGCCAATGCACCACTCAGCTTGTGTGTTGCTATACTATTGGACGAGTTTCAGTGGAGCTTCCAGACTAAGCTGGACTAGGAAAAAGGCTTGGTGATCTACTTCTGAAAACGCAGCCACTGAAAGCCCTATGGGTCACAGTAGTCCCACTCCATTGTTCATGGGGTCGCCATTAGTTGGGTGGTGATCTGAGACAGCAAACAACAAATGCAGTTGAGAGAACATGGCTACAGAGTGAGACAGACATGGGTTAAAAATCTTGGCTCTACCATCCACTTGGTTCCCTGATCTTGGTCAGGTGACTTAATCTCCCTCATCCTTAGTGTTTTTCCTTTAGGAAAATGGAAATAATATTTATCCTGCAAAGTTGTTTTGAAAGGTAAAGAAAACTTACTTAAAATGCATGACACAATGACAAGCACACAATAGGTGTTCACTAAATGGTACCTGTCATTTTTGGCTTTTCTAATTACTTTTAAAATTCTACTCTCCTATCTTGGTTCAGTAGATGCAGTGGTTATGTTTGTGTGTCAACTTGGCTGGGCCTGGTTGAGTGGCTGGGCAGCTGATGGTAGTTATTCCCCGTGATGAGACTGGCAATCACCTCCATGGTGGGATCTACCACAAGCAGCTGGTTAGCTGCTTTGGGTATGTGGTCTGCTTCCCATACATAAGAAGCAGCTTTGGGAATGGTCTCTAACCTATGGCATGCTTGAACCCTGCATGTAGCTGTGTCATTGTACAGCAGCCTGCCATGCTCTGCTGACCTTGGGACTTAAATGGACTTGAATTAATGACCTGCTGTGTGGTTTGGTAACATCGGGACTGTGCCTTGTTACTTGTCAACCTTGGGGTTGGCAGCCTTAGCAGCCAGCAGCTGTCTGAGTGAAGACAGCTTTAGTGGGCTGGGAGCTGGAGGCAGAGCTGAAGCCCAAGGCTGAGAGGCTTTCACCCAGCCCCTAGAGCCTGGCACTTTGAACTTAGACTTAAACCCTCCAAATTGTAAGAATAAACTCCTGTTTGTTAAGGCCATCCCATTTGTGGTATATTCTTGTCAGAGCCTCACTAGGGAACCAGAACAGTAGATTATATCAGTGCCCCCCTCTGCATATCTTTCCATCCTCAAATAAACTGTCTTAGTAGTTCTCTAGTAAAGGAGCTCTGGCGGTGTAGTGGATAAGGCATTTGACTGCTAATCAGAAGGTCAGCAGTTCCAACCCACCAGCTATAGCAGCAATACCACAAGTGTATGGCTTGAACAAGCAGACATTTACTTTCTCATAGTTTAGGAAGCTCGAAGTAGTCCAAATTCAGGGTGCTGGCTCTAGGGGAAGGCTTTGGGCCTGGAGGAAGTTCTTTGTCAGTTTTCCACTTCATTCCTCACTTCCATGTGGTGTGGCATCGCCCTCCCTCTTCTCTGCTTGTTTCTGTGCCTAATCTTCTTTTATAGCTCGAAAGTGATTGGCTTATGGTCCCATTGTCATAACAAAGGAAACCCTATTCTCAAATGGGATCATATCCGCATGTGTAGGTGTTAGGATTCCAGCACACATTTTGGAGGGACACAGTTCAACCCATAAAAGAAACTCAACAAAAATACCAAAAAACTTGTAAGAAGAAAAATTTCTCCCTGCCTTCTCCTCATTCCTGCCTCGGAAACCCAAGGAGGGGTCGCTATGAGTTGGGGGCCGACTCGATGGCAAACAACAACAACAACAACAACAACATCTCCTCATTCCTATATGTCTCCTTTTCAGTTCACATAGTTGTAATTACACAGTTAGTTGGCTGCTGATCAGCTGCACACTTCTCATCCTTTCCGTGAGGGCAGGAATTTGGTCTGTTTTGGTCTCATGTGTATCCCAAGCCTGACACAGAGCCATAACACAGAGTAAAGGTTCGATACGTATTCACTGAATGCATGAATTAACGAAGATATGAATCGTCCACTTGTGGAGGTTTGCAGGGCTCCACACACTCTGAGCCCAAGGTGGACAGAGGAGAGGCACTACAGGGTCAGTCCGCTCAGAGACATCTCCATCCCTGACCTGCGTGAAATGACACCAGGGGAGTCACTCCTTGGGTCTTAGGCAGAGGTGGCAAGCTGGTGGTCTGTGTGCCAGATCTTGCTCATCAGTGTCTTTTCTTCAGTCTGTGCTGTGTTTAACAATTTGAATCTGTTGTCAAAGTTGAAAAATTTGTAGATTTCCAATACAAAGCCACATTTCCTGCTTCTGTTGAAAATCCAGAAGATCTGGCTACCCCGTCATGGGAAGAATTGGCTGCCTTGAGTAGCAGTCCCCTGAATTAGGACAAGAGCCCTCCAGTTTACCATAGACCCCATCAGACCCACTCTAGCCCTCATTTAGCTTCCCATCCTAACCCTTGGGTTTGCAATCCCTATTATTATCCTTTAAGCCATCCATTCAATCATTAGTTCATTCAGTAGATATTTAGATGTTGGTGAAGGTGGGGGACCCAAGAAAATATTACCTATGTTCCCTGATCTCAAGGAGTTTATAGGTGGCTGAATAATCAGTGCCATAAAACATATAGGCAAACCTTAAAAACATTAATTTATTGACAGAACAATCAACAATATAAAATGTATGATGTAAAATACATGAAAAAAGTTAGATATGAAAAAAGAGACAGTTGAAGTTATGATTAAAGTCTTTGTGGAAGAGGTGAAATCTAATCTGAGTCTTCAGAAATCAGTTGTTGTTGTTGTTAGATGCCATCAAGTTAGTTCTGACTCATAGTGACCCTGTAGACAACAGAACAAAACACTGCCCAGTCCTGTGCCAGCCTCACAATCCTTGCTATACCTGAGCCCATCATTGCAGCCATTGTGTCAATCCATCTCGTTGAGGGCCTTCCCCTTTTTTGCGGACCCTCCACTTTACCAAGCATGATATTCTTCTCCAGAGAATGGTACCTTCGACAACATAACCAAAGTAGGTGAAATAGAGTCTGGCCATTCTCACTTCCAAGGAGCATTTCAGCTGCACGTCTTCCAGGACAGATTTGTTTGTTCTTCTGGCAATCCACGGTACTTTCAGTACTTTTTGTCAACAAAAATCAATACGTTGGGGAAAAAGGAGGAGGCCAGCCAGGCATAACCACATTGTGGTCACGAGTGTGGGTATTGGGGGCAGACAGATCTGGGTGCCAATCCATTGTGTTATCTTAAAGCAACTCATTGTGCCCCTTTAAGCCTCAGATGTCATGGTTGGTAAGGTGGAGGGTTGATGAAAGAGGGGAAGGCCCTCAACGAGATGGATTGACACAGTGGCTGCGGCGATGGGTTCAAGTATAGTAAGGATCGTGGAGCTGGTGTGGGACTGGGCAGTGTTTCATTCCACTGTGCATAGGATCGCTATGAGTCAGAGACAACTCCTGGCACCTAACAACAACACCAAGCCTTGGTTTCCTCATCTGTAAAATGGGGATACTGATATTTACCATAAGGAGCTCTGGTGGCAACATGTTTATAATAAGAATTAAATAAAACAATGTTGAAAGGAAGGTTGGGCAATCTACTTCCGTAGTGATACTGCCTAGGAAACCCAAGGAGGGGTCGCTATGAGTTGGATCCGACTCGATGGCAGTGAGTTTGGTTTGGTACAAGCACTTAATACAATGGGTGATAACTAATAACCTATAGCAGGATATGATGATTATTATTTTAAATGGATATATGAAGAAAAGACCCCTGTTAAAGTATAAATAAAGCATACGTCTTAATAATACTTTACATCACCACAGCATTTTACTGGGCTGTCCATTTGCCTCTCTAGATTTGCACTCTACCTTTCTCCTCCCTGCTGTCCTCTGGGAAGCTGGACTGTCTAGATGGCATCAACCAGGATCCCTTGCCTTCTGACTTCTTGGGTTCATCCAATGGGAGGCAAGGGGCAGGAAGTTAGAATGAGAGGAGAGCAAGACTAGGGGTTACCATTCCCCCTGCTACCTCCCTTCCTGCTGGACTGGGGCTTGGTAATGGCTGTGTTCTTCTACCTGTGGCAACATCTCCTGTCATGCAATCCCTTTACCATGTCACAGCTCTTGCTAGGTTCTGGTCACACCATTCCCTGCCGTTATCCTACAAAGCCTTCATGGTGGCAATAGCTTCCTATGACTACTAGTTCCTGGGGGCCTCTCTATCTCTTGTCAGTTCCACCAACCCTTCCCATACCTCCATATGGGAAGGTCCTTTCATTAAACGTTCTTCAAACAACCCTTTGAGTATGCCACCCAGGAAGTTGACTGATAGGTACTTTACAGTTTTCCCAAAGCATTTTCATATCCCTTCTCTCTGACATTCATAATATTTTTGTGAAGTGGGTAGGCTCATCCTCATTCTAACAATGAGGAAACTGATGCTCTGAAGGGTCAACCAACTTGCCAAAGTCAACCTTTTCCCTCCTAATCAGGTACTCTTTCTACCATAGGCCTATGTCTGTCTTGTTCAATGATGCATTCAACTGTCGTGCCTGGCACCACATAGTAGGTGCTCAATGAACATTTTTTTTTTGAACAGAATAAATGACCAGAAAGCAAGATGGGAGGATAGTCTTCCCTAATGGAGGAGGATGGGATTTTCCCCAGCACAGTTCCTCAGACATAGTTGTTGTTACTTGCTGTCGAGTAGGCTCCAACTCATAGTGACCCTATGTACAAGAGAACAAAACACTGCTCAGTCCTGCGTCATCCTCACAATCCTTTCTATGCTTGAGGCCATTGTCACAGCCACTGTGTCAATCCATCTTGTTGAGGGTCTTCCCCTTTTTTAGTGCCCTCTACTTTACCAAGCGTAATATCCTTTTCCAGGGACTGGTCCCTTCTGAAAACATGACCACAACATGACCAACAGACTTCGTGAGATGAAGTCTGGCCATTCTCACTTCTAAGGAGATTCTGCCTGTACTTCTTCCAAGACAGGTTTGTTTGTTCTGGCAGTCCATGGGAATTCTCAGTATTCTTTGTCAGCATCACAATTCAAATGCATTGATTCTTTCTTGATCTTTCTTATGCACTGTCCATCTTTCACATGCATATGAGGCTATTGAAAATACCATGGCTTGGGTCATGCACCCCTAGAGACTTCAAAGTGACTTCTTTGCTCTTTAACACTTTAAAGAAATCTTTTGAAGCAGATATGCCCAATGCAACACATCATTTGATTTCTTGACTGCTGCTTCTCTCATTCTCTCTATTAGGCATTCATCGAATACTTGTTAAATGTTGAATGGATGAGTAGGGCTTTGGAGGTGGACCTTCCTGGGGCACCACAGTGATGACCTGTAAGCACTGCAGACCCAGAAGTCTTTGCAGCCAGAAATAGACCCCATCTTCTTCCCAGTTTGCTAGGACCTCATCCTGCCATTTCTACTCCACCATTCCCTAGAACAGGCAAGCTGGTCAGATCAAACTGTGCTAACTTCATCCCTACCTGGCTCTCTGCCCGCTCCCTGACACCTGTGCCATGTTAAAAATAGAAATTCGTTTGCAGCTGTTAAACAGTTGGCTCTCAGGGAGGCCAGCAGCCGGTGGCTATTGGGGCTATGGTGGTTGAGTTTGAGCTGCCCCATGGGATTTGTTTCCCTGTAGGGGCACGTTTATGTGCTTCTAATTATGAAGTTCAGAGTCACCACCACATCATGCAGGCCTCCATTAGCTGAGTTTTCCCAGAAATGAGAGAGTGTTGGAGGGATGGGTGTCAACCTCGCCTTCTTATTTATTTTCTGCTACAAGATGGATCTTTCTAAGGTGACGTACATAGGAAGGGCTTCTCCTGGTGCTGCCTGGATGATGCTTCATATTTTGTTGAGCAGATTCTCCATCGGTGCAAACAGCCTCTCTATCTGATGAAAGGTGTCTCCCTCCACCTGGCTCTGTGTACCTTTCGTGTATCCCTGGATCCTCTGTGGAGCTGCCTGCTGGCTTCTCTCCAGGATGACAGCTGACACAGAGTGACTTCATTGCAAATTTCAAAGTCATCCTGTCATGCCACTGAGACCGGGTCACCCAGAGCAGGCTCAGGATGCAGCCTGCTGTCTGAACCACTCAAAGATCCCCCCAGAGAAGCTGTACACCAGCTTCCAAAGATAGCCAGATGTTCCAAGTGAATCAGCATTAGCAATTATGGTATGGCTGGGAAATGGTGTGAGAGGAAGATGGGAATGGATTTCCAGCAGTAAAGAGAGTGATTAAGGCTATGGAGTAGGCAGAAGAACTAGATGGTGCCTGGCTACCACTGTCAACCACTCAGAGGGGTAACTATGTGGGAGATCTTGGGTAGAGTGAGAGAACAATGTGGAACAAAACCCAAAAACAAAAAAAAAAAAAAAAAAAAGAGACCAGCTTTGCTGGTCTGATAGAGCCTGGTGGAACCCCTGAGACTATGGCCCTTAGTTGCCCTTCAAGTTTAGAATTGAACCCAATCCTGTGGCTTCCAGCCAAACAAAAGACAGGCATATGAGCTGAACATTTACATTAGGCAGATAGACTCCTTGGAGAGACCAGTCATGGGAGAATAAAAGGGTTGTGCATGCACAGACAGCTCAGGGAGAAGGAGCACATGGGAGGAAAGGACACAGGTAAGAGGTAACTATGGGGAGGAAGTGGGTAAGGAGGCTGCTCCATTGTGGGAAATTGCAGTCAATGTCATGAGACAAAGTGCATGTGAGCTGCTGTATGGGAAATGAATTTTCCATGTAAACTTTCACCCAAATCACAATAATTTTTTTTTTTTAAAAAAGACTATGAAGTCAGGTGTGCCTGGATTCACTCTTCCTAAACATGTCACCTTGGTCTCTAAGCCTCAAGTTCCTCATCTTTCAAATGGAGATAATAGCACCAAGTCATAAGTTTATAACTTAGAAGGTAAAAGAGATGAAACATGTTTAGTACTTCATATAGCGTAGGTTCTCAATAAATGACAGCTCTATTATTGTTACTCATAACAACAATAATTAGACCAGTTTCCCAAGCATTAGACTAGGTAGTTACTAGGAGAAAAGACTTGAAAATGGGGATGGCATTGATGATGCTTGGCTCATGTACTGTTGTATAGGGAACATCTCCACATGGTGCTGTTCAAATCATAATTTAGTGAATGATGTGCCCTGAAGTTGTTCAGGGTATGCCAGCAAGGCCATAGGTGTCATCTCTCAGCCAAAGAATGAAGGAACCTTTAACTTATCATAAGTAGCATGGATGTTCTTTCTTAGAGTTCTGGGGTGACATGACCAGATTTACATTTTAGAGATATTCTTTGCTCATGGAAAATGGATGGTAGTGGGGCAAGAGGGGAAAGTCTTTGTAGTCATCCATTTGAGCAGTGATGGTGGTTTGAACTTGGGTGCTTGTGAATGAAGGAAAGAGTCATAGGCAGACGGAGGAGATCTCCAGGCAGCAGTGGGGGCAGCCATGATTTAGACACCCACTGGGTGTGAGGGCATGAGCCAGGGAGATGTTATCTGAGTGTCTGGCTTGGGCAGTTGGGTGGATAGATGATTCTGATGTTCCCTGAGATGGGACTAGAGAAATAAAACATGATATTATTTTGGATCAAAGAATTTGTTTAGATAAAATCCAAATAAATCCCACCAAATCCATCTCATCCTCTTGTTTGATAATTAAAATAAGCCGCTCAATTTCTTTGGCCCAAATATTTTCTTAATATAATGACTCTTTCATCTTTGGTTGTTTATTTTTTTCTCTCCCTTTTTTAGAGAAGTATAATCCTACTGCATGGCCATCTCCTAGTGTATACCAAAGCAAGACAAATACGTTAAACCATTCCTTTATTTCATTGATTCTAAGACACACTTAAAAAATATTATTATGATTCGGGTGAAAGATTACAGAGCAAATTCACTTTCCATACAGCAGCTCACATGCACTTTGTCTCATGACATTGACTGCAATTTCCCACAATGAAACAGCTCTCCTCCCACTTCCTCCCCATAGTTACCTCTTTCCTGTGTCCTTACCTCCATGCACACCTACCCCCTGAGCTGTCTCCCTGTACATACATAGCCCTTTTATTCTCCCATGATTGATTTCTCCAAGGAGTGTATCCACCTAAAGTAAATGTTCAGCTCATATGCCTGTCTTTTGTTTGGCTGGAAGCCACAGGACTGGGTTCAATTCCAGACCTGAAGGGCAGCTTGGGGCCATAGTGTCAGGGGTTCCACCAGGCTCTATCAGGCCAGCAAAACTGGTCCTTTTTTTTTTTTCAATGATTTTGAGTTTTTTCCACATTGTTTGCCCACTCTATCCAGGATCCCTTACAGAGAGCCCCCTTTGAGAAGATACACATTTTTTTTTAAAAAAAAAAAAAAAACATTTTATCATCTCAGAAATTGGGACGCATTTGCAGTTGATAACATCTGACTATCACCCTCTGTGACATAGCTGTTTTGACATGGCGATCATTGAACATTTGCAGACTTGGCTCTTTTTCCTGGTGGCTCGACTAGACAGCTTGACTCCATGACGTCTTAGGAAATTGTTAAGGACTATTTGAGGAAAGACTGTGAGTTCTGGTTGTTGTCTGAAAACCTTCCATTGACATTTCTAGTATGATTAAGAAAGTGCCAGCATCAAAACTAGCAGACTGGGGTCAGCAGCTTGGAAGAAAACCCTGGAGTCAGTAGAGAGGTGTTCTTTAAAGAACAGCCATTATCACTGCTGCGATGGTGCAGGTGAGACATTGTGTGAAAATTAACATGGACATCACGGACCCTGACTCAAAAGGGATTTAGGAGAGTCAGATTCTAAATATAAAGGGTTTTTAGGAACACCCTACCAATTTCTTTTGCTCATCTATCTCTTTTCTTAAGTGCATGCATAAGAATAATAGGTGATAAAATTTTGAACAAATAAGTCTAAAAAGCTCTTTACATAGATAAACAATAAAAATTATGAGTGATGAGAAAGGCTGTTGCCACATTTTAATTGAGAGGTTTTTTTTCTTACTTAGGGTTGCATAAAGTAGTGACAAGTCAAGGTTGAATCTCAAATATAATGTTGAATAATGTTGTTGTTGTTGTTATGTGCTGTGGAGTCAGACCCAACTCATAGCGACCCCTCCTTGGGTT
>NW_006921635.1:12616583-12644143 GCF_000298275.1 Orycteropus afer afer
TTTTCTTTGATCAACTCTCAGATAAACTGCTGGCATCCAAGCCCAGTGCCTGTGTTTGGGGAAACCCACATATATAACTGCCTAATTCTACTGTGAAATTCCTCAGTCTCACATTGCCTCTGTTTTTGGGGTAGACTCTTCCAAACGTATCTCCCACATGTAGTGAAACCTGTCCTGCTTCTTTTTGGTTTGGTTTGGTTTTGTATAGTATGATAACAGACAACAACTTATTTTTACTTCTGTAGATAAAAAGTACCATCTCTGTGAAGCTTGTTGAAATCCTTCTCTGAGTCAAAGAGCAAAGGCATTCTTTGGACCAGACAGTGGGCCCATGAGCATCTCTTTCCTTCCATCTGCGGCTACTTTCCAGCCCAGGAGAAAAGAATAGAACATTGACATCTGTGCCTTGTGATGCCCGTGGAAGGAAGTGTTTGGTCATGACTGAGTTTGGGAGGAAGTCTGTGTAGAAAACCACCAGCTTTTCTTTCCCCATGCACTTTGCGGGGCAACGTTTTCATTCCACGTCACAAATTTGGAAAGGCCCATCTGCCTGTTTGATTAACGAGGCTTCTCCGCAAAAGCAGCACAGATAAATGTCCTTGAGGAACCCAGCAGAGAGACATGAAGAAATAGCCATTATTTTGGAATCTGCACTTCTTCCCCACATCAATTTAGCTATTATTTTAAAAACTAATTAATCTTCACTCAGGCAGCTCCGAGGGACCCATATTTAGATAATTAACAACCCATGGATTATGGAAAGTCTCACTTGCAAATTTGGCTACAGCATTTGGGTTGGGGAACACTTCTGATATTATTCTGCTTAAACCCCTCTTCCATCCATCCTTCATTTCCTGACAATTAAAGAGCAAATAATTAGCCATGATGGATTTTACTTGCTTACTTGCTGCTCAAGTAATGTTCTTCCTCTTTGTTCTTAAGCCACCTCCATCTGAGCATTTTTTTGACCAGCTTTGTGGAGAATCGTGTTGAACCAGGTAACAGGAGGCTTCATGTGCAATTAACATGCAACAAGAACATTTGGACTTTGCCTTGTGTGGGGAGTGGGAGGCAATTCCCTGAGCTCCATCACAGAGGCAGCTGCTAATTTCTCCTTGGCTCTCAACAGCTATAGCATTCAGCTATAGCTATATTTGTAAGATGTTTTTCTCTGCCAAGAGTAAAGGAAGACTTTAGGCTAGACATTATGGAGAACTTTGTGATTGAAAGTGCAGAAACACCCTGGAACAGGTTACCCAAAGGAATGGGAATGTCTACAAAATTTCATGATCACCCTCTCCTAGGAATTTTGATCATCCAACAGAGTGGGCGCCTACTGTGTGCCAGGCACCAAAGAAATTTCTGGAAACACAGTGGCAGGCAAAGGAAATGTCATTCCTGTCTCATCAGACTCACAGCCTAGTGAGAGGTCAGACATTAATCAAATGATCCTTCAATTTAAAAAAAAAAAATCATTGCACACTCTTGAGATTTAGGATGTTTTAAGGAAGAGCTCACTCACCTGTGGAGGAGGAGGATGGTGAGAGGTTGAGAAGGGTTCCCTGAGCAAGGAACATGTCATTCCTGTCTCATCAGACTCACAGCCTAGTGAGAGGTCAGACATTAATCAAATGATCCTTCAATTTAAAAAAAAAAATCATTGCACACTCTTGAGATTTAGGATGTTTGAAGGAAGAGCTCACTCACCTGTGGAGGAGGAGGATGGTGAGAGGTTGAGAAGGGTTCCCTGAGCAAGGAACATCTGAGCAGAAATCTGAATGCAGCGTCAATGTTAGCCATAGTGGGAAGAGCATTGCATCCGGAGAGAACAGGAGGTGCAAAACCTCTGAGGTTTTGAAGGAGCTTGGAGTAGACAGAAACCTGAAGGGGAAAAAAAAAGTAAGTAGATTGCGACTACAGAGAATAAGGGAGAGTGGCTCAAGATGCTTTTGCTTTCAAAGTTTATATGGGTTTTTCCATATTTGAAAATTAATGCTTAAGGATCCCTGGTGGCACCACGGGTAAATGCTTGGCTGCTCACCAGAAAGGTTGGCCGTGTGAACCAACAGTTCCATGGAAGAAAGACCTGGCAATCTGTTCCTGTAAAGATTACAGCCATGAAAACCCTACAGGGCAGTTGTACTCTGTCACGTGAGCTTGTATGGGTCAGATATCGACTTGGTGGTATCAAACAACAACCAAAAACTAAACCCACTGCTGTCGAGTCGGGCCCTATTCATAGCAACCCCTCCTTAGGTTTCCAAGGCAGTATCACTATGGAAGTAGATTGCCCCATCTTACTTCCGAGGAGTGGCTGGTGGGTTTGAACCGCCAGCCTTCTGGTCAGCAGTCAAATGCCTTAGGCACTATGCCACCAAGCTCCCAAACAACAAGAGAACATTTAAAACTGTAACAGTAGGAGGACAAGTAGAACAAAATGTCCTAAAAGTAAACTTCCTAAACATACCTACTTTGGCCAAGTGGTCAGAAGAGTCCCTGCAGCAGGATGTCATACGTGGTAAAGTAGAGGATCAGCAACAAAGAGAAAGACCCTCAACAGACGGACTGACACAGTGGCTGCTACGATGGGCTCAAGCAAAGCAAAGATTGTGAGGACTGGGCAGTGTTTCATTCTTTTTTTTGTGTGTGTGATTTGGGTGAGGATGTACAGAGCAAATTCACTTTCCATACAGCGGTTCACATACACTTTGTCTCATGACATTGACCACAGTTTACCACAATGCAACAGCTCCCCTCCCACTTCCTCCCCATAGTTACCTCTTCCCAGTGCCCATCCCTCCATGCACTCCTGCCCCCTGAGCTTTCTCCCTGTGCACACACAGCCCTTCTTTCTCCCATGCTTGTTCTCTCCAAGGAGTATATCTACTTGAGATAAATGTTTAACTCATATGCCTGTATTTTGTTTGGCTGGAAACCACAGGTGTGGGTTCAATTCCAGACCTGAAGGGCAGCTAGAGGCCATAGTCTTAGTGATTCCACTAGGCTCTATCGGACCAGCAAACCTGGTCCCCACCTTTTTTTTTCCTCCAAATGATTTTGAGTTTTGTTCCACATTGTTCTCCCTCTCTATCAAGGATCTCCTACATAGATCCCCTTCCAAGTGGATGACAGTGGTAGCTGGACACCATCTAGTTCTTTTGGTCTCATAGTTGTATAGGCTGCAGGTTGGATGGTGTACCAGTCGCTAGGACTAATTTTTTCCATGAATTTTGGTTTTCTTCATTCTTCTTTGCTCTGGATGAGGAGAGACCCATCGTTGCATCTAGATGGCAGCTTGCTAGCTTTTAAGATCCCATGTTTCATTCTTTTGCATATATGTTGCTGTGAGTTGGGGCTGACTTGACAGCATCTAACAACAACAACAACACAAGCGTACCTCTGGAAATTTAGAATCATAGATCTCTAGAGATCAACTGGTCCAGGAGACAGAAGCTCAGAGAGGTTAAGTGATCTCCTAAAGTCACACAGCAAATTTGTGACAGGTCTACTGCTATCATTGTGCATGTAACTAAGAGTACTCATGAAGGTTTTAGGATGCGCATTGATGGATTGTTTTTATTTAAATAGTTATCATTTAGTTATACGTATCAGGAGAAAATGGCCCATCAAATTTTTTATGTCATGGATGTTACTGCTTAGAACGGTCCGATCCCATTGTGCATGGGATTTCCATGAGTCGGGGGTCAACTTGTAGGCAGCTAATAACAATAAGAGCATTGCCTAGAATAAGGCTATGTGGGAAAAAGTGAGTTGATCTAAAGTAAATAAATAAAAAAGTAAAAACCCACAAAGCATAAGAATAGCATAGTTGATACACAGACATGAGACAAAAGTCAAGGTGTTAAGTCAATAGGTGACAAATGGGAGATGTCTCTTCCACGCCATGCTGACAGATGACCTCCTACCCAGAGCAGTGTAGGGTAAATTACTAGGAACAGAGATTTCCCAGCTAACCTCAGAATGGTCCTTTTAATGTTTTTTTTTTTTTTTTTTTTTCCCCCAAAGCAGCCAGGGCCCTCTGGTTTTCTTCTCCCTTAAAAAAAACAACAAACAAACAAACAAAAACCCTTGGTTCCTCTGTCTTCAAACTAAGGGAGAAAAGGTAGAAGGTTGACGGGGCAGTTACTGAATGTGAACATTAGAAGCAGATTAAGGCCCTGGCAGATAAAGACCTTAGCAGGAGATGATGCTTATTAACCAAAATCCTGTGGCTGTCAAGTTGATTGCAACTTACAGCAACCCCTGTAGGGTTTCCAAGGCGATTGCCTCATCTTCCTTCCACGGATCAGCTGGTGGGTTTGAACCGCTGACCTTTTGGTTGGCAGCCGAATGCCTCATCCACTGTGCCACCAGAACTCCTTGATGCTTGTTAAGAGGCCCCGGATGTACTTGGTGCTGTCCCTCCTTCCCTCTTTCCAAATTGATTCTTCAGGAAAATTGGCTGTCCCTTCTCTGAGTTCTCCGGACGAGCTGAAGGGTGGGGTGGAAGGCAAGCCTGGGAGGAGAGCTCACCGACCTTTTGGCAAGGGTTTTGGTCCAGGTATGGGTTGGGGGGACAGAAAGTCCAATCCTGTTTAAAATTGCATGACCACTTTGAAGGAAAATATTTTGAGGGATACAGTTTAAGAAATGCGGGTCAAGCTTATGACATTGAAAACATGACTGCTATAAAGAAACAATATTTTGAAATCCAAAACCTTAAAAAACGCCCCCCTTTCTCAAAGATTCAACTGGGGAACACAACTTTGACCAATTCACAGTGTTTCCTACTGTAAAACACCGTTATCATTGAGTCGATACTGACACAAAGAAGACCCATGTGTTGTAGAATAGAACTGACCTCAGGGTTTTCTTGGATGTAAACTTTATGGAAGCGGATCACTGGGCATTGTCCTGCTGCCGTTAGGTGCCACTGGGTCAGTTTCAATTCATAGTGATCCTGCGTACAGCGTAATTAATCACTGCCCGGTCTTGCTTCACCCTCACAATCGTTGCTCTGTTTGAGCCCATTGTTGCAGCCACTTTGTCAATCCACCTCATTGGGTGTGCTCTTTTTTTGCTGACCCTCTACTTTACCAAGCATGACGTCCTTCTCCAGGGACTGGTCACTCCTAATAATATGTCTAAAATATTCTAAGGAGCCTCACTTCTAAGGAACCTGCTGACTATACTTCTTCCAAGACATATTTGTTCCTTCTCCTCCTGGCACTCCATGGTACATTCGATATTCTTCAGCAACACCATAATTCAAAGGCATCAATTCTTCTCCAGTCTTCCTTGCTCATTGTCCAGCTTCCGCATGAATATGAAGTAATTGAAAATACCATAGCTTGGGTTGGGTGCACCTTAGTCCTCAAAGTGACATCTTTCCTGCTAGGAGACCTAAAATCTTGTCCCACCTTCATCAGTACTAAAAATAACAAAAACTAGTCTTCATTCCAAGCCACAAGAACTGTGCTCAAAAACCAAAACCAAACTCACTGCCATTGAATCGAATCCAACTCATTGTGACCCCCGTAAATCTTTACGGAAGTAGGTTGCCCCATTTTCTTTCTGTGGAGCAGCTGGTGGGTTTGAACCACCAACCTTCTGGTTAGCGGTCGAATGACTTCAGGGGCTGTTCCAGCCTCCAACCTCATTTTTGGCATGCAGTGGATAGGCACTGCACCATCAGAGCTCCTGAAAGAACCATCCTAAAGGTTCATTCTGATCCTCACCACAATGAAGAAGGTAAGTGCTACTATTAGTCCCATTTTATACCTGAGAAAACTGAGGCACAGAGACCTAAAGTAACTGGAATGCAGTGGGGGTTGACTCTGAATCTTGGCAGTCTGACTCCAGACGTCCTGCTTTCATTATGCTAATGCTAAAATAATTTTCCGTATGACTTTAGGCAAGTCTCATCTCTCACTGAGCCTCAATTTTCTGACCTATAAAGTGACGGTGTCAGACGAGAGGTTTTTAAGGCAATCTGGCTGAGTGTAGATTTCCCATGCGTTGTGATCTGATCTTGGTTAACCCTTCATTGAGGGAAGTGGCCATTGATAAACCGTCTCTCTTGTCTGCAAGATGAAGTGACTTAAGGGCTGGAGGAGAGGTACTAGAATGGGGAGAGTTCACAGAGTTGCTTCTAAACAGGGGTGGCATCCCTGAATGAAGGCACAATGACAGGCTTTCCCTCGGGGCTGGTGAACTAAGAAGATGCGTAAAAATGAGGTTTCTGGGAGACTTTCCATTGATTGCCAGTCTGAATTTAGTTGAGCTGTCAGATGCCCAGACAGACTTCAGGGGCTGTTCCAGACTCCGACCTCATTTTTGGCATGCAGTGGATAGGTGTTTGAGCCAGTCTCCCCACATCAGTGTTTGCCATCCATCAGCCTGAGGCAGGCAGGTCTAGTCATCTCACATTCTTCTGGCTCTGCCTTGCTCCCATGGGCAGCTGTCTTCTGCCAGAACAGATGCTTCCTTGGAAGGCAAGAAGGACAGACTGGACGAGGCAGTGTCAAGAAAACCCTCCGTGATATCCCACATCCCTGGACCACTTAGTACCTTTCATCTCATGAGGGCCTCATGATACTGAGAGGGAGATGACAATTATATATATATATATATATATATATATATATATATATATATATATATATATATAGTATATATATATATATATAGTTAATGTATTTTTTATCATGTCCTATGTTTAAGGCCCAGAAATTCAAGCTGGATTCAGAAGAGGACATGGAATGAGAGATATCATTGCTGATGTCAGATGGACATTGGCTGAAAGCAGAGAATACCAGAAAGATGTTTATTTATGTCTTATTGACTTATGCAAAGGAATTTGACTGTGTGGACCATAACAATTTATGGATAACATTACAAAGAATGAGAATTGCAGAACTTTTAGTTGTGTTCTTGAGGAGCTTGTACATAGAGCAAGAACAGAACAAAGGGGATACTGAGTGTTTTAAAACCAGGAAGGGTGTGTGCCAGGGTTGTCCTTTCACCATTTTATTCAATCTGTATGTTGAACAAATAATCTGAGAAGCTGGACATATGAAGAAGAACACAGCATAAGGAAGAAGAATTGCACAACCTGCAATTCACAGATGACACAACCTTGCTGAAAATGAAGATGATTTGAAGCACTTACTGATGAAGAAGGATGGATTACATCCTTCAGTATGGAGTACACTTCACCATCCAGAAAACAAAACTCCTCACAATTGAACCAATAAACAATATCACAGTAAATGAAGACAATATTGACATTGTCAAGGATTTCATTTTACTTGGTTCCACTATCAATGCCCATGGAATCAACAGTCAAAAAAAATCAAAGATGTATCGTATTGGGCAAATAAAAGACTCTTTAAAGTGTTTTTTGTGTTTTTTTTAAGATGTCACTTTGAGGACTAAGGTGCACCTGACCCAAGCCATGGTATTCTCAATCTCCTCATATGCATGTGAAGCCTGGACAATGAATAAGGAAGACTGAAGAGAGTCCATGCCTTTAAATGATGCTGTCGGTACAGCATACTGAACACACCACCGAGAGAAGAATGAACAAATCGGTCCTGGACAAAGCACAGCTGGAATGCTCCTTAGAAGCAAAGATGGCTTTGTGTCCCCTACTTTGGTCACATGGTCAGAAGGGGCCAGTCCCTGGAGAAGGATATCATGCTTGGTAAAGTGGGGGGTCAGAGAAACAGGGGAAGGGCCCCAACGAGAGGGATTGACACAGTGGCTGCAACAATGAGCTCAGGTGTAGCAGCGATTGTGAGGATGGCGCAGGACCAGGCAAGGTTTTGTTCTGTTGTACGTAGGGTTGTTGTGAGTTGGAACTGACTCAGTGGCACCTAACGCCAATGACATGTTGAAGGTGACAAAACCAACAACAGCAATACGAAACAGTTGCTCTTGAGGCGATTCTGATCCAGGGGAACCCCACGTGCCTCAGAGGCTGATTTTTCGGAAGTAGATCATCAGGCCTTTTTTCCCAGGTGCCTCTGGGGGGACTTGAACTTGCAAACTTTCCGTTAAAATTGAACTCGTTAGCCATTCTCATCACTCAGGGACTCTTTGTTTTAGGCAGAGGGATCCTTTAAGTACATCATTTCACTGAGGTCAGTACAGCTAAGGTGAATGTATTCTGGCTTACCGGGGAGAAGCCTGATTCACACCTCATGTCCTGGTATTATCATTAATTGCACCTCATTTCATTCTCAAAAGACTCCCATTTTGCGCTGTAAATTATGTAGTTGCCCTAGTTATGGTCAGACTTCCTGAGCTGAATCTTGGCATTGCTATCTAGCTTACCTCAGCTTCTTCACATAACATAGGACTAATAATAAAAGCATCTCTGGCTATGCAAATGATTTTTTATCCAGATTCAAGAATTGAATAGATCCAGATCCAAAGTACATCAGTAGAACATCATAGGATTGTGATGAGGATTAAATTTATCTGCCTGTCTGTCTAGCTGTCTATCTTAGCATAATGCCTGGTATTGAACAAGTATTTATAATGTGGTAGCTTATTGCCCCTCTGTTTTCCCATCTGTAAAATAGCAACAATAATATCTTACATTTCTGGCACATGTCAGGTGCTTAGTGAATGGTTATGATTATTGTCTTATATTTTCTAGTATAAGCAAGACTTTCCAAGTTACATTTAAGTAAGATTGACATATTTCAGGTAAGAGAAATTGATGTCTCACTCTGCCTAGTGGTTTTCCTTTTTCCTGGTTAATCACGACAAGAAGTGGCAATGCCATTGCAGATTGTGGAAGAGGACCTAGATAAATCGACCTTATCCCTTGGAAGGGTGCTCTCAGAGGTGCGGAAGCATTGTCTCATTTTGTAACCAGAAGGGCATTTTGAGACACTTGGGTGCATTTTGTGCTAGGCAAATAGCTGGTTTGCGTTCAATGACTATTCTGACCCTTCAATTGAAAAATGAGCTGAAATATTAATAGGCCTTACCAACTGCTGGGTGATTGCAGAGTTGAAAAGGCACAGGAAGCCTTTGGGACAGAATTGCTACGTGCTAGAACAGAACTGATGGGAAAGGAAAAGACTGGGCTGGAAGGAGCGGCTGGCCAAATTGAACAGGGCTATTATTTGAAGGCAGGGACCACATGTTCTCTCTTCGGTGAGGTGAGTTGTACCCTTTAGGATTCTCACTAAACTACATGGCTCTACAATGGAAGAATTTATTAAAGATGGGTTTGAGTTAAATGCTAGTCACAGGTAAATTGGTGAAGTGGGAATGGATTTGTTTAGTACCCTTTTAACTTTATCCTCCCTATCATGCCCATAACTTGGATACAAAGACATTCCCCATGTAGTCTTGGAATCTACTACCTGGATCAGCCTGCACCAACTCCATATTCTGTGGAAGGCCCTGCATAGTTAGGAATACATTGAGCTGCAAGTACAACTCATCTATAGGAGCTTGTAACAAGAAATCAGGGAGTAGTGGCTTGGAAATGTCAAGGCCAATATCTGTTCTTTCCTCAGTCTTTCTTTCATGGTTGCTATCCTAAGGCCACATGATAGCTACTTCATCTTCAGACATCTCATGTGTGTTCAAGGTAGAAAGAAGAGGGACCAGGAAAAGGCAAAAAGGTCACACCAGCTGTTTCTAGAAAAGTCAATGCTTTCTCTAGACTGCCCTTGAAGGACCCTTTTGTTTTGATTTATTAGCTGTAACTGGGTCACATGACCATCCCTAGCTGCAAGAGAGGCTGAGACAGGTGAATACAATTGTTATGATCAACTTAGACCAGTCATGATCCATTACTTGAACTTGACACTTAACTTCTCCAATTACAATCTGGCTCTGTTATCAAGAAAGAAGGTAATGAATATTGCTGAGGCAGTTAACATTGCTGGCCACTGTTCTTTCTTTTATAATCTGAGAGTGTGACCTTTCTGGGAGACACACTTTATATATATGTCTCTGTACCTCATGAACCTTGAAGTGTGCTAATAGTTACTTAGAAAATGTTTAAGTGAATAAATGATTGAATGAATTTCTGCTGAATTATCAAATAGGCCAAACTGTGTCATTTGCTGTTAACATATTTGGGTTACCCAAAACCAAACCCCCTGCTGTTGAGTTGATTCCAACTCATCACAACCCTATGGGATAGAGTAGAACCACCCTATATGGTTTCCAAGGCTGTAAATCTTTACGGAAGCTGACTGCCTCATCTTTCTCTCACAGAGAGGCTGGTGGGTTTAAACTGCTGATCTTTTGGTTAGCAGCTGAATGCCTTAATCACTGCATCGCCACAACTCCTTATATTTGGATGAGGAGCTAGGATATTTGAGTGAAACACACCTTAATTAGAAGCTGCGATTCTAATAATGGGCATTGTGGCTACCAGCAGGTCAGTGAGGGAAAAATCTCACTTTTCATAGAGCTTTGGGTGTGTGGCATCCCCTGATTAAGACTTTTATTTCTTTTTAGTTTTGTAGGGAAAGTTCTGGCTTATCAGCACTGAAAGGAGTCTGTGATAATGAGAACCAATAGGTAGAATTTATTTATGCTTGCCATCTTCCTGGTATCCTAAGAGCCACTTTATAAATATCAACTCATTTAATCCTTGTAACAAAGCTATAAGGTGGATACTGTTCTAATCCTAATTTCGTATAGGTGGAAACTAAGACCCAGTGAGATTTAGTAACCCACATAGATTCATACATCTTGCAAATGAGGGAGTCTGGATTAAAATCCGGATGGCCTGGTGCCAGAGCCCTGCTCATATCCTTAGGCCAAATGGTGACTCTAATAATAATAGCATGTGTTTACATCCATGCTACATACATATTGCATACATTTTCTCATTTGATTTTCACAGTAACCCTGTGAGGTAACTACAGTTCTCACCCTCAATTCTACAGGTAAAGACATTAAAGAACAAAGAGGTCATGTGACTTGGCCCTGGGTTACAGGCTCTGGGCTCTGAGCTCAGGATCCTCTCCCTGTGTCGTTCTGTATCTGTTTAGTTGAGTTCTCTTAAAACCCCTCATTCTCCCGATGAGATTCAACAGAAATGGGGTGAAGAAAAGCTCAGTGTGGATGATTCGGGTTAGGAAGTCTGTGAGGTAAGTAGGGGTGATCTCCTTTTCATATCTATTGGTTATGAAACATGGTAAGCTGTTATAACAACAACAACAACAACAACAAAACCCCAGCTGCTCTCAAGTTCATTCCAACTCATGGTGACCACATGTGTGTCAGAGTAGAACTGTCCTCCATAGAGAGTTTTCATGGCTGTGACCTTTCAGAAGCAGATTGCCAGGCCTTTCTTCTGTGGTACCTGTGGATAGGTTTGAACTGCTAGACTTCTGGTTAGTAGCCAAGAGGTCCCCAAATGCAGTGGCTTAAACAAGACAGAAGTGTATTTCTCTCCTGCATAACAGGCAGAGTTCGGGAATGTGGAGCTGGATTTAAGAGAGCTGTTTTACTTCCTGTAATTTCTTAGCCACTGGAAAGGAGAAAGGGAACATGGAGGAAAGACAGCTTGCTTTTAGGGGCACAATATGAGTTGGATCTAACTCATAGCGACCCCTCCTTGAGTTTCCTGGATGTAATCACTACAGAAGTAGATTGCCCAATCTTCCTTCTGAGGAGTGGCTGGTGGATTTGAACTGCCAGCTTTCTGGTTAGCAGTCAAATGCCTTAGGCAATATGCCACCAGAGCTCCTAGAAATGGCATGGTATGTGCACTTTCTCCTACTTACATTTCAGTGGTCAGAATGTGGCTACATGTACACCTAGCTGCAAGGAAGGCTGAGAAATGTCTGTGTGGATAGCTGTATGTTCTAGTAAAATGCAGGGGGTTCTATAATTACAAGAAAGGGAATACTAGATGCTGAAGATAATTAACAGTCTCTGCCACAGTACAGAGGAAGTGATGGCTCAGAGGAGGAACGATTTGCCAATACCACACAGTGGCAGACATGGAACCTGCACATTTTCAGGAGGACTAGATGTGGGAGAAGTGTCAGGATGTAGGGAAATGGCTTGTCAGGCCAGGTAGTGGTGCACAGAAAGCACATTACAAAGTCCTGAATGAGAAAAATTGGTTACCATGATAGAATTTGGTACCTGGAAGAGCCAATCTTAGAGGTTAACAGAGTGGATAGCTGTGTGATCAGTTATTCTTGTTGGATGACTGGTGTGATTTAAGGCATTGACGGGAAGCAGGGCAGGACCATTTACAAATAGTGCAAGGGAAGTACTCCTGGAGTTATGCAACATGGTGGTTCTATCAGGCAGGCTCCTCCCCTACTGCCTGTTGCACATGGAGTTCCTTGGAGAAGCAGACTGTGAGATGATGATTGGCATACAGAAGGTTTATTAGAAAGAGTTCTTGAGATCAATTCCTGTGGGGGAAAGGGAAGAAAGCAGGACTGAACTGAAGGAACAGTCAAGCTTCAATGTAGTCTCAGTGGAAGCCACAGCCAATCTTATGAGGAGTTTTAAAGACAGGAAGAGCTTTCAGAATATGTCTTTGCAATGATCTCAGTAAGAATGTTGGGCTTGTATAGCCTATGTCAATCAGAAATCAGATGCAGGCTGCCCAGGGAAGGGGACATGGCCTTGGGCATGACTGTGGACAAGGTACATCTCTTCAGCTGAGACGATCCCTAAAAGGGGCCAATAGTGGAGAAGGGCTGTCTATCAGAAATACTCCAGAAGTTGGGATAATAAGTCTTAATTTCTGAAGGGAGATCTTGGCAGCATCTCATAGCACCCCCATCCCCCTCAATCAACACACTACCATTCTATCACCAGTGAGTCTTTGTGTCTCTTTGAGCTCTTCAAGACCTCCCCTTTTCAGATCGGAAATATTCTTGGTTTGGTGGGGAGGAGGTGGCTTCAGCTTAGATTTCATTATCATTTAATTAACAGTTCACTTAATGATCAATTAGATTTTCCTGGGGGAGGGTGTATGGTCAATTGCTCACAGTAGAGGATGGTAGCAGGACAAATAATACCAGGACCGGATGGGACAAGCTAAAGAAGGTCTACCAGAAAGCAGAAGAGTGCTCTTGCTGGAGAGGCTGGGAGGAAGCCAAAGACAGGTTTCTCTTTTCTTTACCCAGCTCAAGGCAAACCCTGCCTGGGGAGGGAAGTTGATGGCGGAAGATGGGACACCGCAGGGAGCTGCAGGCAAGGAGCTGAAGACAGCCTTGGCCAAGCCCGTAATTTCGCACAAGGCCAATCCCACCTCAGACATTCCCTCTTCCATTTGTTTGAATTTCTAATTTTCTGTTTACCAAGATGGCTGCCTGTTCAGATGAATGAAAGATCACAGTTTGATCTGATTCAGAGGGTGATTTTTTTCTCCCTCCCTCAGCGTTGCAGCTCACACATCTGAGAGCTGCAGCTAAAAAGTGATTTTTAAAGACTGCTCATTGGCAAAGAAATCACTGGGGTTAAAAAAAAAAAAAAAAAACACCTCTGTCTATTCTTCCCCCTCTATTCTGCTATAATTTTTTTCTCCTCTCCATTTATCTTATAGGAAAGTTTTGTCTGAGGCCTTCTAACAGTTTACCGGAAAGTTGACTTGTTAAGAGTGGGGTACTGGAGGGTGGGTGGGCAGAAGATGTGGTATGATTTCCTCACAGTCTTGGTAATTAACTCAGCTCGAGGAAGAAATGCAATCAGAGAATGAAATCAGGAAGACGGAATCCCAAGACAAAGTCATTGGCAAGGGCGGGATTGTTTCTACAACAAATGTCATGGCATCTTCCAAGGAACAAGTCGCCAGAAGGGGATGGATGAACATGGCATTAATCAGAGGGACAAGTCGGAGAGGGAAGACCTTTTAAAGCAGGTGTTGAAGAAAAGCTCAGACATCCCACAGCACTGCACCCCAGCCTCCATTCTGCCACTCAGTGGCTGTGTCATCTTTGGTAAGTCAGTTAAACTCTACAACCCTCAGTTTTCTTACCTGTGAAATGGGCTGAGATGATTCACATTTCAGTGAGGTAAGGTAGTGAGGTCACTTGCAAGGAACATAAAAAACAAAAATCCGCACCTGTTGCTGTCAAGTCAATTCCGATCCATGGCAACCCCATGTGCTCTGTAACATTTACTTGCCTGTGATCTTTACAGATACAGATTGCCAGGCCTTTCTTCCATGCTGCTGGGTAGGTCTGAACCACCAACCTTTAGATTAGTTGTTGTTGTTGTTGTTGTTACGTGCCATCAAGTTGGACCTGACTCATAGCGACCCCTCCTTGGGTTTCCGAGGCAGTTATCACTACGGAAGTAGATTGTCCCATCTTCCTTCCGAGGAGTGATTGGTGGATTTGAACCTCCTGCCTTCTGGTTAGCAGTCAAGTGCCTTAGCCACTATGCTACCATCCAGTACAAACTGTCTGTGCCACCAGCACAACCTTTGCAAGGAACATTGTTGTTGTTAGTTACCTTCAAGTGGGTCTGACTTGTAGGATATGTGACAGTAGAACTGCCCCATTGGGTTTTCTAGGCTGCCATCTTTACAAGGAGCCCTGCAAATGCAGTGGTTAAGTGCTTGGCTGTTAACAAAAGATCAGTGGTTCTAACCCACCAACCACTCTGCAGGAGAAAGATGAAAGTCTGTTTCCATAAAGATTAGAGCTTTGAAACTCTATAGGGCAATTCTACCCTGTCCTATATGGTCTCTATGAGTTGGAATAGACTGAAGGCAATGGTTTTAATTATGGGAGCAAATCACCAGGTCTTTCTCTTGCTTGGTGGATTTGAAGCTCTACCCTTTTGGTTAGTAGCTGAGCACTTAACCATTGCACAAACAACATAGGCCATATAAATAAAAGCAGCTGAATTGTAAAGTCCCTGGAACTTGGATAGAATGTTCTCAGACTCTGAAATGGCTCTAACAACTGGGTTTTTTCTCCAGTGACTGTCTTTTTTCTTTACCTGTTACTCATTGTCCCTGTCTTTGTTTTGGGACTGCTGCCCTCTCTTTTCTCTACAGACCAGCCTCATCTCTTACTCTTAGTTTATGCAGATCAAAACATCAGCATACACAAGACTTTTAAAGCATCTCCATTCTCAATTTGCCTCAGGACTTTTCAGCTTCCATTCCACAATTTTCTGTGTCTTAGTTCATACTCCTCACCACTCATCTGTTAGTTTGTCGTACTGTGGTGGCTTGCATGTTGTTGTGATGCTGGAAGCTATGCCACTGGTATTCCAAATGCCAGCATGGTCACCCATGTTGGGCAGGTTTCAGCAGAGCTTCCAGACTGTGAGGAAGGACACAGTGGTCTACTTCTGAAAAAATTGGCCACTGAAAACATTATGAATAGCAGTAGAACATTGCCTGTTACAGTGCCGGAAGATGAGCCTCTCAGATTGGAAGGCACCCAAAATATGACTGGGGAAGAGCTGCCTCCTCAAAGTAGAGTTTCTCTTCATGGCATGGATGGGTGAAGTTTTCAGGACCTTAATTTGCCAATGTGGCACAAGTCAAAATGAGAAGAAACAGTTGTAAACATCCATTAATAATCAGAAGTTGGAACATACAAAGTATGAATCTAGAAAATTGAAAATTGCAAAAAATATAATGGAATGCATAAAGATCTATATCCTAGGCATTAGTGACCTGAAATGGACTGGTATTGGTCATTTTGAATTGGAGAATCCTATGGTCTACTATGCAAGGAATGACAAGTTTAATAGGAATGACATCACATTCATAGTCAAAAAGAAAATTTGAAGATCTATCCTGAAGTACAACACTGTCAGCGATAGGATAATATCCATATGCATACAAGGAAGACCAGTTACTACTACTATTATTCAAATTTATGCACCAACCACTAAAGCCAAATATGAAGAAATTGAAGACTTTACCAACTTCTGCAGCCTGAAACTGACCAAATATGCTATCAAGATGCATTGATAATTACTGATGATTCGAATGTGAAAGTTGGAAACAAAAAAGAAGGATTAGTAGTTGGAAAATAAGGCCTTAATGATAGAAATGATGCCAGAGATTGTATGATAGAATTTTGCCAGACCAATGACTTATTCATTGCAAATACCTTTTTTTCAACAACATAAATGGTGACCCTACACATGGACCTCACCAGATGGAATACACAGGAATCAAATCAACTACATTTGTGGAAAGAGGCAATGGAGAAGCTCAATATCATCAGTCAGAACAAGGCCAGGAGCTCACTGTAGAATACATCACCAATTACTCACATACAAGTTCAAGTTGAAGTTGAAAAAAATTAAAACAAGTCCACAAGAGCCAAAATATGACCATAAGTATATTCCACCTGAATTTAGAGACCATCTGAAGAATATATTTGACACATTGAATACCAATGACCAAAGACCAGATGAGTTATGGGATGACATCAAGGACATCATACATGAAGAAAGAAAAAGTCATTAAAAAAAGAAGGAAGAAAGAAAAGATCAAAATGGATGTCAGAAGAGACTCTGAAAATTTCTCTTGAACATGGAATAGCTAAAGTGAATGCAGGAAATGATGAAGTTAAAAGAGCTGAACAGAAGATTTCAAAGGGCAGCTCAAGAAGACAAAGTATTGAAATGTGCAAAGAACTGGAGTTAGAAAACCAAAAGGGAAGAACACACTCAGCATTTCCCAAGTTGAAAGAACTTAAGTAAGAATTCAAACCTCAAGTTGCAATAATGAAGGATTGTATGGGCAAAATTTTGAACAATGCAGGAAGCATCAAAGGACAATAGAAGGAATACATAGAGTCACTCTATCAAAAAGAATTAGTTGCATTCAACCATTTCAGGAGGTAGCATCTAATCAAGAACTGATGGTATTGAAGGAAAAAGTCCAAGTTGCACTGAAGTCACTGGTGAAAAGCAAAGCTCCAGGAATTGATGAAATACCCATTGAGATGTTTCAACAAATAGATACAACACTGAAAGCACTCACTCATCTATGCCAGGAAATTTGGAAGACAGGTACCTGGCCAACTTACTAGAAGAGACCCATATGTGTGCCCACCCCAAAGAAAGATGACCCAACAGAATGCTGAAATGATTTAACAATATCATTAATACCACATGCAAGTAAAATTTTGCTGAAAATAATTCAAAAATGGTTGCAGCAACAAAGACAGAGAACTGCCAGAAATTCAAGCCAGATTCAGAAGAGGATGTAGGAATGAAGGATATCATTGTTGATATCAGATGGATTTTGGCTGAAAGCAGAGAATTCCAGAAAGATGTTTATCTGTGTTCTATTGACTATGCAAAGGCATTTGACTGTGTGGATCATAACAAATCATGGATAACATTGTGAAGAAAGGGACTTCCAGAATACTTAATTATGCTCATGAGGAACCTGTACCTAAACTAAGAGGCAGTCATTTGAATAGAACAAGAGACTACTGCATGGTTTAAAATCAGGAAGGGAGTGCCTCAGGGCTGTATCCTTTACCATATTTATTCAATCTGTATGCTGACCAAATAATCTGAGAAGGTGAACTCTGTGAAGAAGAATGCGGCATCAGGATTGGACAAAGACTCATCAACAACCTGTGATATGCAGATGACACAACTTTGCTTGCTGAAAGTGAAGATGACTTGAAGCACTTGCTGATAAGATCAAACACTGCAGCTTCAGTATGAATTACACCTCAGCATAACAAAAATCACCATAACTAGACCAGTAAACAACATCACAATAAATGGAGAAAAGATTGATGTTGTCAAGTTCATTTTACTTGGATGCACAATCAACGCCTGTGGAAGCAGCAGTCAAGAAATAAAATAACATATTGCATTGGGCAAATCTGCTTCAAAAAATCTCTTTGAAGTGTTAAAGAGCAAAGATTCACTTTGAAGACTAAGGTGTGCCTGACCCAAGCCATGGTATTTTTAATAGCCTCATATGCATGTGAAAGGTGGGCAACAAATAAGGAATAAATAAGACCAAAGAAGAATTGATGCCTTTGAATTATGGTACAACCAGAATGCTCCTTAGAAGTGAGGATTGTAAGACTTCAGCTCTTGTACTTTGGTCACGTTGTCAGGAGGGACAATTATATCATGCTTGGTGTCTGGTTCTGTTGTTGTTGTTGTTGTTGTTGTTGTTGTTATGTGCCGCCAAGTCGACCCCGACTCATAGCGACCCCTCCTTGGGTTTCTGAGACAGTATCACTACGGAAGTAGGATTGCCCAACTTTCAGGCAAGTGTCTTAGCCACTATGCTACCAGAGCTCCCAAAACCAAACTCACTGCCATCAAGCCAATTCCAAGATGGTATCTCTATGGAAGTAGATGCCCAACTTTCCTTCTGAGGAGTGGCTGGTGGGTTTGAACCACCAGCCTTCTGGTTAGCAGTCAAATGCCTTAGGGACTATGCCACCAGAGCTCTGGTTCTGTAGTGCTGCTATAACATGTGCCACAAGTGGATGACTTTAACAAGCAGGAGTTTATTCTCTTACAGTTTAGGAGGCTGGAAGTCTGAGTTCAAGTGCCAGCTCTAGGGACTGGGTAAAGGCCCCTTAACATTGGGCCTCAGCTCTGCCTCTTGCTCCCAGCCCACTGGAGCTGGAGGCAACTCTTAAGCAGCTGCTGGCTTCTGAGGCCAACAAACCCCAAGGTCAACGAGGAAAAAGGCACAGTCCCAAGATTATCAAGCACCACAACAGGCCAATAGTTCAAGTCCCATTCCTCATAATGACCATGGATCAAGCACTTGCTTTGCACTGGACCCAGTGCTAATGGCTTTAATCACCTCTCTAGTCCCTATTCCTTCCTAGAGATGTGGTGGTTTTGTTGGGTGCTGTCGAGTTGGCTCTGACTTATAGTGACCCTGTGTACAACAGAGTGAAACACTGCTTGGTCCTGTGCCAGCCTCACAATTCTTGTTATACCCAAGTCCATCATTGTAGCCACTGTGTCACTCCATCTCGTTGAGGGCCTTCCCCTTTTTTGTTGACCCTCCACTTTACCAAGAATGATATCCTACTCCAGGGCATGGTCCCTTCTGACATGTCCAAAGTAGGCCAGATGAAGTCTGGCCATTCTCACTTCCAAGGAGCATTCTGGGTGCACTTCCTCCAGAACAGACTTAGTTCTCCTGGCAGTCCATGGTACTTTCAGTATTCTTCACCAACACCATAACTCAAAAACATCAACTCTTTTTCAGTCTTCCTTATTCATTGTCCAGCTCCTGCATATGGGAGAAAAAAAATCACTACCATCAAGTTGATTCTGACTCATAACAACCCCTATTGGGTTTCCAAGGCAGTAAATCTACGGAAGTAAATTACCCCATCTTTTTTTTTTTTTTTTTGCAGAGCAGCTTGTGGGTTTGAACTGTCAACCTTCTGGTTAGCAGTCAAATGCTTTAGATACTGTTCCACCAAAGCTCCTTCATATACATATGAGGCAATTGAAAATACCCTGGGTTGGGTTAGGTGCACCTTGGTCTTCAAAGAGACATCTTTGCTCTTCAGCACTTGAAAAAGGTCTTTTGCAGCAGATTTGCCCAGTGAAATACATCATCTGATGTCTCGACTGCTGCTTCCATTGGTGTTGATTGTGGAACCAAGTAATATGAAATCTTTGACAACTTCAATCTTTTCTCCATTTATCGTGGTGCTGCTTATTGGTCCAGTTGTGAGGATTTTCATTTAGAGATGTTGTTGTTGTCATGTGCCATCGAGTCAGACCCGACTCATAGCGACCCCTCCTTGGGTTTCCAAGGCAGTATCACTACAGAAATAGATTGCCCCATCTTCCTTCCGAGGAGTGGCTGGTGGGTTTGAACCGCCAGCCTTCTGGTTAGCAGTCAAGTGCCTTAGCCACTATGCTACCAGAGCTCCCATTTAGAGATGTAGAGACTATTAATGTCTCCATCTGACAGCTGCGGAAACTAACATCTATACAGCTTAAACCTCTTACCCAGGGTCTTGAAGCCAGTATGTGGTAGAGCTCACATTTGAACCCAGGTCTGTGTTCTCAGCCACTGTGTGATGCCAGACCAAACTTATACTTGACTATAGGTATTTCCTTAACAGATGTTTTCATTCAAGGAATTCATGATTTCAATACTGACTTCTAATATGTATTTAGGAGCTCTGGTGGGGTAGTGGTTAAAGCATTTGACTGCTAACCAAAAGGCTGGCAATTTGAACCTATGAGCAGCTCTGTGGGAGAAAGATGAGAGAGGCTGCTTCTGTAAAAATTTACAGCCTTGGAAACCCTGTAGGGCAGTTCTACTCTGTCCTGTAGTGTCATTATGAATCAGAATCAACTCAGTGGCAGTGGGTTAATATATATTTAATGCTTACCATGTGTCAGACATGATTCCAGGCACTTACTAACATATTTCCCTTAATTCTCACAATAACCTTTATTTTTCAGATGAAAGTCTGAGGCTCTGAGAGGTTCATTCACTTGCCCAGGGTCATACAGGTAGGAGATGGTGGTGCTGGGTCTGACACCAAATCTCAACCTCTTAACAATTCCTGCTTCTTAATTTTATGGGTAAAGATGAGAGGAAGTGCAAGGAAGGAGCAGGGGAAGGAGAGAAAGAGGCAGAGAGGGCGAGAAATAACCCAAGGCAAGGTACAAGGGAAGGCAAGGAGAGATGTGGCAGGGGTTGTTAATATTTTATTGTTGTTTTTCTTGAAAATATACACAGAAGAATATACACCAACAGTTTCTCCATGTGCAATTCAGTGGCACTGATTACATTCTTCGAGTTGTGAGACCATTTTCACCCTCCTTTTCCAAGTTGTTCCTCATCAACATCATCTCACTGCTGCCTAGGCTTCCCATGTAATCTTTTGTGTTGGTAGGTGGGCTTTCTTGATACCAGAACTGGTCATTTCCAAATGGTGACATGCTCCAAGGTGGGATGGGATGGGGGACTGTAAAATGTCCAAGGCTTTGTGATGAAGACATCCCATCTGGGTGGGTGGATGGTGGTGAGGGGCTGCCTCTGGGGCCTGCAAGTGTAACAGTTGTTCTTCAGTAACATCATAGACATACAGAGAGATGAGAGTGCATCAGAATGAAATACTGACACTGTGTTTATCTTCTTTACTAAGGAAACCACCCTGTAATTTATCAGTGGGCGAGGTCTAAGTGAGTCTGGGAGTCTTGTAGTTCTTTTCATGTGCCCCTAGGAGGCAGGTTCCACTTTGCCAGTGGGGGCTTTTTCATCATTCCTGAACTCCAAGTTCAGGAATGTGCTTTAGAATAAGGAGTGGAGTTCTAAGAAAAACAAACCAGCAAGGATTTTCACAACCGGAAGCCACATGCCCAATGCAAAGAGAATGCAAAATATTACTCAGAATGGGGATTTCTTTCTCTCTAGCCAGCACAGTGTGAACAGGCACACAGAGTCTAGCATGTGCGCAGAATGACACAAATACACACACATATATGGTCGCACACATAGACACAGTTGCATACACGTAGTGACACACATGCAGACTCACACATAGTTTCATACATATGTATATGCACAGTCTAACACATGTGCATAACAACCACAGACGTGTATACAATCCCACTAACCCAGACGCACACATGGCCACATACATAGACAAATACACATAGTCATACACACACATAGACTCCCATTTATTCTAAGACACACAGTCTAACACATACATATAAACAAGTGCCCATAATTCCACACATAGTCACACACACACACCGCCACCACCCATGATTCCCTGGTTACTCAGCCTGGGTTTTTTAGAGTCTCTACTTTTAAGACTATCTAGCTCCTGGCTCTGAGGCTAGTCTGTTGTTCTGTGCTGTCCAGTCAATTCTGACTCACAGCAACCCTATAGGACAGAGTCGACTGCCCCGAAGGGTTTTCTGGACTCTAATCTTTAAGGGAGCAATTCTTCAGGTTTTTCTCCCACAGAGCTGCTGGTGGGTTCAAACCGCCAATCCTTCATAACAGCTGAGTACTTATCCATTGTGCCACCAGGGCTCCTTGGGTTCAAATTCTGGTTGTGCCCCTCACTGGCAAGTTAAGCAAGTTACCTAACCTCTCTGTGCCTCAGTTTACTTATCTATAAAATGTCATTGTTGTTATGTGCCGTCCAGTCGGATCCAACTCATAACGACTCCTCCTTGGGTTTCCAAGGCAGTATCACTACAGAAGTAGATTGCCCAACCTTCCTTCCGAGGAGTGGCTGGTGGGTTTGAACCGCCAGCCTTCTGGTTAGCAGTCAAGTGCCTTAGGCACTATGCTACCAGAGCTTTTTATCTATAAAATAGAGATAGTAATACTTCATGGACTTGACATTAAGGTCAAGTACTTATTGCATGTATAGTGCTTAGAAAAGTATCTGGCACACAGTGACTCTCCATAAATCTTAGTGATTATTGCTGTTGCTGTGAGTAGGGCAGCTATCACTATCATCATCATCATCATCATCACCATCATCATCATCATTCATCATTAAGACCTTCCATTTATTAAATCCTGGTGTGCCAGACCCTGCGAATGGACTATTTGTATTATCTCATTTAACACAACTGTATGAGGTAGGTACTAGTAGTTTGATAGAATAGGAAATTGAGGCTAGAAAGGCTCAATTACCTGTCCAAGGTAAACACATCTATGAAATGGCTAGACTGAGACATGAACTTGTAGTTGTCCTGGAAGAAGTACACCCAGAATGCTCCTTGGAAGTGAGAACGGCCAGACTTCATCTGACCTACTTTGGCCATCTTGTCAGGATTCCAACTCACATTGTTCCATCGAGTAGTCTCCACCTCATAGTGACCTTATGTACAACAGAAAAAACCACCACCCAGTTCTGTGCCATCCTCATGATCCTTGCTATACCCAAGCCTATTTTTATAGCCACCGTGTCTATCCATCTCACTGAGGGCCTTCCCCCTTTTCCCTGACCCTCCACTTTACCAAACATGATATCCTTCTCCAGAGGATGGTCCCTTCTGACATCATGACCAAAGTAGGTCAGGTGAAGTCTGGCCATTCTCGCTTCCAAGGAGCATTCTGGCTGCATTTTTTTCCAGGACAGATCTGTTAGTTCTTTTAGCAGTCCATGGTACTCTCAACGTTCTTCGCCAACACCACAACTCAAAAGCATCAACTCTTCTTTGGTCTTCCTTATTCACCATCCAGCTCTCACATGTATATGAGGCAATTGAAAATACCATGGCTTGGGTTAGGTGCACCTTAGTCTTCAAGGAGACATCTTGACTCTTCAGCACTTGAAACAGGTCTTTGGCAGCAGATTTGTTCAATGCAATACATCATCTGATGTCTTGACTGCTGCTTCCATTGGCATTGATTATAGAACCAAGTAATATGAAGTCTTTGACAACTTCAATCTTTTCTCCATTCATTGTGATGCTGCTTATTGGTCCCGTTGTGAGGATTTTTGTTTTCTTTATATTGAGATGTAATCCATACTGCAGACTGTAGTCTTCAATCTGCATCACTAAGTGCTTCAAGTCATCCTCACTTTCAGCAAGCAAAGTTGTGTTGTCAGTGTATCGCAGATTTTTAACGAGCCTTCCTCCAATCCTGATGCCACATTCTTCTTCATATAGTCCAGCTTCTTGGATTATTTGCTCAGCATACAAATTGAATAAATATGGTGAAAGGATACAACCCTGACCCACTCCCTTCCTGATTTTAAACCATGCAGTATCTCTTTGTTCTGTTTGAATGACAGCCTTCTGGTATATGTACAGTTTCCTGATGAGCACAATTAAGTGTTCTGGAATTCCCATTCTTCTCAAGCCATAATTTGTTATGAGCCACATAATCTAATGTTTTTGCATAGTCAATAGAGCACAAGTAAACATCTTTCTGGTATTCTTTGCTTTGAGCCAAGATCCTTCTGACATCAGCAATGATATCCCTCATTCCACATCCTCTTCTGAATCCAGCTTGCATTTCTGGAAGTTCTCTGTCAGTATACTGCTGCAATTGTTTTTGAATTATCTTCAGTAAGATTTTACTTGCATGTGGTATTAATGATATTGTTTGATAATTTCCACATTCTGTGACATCAACTTTATTTTATTTTTAGAGCTCAGTAAAGATTGGACCCCTGGGCAGCTGCCTGGCTGCCTGGCCAATTAATCAGGCCCAGGATGAGGGAGGATGGGGAGAGCCCATCAACCATCAAGAGGTTGCTGATAACCTTGGGCAGAAGAGTTACAGTGTGCTGGTGGAGGAGGATGGCAGACTAAGCACAGTAAACTTATGCCCAGAATGTGGAACCAGTAAGTGTGAAGTTGGCACTTTGGAGAAGTTTGATGGATGGAGGAGAGAACAGGGTGAAGGGAAATAGCTCTTGCTTTTCTTTAATCATAAGGACAATCTGAAAATACTGCTAATTAGAAGGGAAGGATCCGTGACAGAAGGAGGATTCTACTGTGTAAAAGAGAAGGAGCAATTGAGGGGCGGAGAATGCCAAGAAGAGGCAGGAGTGAGAAGGACCAGGAGTAGCTGAGGGCTCCAGCTTTGTGTCAGGCGTACTTGGATCTGAATTCTGGCTCTGCCTCTTTCTTGTTTTGTATTCTTGAGGAAGGTGCTTACCTAACCTTTATGGGCCTTGGTTTTCTCGAACCGAGAAGGAGGGTAATAATGCTTACCTCACAAGGTGGTTGTTGTTTGTTGCTGTTGAGTGGCTGTGACTCATGGTGACCTTCTGTGTAACAGACTGAAACGTTGCCTGGGTCACCTTCATGACCACTGCTGGGTCTGAGTCCACTGTGGCCATCACGTCAGTCCATCTCATTGAAGCTTTCCCTCGTTTTTGCTGACCCTCTTCTTTACCAACCATGACGTCTTTTTCTAGCCATTGGTCTTTCCTGATGACATGTTCAAAGGAAGTGAGCTGAAGTCTCATCATCCTTGCTTCTAACCTTAGAAGTGAGGGTTGTTATAAGGACTAAATAAGAATCTTTGCAGAGTGCTTCACAGCATGCTTGGAAAAGCGCTGCTGACATTAAAAACAAAATCAGAGGTGAGGCTAGGGGAAGATCAGAGCAGAACAGATGGTCGGTGCTTGGTATGTTTTATTCCCGAGAAGTTTTAAGAAACACTCTGGCAGGTGAAACTTGAGGGAAATCTTACTGGGAGTGCAAGCTCCTGGGAAAGTTGTTTTTATCCCTAATAATAAGAGAATCAAGAGAATAAAGTCCTCTTTTGAATGCCTTTGGATGTTGTGTGAATTATGATGCCCAGAGCTGTGGCAGCCATTTTGCCACCTAAAGGGGTTAAGCCTGAGGATAAAGTCCAACAGGAAGATGGTGGAGTAGAAAGAGAGAAAAATCTTTCATAATGTTGTTGAACTGCTGAACAGACTAGTTCCAGTGCCTGATTGTTTAGGCTATTTTTAGTTGGGTATTCTGTTCATTGTAGTCAAATGCATTGTAATTTATAATGTGTCCCTGGAATGGGGCAAGTATGTACAATAGTAAGGAGGTGGAGGGAATGTGCTTAGGAAACTGTAAATCGTTCGGCTGCAGGATAGGATGGAAGGTAGGAAAAACAATTCTGAGCACAAATACAGAGGGAATACACCTGTGGAAGTGACAAAGAATTCAGGAAAACTAAAATGTCCCCAAATTCTTAATGCCCAGGTATATAGTAAGGGACAGAAAACAGTGAGCAATGATGGTGGAGGTATGGCAGGGGTTGGATAATAGAGGGCTTTGAACACCATGCTTGATGGATGTCTTGGGTGCAGTGGGGAGCTACTGAAAATTTTAAACATTGGTGTCTTTCATTAATACTTTAATTCAAAGCATGAAGAATTACAGTAAAACCAAAACAAACAAACAAACAAACAAACAAACAAACAAAAAACAAATTACTGCTATCAAGTTGATTTGACTCATAGCAACCCCTCTTTGGTTTTCCGAGGTGGTATCTCTACAGAGGTAGATTGCCCAGTCTTCCTTCTGAGGAGTGGCTAATGGGTTTGAACTGCCAGCCTTCTGGTTAGCAGCCAAATGCCTTAGGCACTATGACACCAGAGGTCCCAAGAATTAGAGTAGTGATGGGATACGACATGCCTTTCACCACTTACATATTGTCTGTTTCTAATGGGGGTTACATCCCTTGTTTCTCCTGGAATGAAAGCCTTCCTCACCCTAGATGAGCACACTGCTTCTTCCTTTCCCTCTGCCACAGTCACACATCCCAGGATAAATGGGGGCCCTGGTTTTATTATGAGGAAAGAACAGAACATGTGTTACTCTTCAGCAACGTGGTATTTCTCATGTACTTTCATTTAGCAGCCTTGTCCCTTATTAAATGTAATTAGCTTCTCTGCTGCCAAGAGATTGAGGGCATCCTCAAAATGAAAATGTGTAGCCTGAGTCAGATTTCGCACAGGACCTTGTCCAGGGCTCTTTCTGTATCCTCCTCAGAGGTTGTTCACTTGGGAGCTCAAGCCTGCCACTCCCACCCCTTTTCAGTCATTTGCAGTATCACAGACTTTTTAGAAGTTGGATCTTAGAATGTATATAATCCCCTCATTTTACAATGGAGGCAACTGAGTTCCAGAGAGGGGAAATGACTTGCCCAATGTTATATAGCAAGTCAGGGACAGAGGTGGAACCAGAGCACAGGGCTTCTGACTCCCATCTATAGTCTTTATGACCACATCATGGTGGACATCAGCTGTAGACCTTTGAGTGCCATCAACACATGAAAATATTCATGAATGGATTGCCCATTTATCAAATTAATCCCATGCAAACATCTCTTTCCCTGATCACAGATCTATCCCAACCCACTGGTCAGTGTGTCTCAGCCTCTGCCCTAGTCAATCTTGCAAGAATTATCTGATGCTGTAAATATCCAATGGTGATAAGCAAATATAATGCAAACTGACTGCAAAATGAAACTTCAAATAATGCATAATATGTGAGGTTTCATGAAGCTGAAGAGAGTGATGTTGGAGAACTACTGAAATCTCATGCAAAGCCATTAACAACTGAACACTTGGCAAAGTCAGACAATTAGAGGAAAATCCACAAGGAGACAATGAGAGCTGCAAAAGGAGTCAATGGGAACAGCAGAGGGTAAAAAGAGAGCCGAGAGAAGATTGATGAAGTATATATATATATATATTTTTTTTAAACATGGAAGAAACCGGAGGGTATTTATTTTTCAGAAAGATTCCTCACAGGATCCTTTGTATGTATTTGTAGACATTGAAATAATTCAATAGATAAATATATGTATGTATATAATTCATACATATAGACACACACATAGACATGTACACACTCATACACACACACACACATATGATTTCCAGTAATTCCAAGTAAGAGGGACTCACACTTTCCATTTTGTTGGGTCAGACACTTGTAATATCAGATATTCAAATAGCTACCTCTCAAGAACCCACAAGGAGAGGATGGAGTCCAGCTCCTCCTCCCCTTATGTCTGTGGGTCACTCATTTTGCCACATGTATTTTTCATTGCTGTGTAGTAGTTTAGTGTATAACTTATGCCACAGTTCATACGTGTATGATTCTGT
>NW_006921635.1:12645213-12653290 GCF_000298275.1 Orycteropus afer afer
TCTAGAAGGATGTCTCTGCAGTCCTCTTGTATATACCTCAAGGTTGCAAGACGGCTGCTGTTGTTCCAGCTTTCACATCTGTACTCAGGTCAAGAAGAGGGATGGGAAGGCTGTGCTAGCTTGCCTCACCCTTTCTTTAAGTTAGGAAATCAAATGATTTACCAAAAGTCTCCTTGCAGATATCTGCACACATTTTATAGGCCATATCATAGCCTTGCAAGAGAGTTTGTAAATTGAGTTTTTGACATTCTAGCCTTTGTACTGGGAGCTCTGATAGTGTAGCACGTAAGGCATTTGACTGCTAACAAGAAGGCTGGCAGTTCGAGCCCACCAGCCACTCCTTAGAAGGAAGGTTGGGCAATCTACTTCCATAGAGATACCGCCTGGGAAACCCAAGGAGGGGTTGCTATGAGTCAGAGATGACTGGAGGGCAAATAACAATAGCCTTCCTACTGGAAGGTGGCAAGGGATAAAGGAATTGTGAATAACAAAAACTAGAAACAGTTGCCATTGAGTTGATTCTGATTCATGGAAACCACAGGTGTTGCAGAGTGGGCTTTTCATGACAGTGACCTGTTGGAAGCAAATTGCCAGGCCTTCTGAGGTGCCTCTGAGTGAGTTCAAACTGACAACCATTCAGTTAGTAGCTGAACGCTTAGCCATTTTTATGCTACCCAGAGACCTTCCTGTGAACAATAAGTAGTCTTTAAAAATTTCTGGAATTACTTCATTATCATTTCTATGATAATGAGACTCACCTGCACCTGGACATTTATCTTCAGGTTTCAGAAGCTCCCAAAGATCAGACCTTGACACATCTTTAGCAGAGTCTGAAACCAGAATAGACAATATCACCTGGACGTCCTGGCTTTAAGCAACAACAATCACATGTGCAAGCAGTGTCCTCTCCACACGTAGTGGTTCATTTGAGTCTCTGGACAATACCTGTGAGACACATCAAGGAGGCATCATTACAACACATGTTTCACAAATGAGGAAACAGAGACACAGAGAGCTTAAGTGACTTCCCAAGACAGCCCAGCAAGGAAGCGGGATCTGAAAGTTGGGATGTGAATCCTGGTTTGTCTGATTCCAGATTTCTGGCTCTTTCCTTTATGCTTTGATATCACATGTCAACATGGTCTGAAGCATACCCCACAGAATAGAATAACAGGACAGTCAGAAGCAATGGAGGACCAGACCTGCTAAACTTGTCGAGACTGGAGGACTCCCTGACTTTTGATTGTCTGACTATTTCCCTGAAATACTCTTCAAACCTTGAACAGGAACTAACCTCTGAGGTCCCCTTGAGCCTAAATAATGAATTGGCTCAAAAAAAAAATGAATCAACCGTAAGTACTGTTTCCTTAAAAAAAAAAAAAAAATCACATATGAGACCATATGGTCAACAATTACTTAAAAATAAAGATGACAATGTGAAAGGGCAGAGAAACTAGATTAATGGAAATGGAACAACCAGAATGGAAATAAAGATAATACTCATGCATTGCACAGAATGTATCCAATGTCACTGAACAACTTGAGTAGAAACTGTTGACTGGGAATCAAAACGCTGTGTAAACCGTCACTGAAAACTCAATGAAATATTATTCAACAATAGTGTGTGTGTAATACAGTTAAAAAAAAAAAAAAGACCCCTGGTGGTACAGTGGTTAAGCACTTGGCTGTGAACCCAAAGGTCAGCGGTTTGAGCCCACCAGTCACTCCACAGGAGAAAGATGTACCAGACTGCAAAGATCACAAGCTTCCTCCTATGGGGGAAGTTCTACTCTGTGCTGTATGAGTTGGAATCAACTTGATGGCAGTGGATTATATGGTCAAAAAGTTTGAGACTTTTGTTTACAAAGGTTTTTGGATTTGCTAATGCACATTATGATTCTTTAAGAAAAGGCTAAAGTCTATGCATTTCCTAAAATTATTTGACTATGGAGCCTTTTCAAATGCAACATCTCGTGGTACTACTCATTTGCTTGCTAAATCCAACAACTAATTGTTGAGTTCTGACTGTGTTGCAGGCATTGTACCACGTTTTGGGAAACAAGATAGGCTTGGTCCCTGCCCTTGTAGGGCTACTAGGCCAGTTTACAGACCACTCTTCCAAACTTTGGGGAACACTGTCATATTTAGATGGCTTTACCTAGACCCAGGGCGTTGGTATCTCAGGTAGCATCCAGATCTTACTCCTGGCCTTGCTCATACTTGGTTTGCTACCTGAAGTCTGCCTGCTGGCTTTCTAACTGCAGTTGGGAACATTTCTGTCCTTTCCTGTCCCACATGGGAAGAGGGATAGGTGAGCTAACAGAGGAAGAATATTCCAGAAAGAAGAGCAATAGGAGGGGAAAAGCAGTTGACCAGATGTCCTGATGATTCTTCCGTCGCTCAGACTTAGAGCCTGTGAAGGCAGGTCCCTCAAGGTCCTAGCTCATCATGGGATTGCCTGTTCTCATCTCTCTGCCCCTTGCTGTGGCCCCTCCTCAATTACTTTCCTTCTTCTCTTTTGTTGCTTTGAGTTGCTTGTTCTCCTGAGTGATAGCTGGCCTTTCTGTTTTCAATCCATTGCTACAGTGAGCAACAGGCTATCAAATATTAAATCCTAGTAAATATTAATGCTGCTGTCACTGTCACATTAATTCAGCCTTGTGAATTGAGGGGTCGAGATTGGGCTAATGAGGGGGTCTTACCAAGCCAACCCCTCACCAGCACTGCCATCACCCTCACCACCCCTAATACCGCCACCACAACTGCCACCACCAGCAACTTTATAAGGTCTTCTGGCAACTGAGAAACCATTCCTATGGGAGCCTCAGGGACTTTTTGTTCTGCTTATTCTTTTCTCTAATTACTTCCTATGACTCAGAAGGTATACCCAGTAGGGCCATTCAGTTTTAAAGAGCTGTTGCCCAGAGAGGCATCCTAAGACTCCATGACAAGTTCTAATCTGAGTAGTGAAATATGTCACTCTCTCTTTACTCTGTCCTTATCATTTCATTTCTCATCACTATAAAATAGTAAGAATAATTACTGCTAATAATAGTGTGGAGCTCTGGTGGCACAGTGCCTAAGGCATCTGACTACTAACCAGAAAGTTGGCAGTTCAGACCCACCAGCCACTCCATGGAAAGAAGATGAGGAAATCTACGTCCATAAAGATTTATTGCCTTGGAAACCGAACAAGGGTCACTATGAGTGATAATCAACTCAATGACAGTGAGTTTGGCCATATCATTTAATAATAGTGTAGTGAAGTGGTAAACTTAAAACATTTCCCTCAATGATGAAGGAAGTTGCCACATTCTCAGCTGATTTTATTTCTCGAGGTGGATAATTTACTTGTGTGAGTTATATAAATTCAAAGCAATTAAGTACCCATTGTTCTAGGGAAACAACACACAGGTATGTTTTTGGAAAAATAAAAAATTTCTCTCCTTATATCCCTTGTTAGGTGGACTGTCTTAGTTATCTACTGCTGCTATAACAGAAATACCACAAATGAATGGCTTTAACAAACAAATTTATTCTCTCACAGTTTAGGAAACTAGATGTCCAAATTCTGGGCACCAGCTCTAGGAGAAGACTTTCTCTGTCAACTCTTGAGAAAGATCCTTGTCTCCTTTCAACATCTGTGGGCTTGGCATACCTTGGAGATCTCCATGTGTTTTGGCATCAATCTTCCCCTGGGTCTAAGAGGTTCACAGCACAGGGACCTTGGGTCCAAGGATGTGCTCCACACCCAGCTGTTCTTTCTTGGTGGGAGTAGCTCTCTCTCTCTCTGCTGCTGCTGGCTTCTCTCCCCTTCTATCTGGGATGATGTAGGTGAGGCCCTAGGGAAACTCCCCTTACCTCTGATCAGGGCTGTGACCTGAGTAAGGGTGTTCCATCCCAGCCTAATCTTGCAATTGATGGGCTGATCACATCATAGGAGATGATTACATCATTATATAACTGCCAAACCAGTGAGAATATGGCCCAGCCAAGTGGACACATATTTTTGAGGGACACAATTCAATTCATGACCATGGACCTTGACAACTTATGGGGAGGAGTTGGATAAATTTGCAGAGGAATCTCAGAGGTTCTTGGGAGAAAAGACATTGAGGTCCTAACCCCTATCTCTTGAAGTTTAATAGTATTAGGACATTTTTGATGGACTGAGGAAACCCTGACTAAAGTTAGCTGATTGGACCCTAGGGCCTTTGAGGAGAAACTCATCATGAAGAAGGAGGGAAGAAGCTGGAATGATGACTTGTATTCAACATCAGGGCCTACGTCTTCTTAGAGAACATCCTAATGCATGGATGGTGTTGAAATGCCTTCTGTTCTAGCTATCTTGGCACTGTGGGAGTTATCACTGTGTATGAGTATGTCCTAAACAAAGAGCCCTGCTGGGGCAGTGGTTAAGTGTTAGGCTGCTAATGAAAAGGTTGGTGGTTGAAGCCCACCAGCTGCTCCACAGGAGAAAGATGTGGCAATATGCTTCCATAAATATTTATATCCTTGGGAACCCTATAAGGCAGTTGTTCTCTGTCCTATAAAGTCACTATGCATTGGAATTGACTTGATGGCAATGGGTGTGATCTTTTGGTTTGATGTTCTAAGTAATTTTGTGATGAATATCCTTCAACATGCATCAAGTGTACAAGTGTTTCATTAGGTTATAATTCTAGAAATGCACATGCTAGGTCAAAGAGTATATCAGTCTGGGTAGGTAAGACACACTGCAGGAACAAACTCTAACAATCTTAACAGAGGCATACTTATCACTTCACCTTCCTGTCTAGCTGGCTTATGCTTTATATCTTCTCATTCTGGGGACTAGGTTGATGGAGCTGCCATGATCTTGAACACTGATGGTCACCACGGAAGAAGAAAAGGGATCCTTTGAGGGTGTTATAGTGACAATTCAATGCTCTGGCCTTGAAGTGGCATTACATAATCTCTTCTTCTTACAACTCATTGACCAGACCAGTTATGTTGTCAACAACTAGGACACAATGAAGTTCAATCCTACCATATTTCTGGCAGATAGAGAGACAGAAATTTTTGTGAACAGTATTAATGACTACTTCAAAGGATATGAACATTTTAAAAATTTATTTGGTTGTTGTAGTTGTTGAAAATATATAAAGCAAAACATACACCAATTCAACAATTTCTCCATGTATAATTCAGTGACACTGATTATATTCTTCAAGTTGTGCAACCATTCTCACCCTCCTTTTCTGAGTTGTTCTTCTGGTTACATAAACTCACTGTCCTCTAAGGTTCCTATCTGAACTTTGAGTTTGCCATTGTCACTTTGATCTCATGTACATAGTTCTTAAAAGTTCAAAATGCTTAAGGAAGACATTTTTTACTAGTTTAACTGAACCATTGTTTAGTACAGGAGCTCTGGTAACATAGTGCCTAAGGCATTTAACTGCTAACCAGAAGGCTGATGGTTCAAACCCACGAGCCACTCTTTGGAAGGAAAATTGGGCAATCTACTTCCATAGTGATACCACCTCGGAAACCCAAGGAGGGGTTCCTATGAGTCGAATTCAACTCCATGGCAGTGAGTTTGGTTTTTTTGGTTTTATTGTTTAGTGTGGACATTTTAAAGACGTCTGATATCAGTGGAGGGGGCTCTGGTGGTGTAGTGCCTAAGGCATATGACTGCTAACCAGAAGCCTGGCAGTTCAGAAGGCCAGCCACTCCTTGGAAGAAAGCTGGGGTAATCTCCTTCCATAGTGATACTGCCTTGGAAACCCAAGAAAGGGTCACTATGAGTTGGGGTCTACTCAATGGCAGTGAGTTTGGTTTTCTTCTGGATATCAGTAGAAGAGTGCCTTTCATTGATTTGGAAGAGTGGTAGCAAGAACTCTCTTCTAAGTTACTTGATTTTAATTCCAAGTTCAGATGTATCTGATCTTGAGATGGTAAGAGGTTGGGTTCAGACACTTGGATTTGTATCAGGTGAAGAATCCAGAGAGTTTATGCGCAAGAGCCATTTCTAGATTGAGTGGCCATGAATGTTCTAACTTGCTTTTGATTTAGCTTAAAGTGTCTGCCTGCCAGATTTACCTTGAAACCTTGTCTCAAATCAGCCAAGCTAATGGACAAGGCTTTCCAGATGATAGGAAGCTAATGGGGCACTTGTTCAACATGCTACATGAGCACATTGCTCCATTTTCTGTGACAATGGCCAAGTCAGCCCCACCCGGCTGATCATGGCATAAGGGAAGAGGGCAACTGACAGATGAAGGAGAGAGAGAGCCAAGTCTTGTAGATGCATTTATTGAAAGTGGATCTATAACTTTGGAGAAAGTCAAAGGACTACGTGCATTGAGGAGTATCAGGGTTTTGCTGCTTGAGACACTAGAGGAAATATCGTGTGTAGGTATGAGGAGCTCTGGTGGCATAGTGCCTAAGGCATTTGACTGCTAACCAGAAGGCTGGAGGTTCAAACCTACCAGCCACTCCTCAGAAGAAAGACTGGGTAATCTACTTCTGTAGATATACCTCCTTGGAAACCCAAGGAGGGATCGCTATGGGTCAGAACCCACTCGATGGCAGTGAGTTTGTTTTTTTGTTTCTTTGGTTAGGTGTGGAGAAAGTACACAGCTCTGCCTTAGAGATTCATGAGACATTTGGGAGAAGAAGAATTCTCAGATTATAATGTAACTCTTCCTCTCTCATGTTGTGTTTCCACAATAGTGGTATTTCTAAGGAGGGAAGAAGAGAAATCATGGAGAATTTTAAGTGGAGGTTGCTATAAATCATTCACTCTAAATGTTAGTGCAATCATGCATGTCCTTGTGTATATGCTTAAATATGCACATATTGTACACACACATCCTGTGTACCTCTCTCTAGCCCTGGATTAATTAAAATATTTTGGTTGTATAGAATAAACCTAACTCAAAGTGGCTTAAATAATAAGGGCATTTATTATCAGCAGAGAGACCATAAAATTTATCATCCAAACTAAGAAACTTTTGTTCAGAACAAATGCTACATTAGGCAGTACGCCAGCACAAGTGTAAACTGGAACAGTTCCAGGCAATACTGAAGGTATGATCACCAGACTAGCAAGGTATCTCTAGGTAGAGTTGCTTGAGTGTTAACTCAGAGACTCAAAGACATTGAGCATCTCAAAGTCTCAGTAGCTAGCTTTTGTACTAACTTGTCTGCAAGCTCACAAGATGGCTGCAACAGCTACAAGCATCGAGATGTCAAAATCATCCAAAGGCATTGACTTTTTAAGAGCAAGGGATAGATCTCCCAGAATTCCTCAGCAGACTTCCCATCATGTCTCATTGGTCAGATCATGTCACATATCCATGCTCTAATCAATCACTGACAAAAGTAATGGAATTACAATTGCCTTTGACCAGTCAAGATTCACCCCTCACCTTGGGGCTGATAAGGGTACAGCTTCACTTCAAACACTAGGTTGTTATGAGTGTGAATCATATAGGGGCTTTGCTAGAAAGTAAGAAGGGGTGAATGATTGTTAGGTAGGCAATCAAGAGGGACTCTAGTGAGATCTCCCATCTGGGACCAGCAGGGAGGCAGCCATAGATGATCAATGAAATGTATAAGCCATTTGAAAATATCCAAGGCCCTAGCAGTATCTGTGTATATAAGAGTTTAATCTTACAAAGAACCTTTGTATCTGTTATCTCCCTAGATCTCCACAACTGTGCAAATTGGGCAGTACAAGTCTTAGGGTCCTAGTTTTTCAGCAGAATCCCAATGCTGAGAGGTCAATGGCTGACCACAGTAAGGAGGAAAACTGGGGCTCAGAGAGGTTCAGTTACTTGCTTAATATCCCAGAGTTACAAAATGTCTAAAGAAGGATTAGAACTCAGTTCTCACTGATTCCAAAGTCCATTATCATTACCATTATGCTATGCTGTAGCATAGTGCCTAAGGCACTTGACTGCTCACCAGAAGGCTGGCACTTCAAACCCACCTGCCACTCCTTGGAAGGAAGGTTGGGCAATCCTACTTCCGTAGTGATACTGCCTCGGAAACCCAAGGAGGGGTCGCTATGAGTCGGGGCCGACTCGACGGC
>NW_006921635.1:12653760-12654570 GCF_000298275.1 Orycteropus afer afer
GGCAGGCAGGCTTTGGCATTTTAAAGCTTTCACTTTTACCACAATATGGTGACTTTTACATTTTATAACTGATTTCCATATACCAGAGTGTGCCAACCTACCTTGCTGATAACTGGTGTTCTACAAGTCATAAGTGGGTGGAGTGGAAGGAAGGGAGTGATGTGGAGGAGACTTCCATGACTTCAAAAAATACCCCCTGTTGATGGTACCATGTGTGCGGGGGACCCACAGTCAACTGCCCTCCACCATCTCTGTCTCCCTCCTTCTGTTCCACCTCCTCCCCATTTATCTTCTTCCAATTAAGCCTACTTGGGGCCTATTTCTAACAAGGGACTGTGTTTGTGTGCTTCCTAATGATTTCATTTCCAGCATGTCATGAGTCAGGAGACAGGTGGGAACAGAGCGGCTCAGAGAGGAGAAGCCCTGGCTAATTAGATTCCTGGCTGCCTCCTTTCTCTTCCCACAACCCTCCCAGCCCTCCACCCTGTCGAGCCCTCTGCTGGATTGCATTCCGCTTACTGTCTTTGTTAATTTGCAGATCTCACACAGAACTGCACCATCATCTACATGTATTAACGTTTTCTCTGCTGGAGATGGTGATGCCTGAAATAATTAGCAAATTCTTCATCCTGGGACTGTCTCCTCAATGGGTGACCTCAGAGTGGTAAGAGAGGGTGGATACCACCAAGGCAGCATTTGTCAATGTGTAAGGGCATTTTCAGCTGCAAAATTACTGGAGGAGGGGTGTTAACATCTAGACCAGGGGACCAAAAATGCTAAACTTCTTACAAAGCCAGTCCTGAACAATAA
>NW_006921635.1:12654840-12656161 GCF_000298275.1 Orycteropus afer afer
GTACTTCAGGCAATCTCGTATGTTCTGTATTTATTTCACCTCTGTGCTTCCAGGACCCAGCACAATACCAGGCAGAGAGTAGACACTCACTCACTCAGTATTGATTGGAGTTGTTCATGATGTTTCCTAACCAGACAACAGTTCTTGACTTCAATAAAATTTAAATGAATGTCTACTTTATCTATCTGGATTTAGCCAGAAAGGCAGAAACCACACTAGGCATTTGGACAGGGAGAATTTAATATAGGGACTTGGATGAACAAAGGGGAGCAATGAGATAACCCAGATATAAAAACTAAAGGAAGCAGCTACTGCCCAATAGCTGGGGAAACAAGGAGAGAGCATGTGGTCTCTAAAACCTAGAAGCCAGGAGTAAGAACCCATGGCACTGGAGCTCAGACCTCTGGTAGGGGCTACCGTGGTTTGTGACAGGACACAGTTGGCTGATTCTAGGAGTGCTGACAGCAGCTGGAGGCTGGAACCAGTTGCAGTGCTGAATGTGAAGAGCCATTGCTTTTTCTGGAAGGTGCCTTAAAGGGAAGGATGCACACAGGAAGGAGCAAGTCTCCTCTCCCTTCCCCAGCTTTCAAGTCTCTGCATATTGACAGAACTGATGTGTAAATCCAGCTGGCAAAGGAGAAATGTGATTTGCAGAGCCTTAACACCAGCAGAGCAAAGCAAGTAATGAGAGCGGGTGGACAGAAGAACAGCAGTTGAATTTTAGAGAACCTGTCAGCAATCAGATTTCCTATTAGGTCTTGGGGACCCAGAGGGGACCATGACAGATACAGTCCAGGCCCTCATAGAGCTTACACTCTAGTGGGAGAGAACTGACGTTACATGAATAATTACAAACATAATGATTGTTACAATGCCTATTTATGGCATACAAGTAGAGGGCAGGGTGAGAGCATATGAAGGGGGACATGAACTTGCGGGGGATCAGAGAGGCTTCTGAGGAAGAGATATTCCAGGTGTGACCTGAATGATGAGGAGGAATTAGCAAAGTGAAAGGGAGGGGCTGAGGAAAGAGGCTGGGAGATGAGAAGGACTTTGGAGCATTTGGGGAGCGGAAAGGAATAGAGTGTGTGAGGAGGAGGGTGACATGATGGGCACCTTCCCATTGTTCAGGGATTGACTTGCACCATCTCCTCTTCCCCAAGATCTCCCTTTCAGTTCTGGGACAAACAGTGAGCCATTATCCTCTGAACTCAACCTTGACCACCTCTAACATCTAATTCTACTGTCTTCTGCTGCTGTGTTGTTGATGAATCGCCTTCTCTGTGTGACCACTCCTGCAAGTGGCCACAATTCTGCTTCT
>NW_006921635.1:12657556-12664064 GCF_000298275.1 Orycteropus afer afer
GTTTCGTTCTGCTGTGCATGGGGTCGCTATGAGTTGGAAACGACTCGACGGCACTTAACAACAACAACAACAACAACCCTTAACCCTGTAATTTCACTTCTAAGAGTTTATCCTAAGAAAATCATAAATATCCCCAAGGATAGAGCTATGGAGATGGAAGCAACTCAGAGCCAGAAATCCTTACTGATGTACCCACAAGTCATAGGGACATTGGCATATCCTCCTGGGGCTTGGATATTTCCCCATGAAAGGAACCAAAACTAAACTACTGCCATCAAGTTGATTCTGACTCACAGCCACCCTATAGGACAGAGCAGGACTCCCTTAAGGCTGCAAATATTTATGGAAGCAGACTGCCTCAACTTCCTCCCTTGGAGTGGCTGGTGGGTTCAGACCTCTGACCTTTTGGTTAGCAGCCAAATGCCATAACCACTGCATCACCAAAGCTCCTTACTGAAAGGAAAGGAGTGCAAAAATTCAAAAGCTAAGTTGATTTAATCTGAAATCAATGAGAAAAACAAAAATCACTAACATATGTGATTGAATTTACCTGAAAGTGACAAGATTCAATTTTCTGCTTCAGAAGGTTTGGAGACTCAAGTTAAGTTTATTAGGAACCACACAGACATACACATACACAGAGACACACACAACCAATGCACACATACCCCAATACATACACACATCCTGAAGGTAACATTTTCCACTCCTGGGAAATTCATAGTCAATGCATATCCAAAGGGCTTGACACATGGGAAGTGTTCTACAAATGGGAACTAAATACATAAATAACAATAATGAAAAAAATCCAAATCTGCCCCAGACATGGCAGTGTTTCAAGTCAACAAAAGGGACAAAAGTCAACAGTCATCCTAAGCTTTGTCCTCTCTGTCCTCTTATTGGAAGACACCTCCTTGCTGAATTCTTAGAGCAGAGCACAGCAAAGGGCAGTGGCCTCTGAGTGCATTACACATCATAAATACTTCCAGTGGGTAGAGAGATTTATGGCGTTATAAATGCCAGCAGCAGGCCCCGTTTGTGTTAATAGCCTTATTAGTTACATTGCTGTAAAATCCAGATCTCCACACTGTTTAACAGCTACAGTTCTGCTCAGCAGCATTAATTCAATACATCAAGGCCCCTTGACATAAATCTTAAAGCCCCTGGAACCTGATTAGGAAATCCCTCCTGGTGGGTTAAAGATGGACAGATGGAGTGAGGCCAAGAAGCGTCAAGTGGGAACATGGATCACATGACTTAGCCATCTCCTGGGGCTGTCTTTTTGGCTGTCACTGCATGTCATTTACCACCTCTAATCCCAATGGGTTTGCCCTTGACTTTGAACATGGAGTACGGTGCCAAGAGAGATTGCTGTCCATCCAGAAGCAGTGAATTTAGAGCCACCATTAGCTCTTACAGTGCCATATGCTAATTAGAAAAAGGCACCCCCCAGGTGGGTGCAGACTAACAGGTGCATGGCTTAGAGAAAGAATAGCACTTTTGTGCTGATTAGAGGAGTCCTTGGGTGGTGCAAACAGATAACATGCTTGGCTGCTAATTGAAAGGTTGGAGGTTTGAGTCTATCCAGAGGGCACTTTGGAAAAAGAGCCCTGGTGATGTACTTCTGAAAAATCATCCATTAAATCCCTCTGGAGTCCCTCACATCATCTTGTAAGCAAATAACACATTTGCTCACAAAATAATGAGTATCGCCTGTAAGTATTGTGCTCCTTAACAACAGCAACAGCAACAACAACAACAAAACACACACACATACACACAAAGGGTCAACAATTACTTTAAAACAAAGATGAAATGTAGGGGGAAAAGGAAGCTAGATTAACAGAAATGGAACAGCCAGAATGGAAATACTGAGAATGCCCATGCATGAAGAATGTAAGCAATGTTCCTGAATAATTTGTGTAGAAACTATTGAGTGGGAACCCAAAATGCTGTGTAAGCCTTTACTGAAAATGTAATATTATTAAAAAAAAAAAAAAAAAACTTATGAAGCATAGTTCTACCCTGACACACATGGAGTCACCATGAGTTGGAATCGACTTGACACCAACTGTGGTTTTTATTTTATTTATTTTTTAATTTTTTAGGCTAGAGACCATAGCATGATGAGTATGGAAGAAGATCATGTGTAAAGGCCCAGAAGCAAAAGGAACTTAGGGCTTTCTGAGAATTAAAATAAGTTCAACAAGGAGAGGAGTGAGGGAGGTAAGAAATGAAGCTGAGAATGTGGGCAGGAGGTGAATGATGAAGGGCGTTCAGTGTTTTATCCTGAGGATACTGAGGAGCAATGAAAGGAAGTTGAACCTTGGAGTGACAAAATCTGATTGAAGTTTCAAGACAATCTCTCCGGCTGCTGTGAGAACAGACTGTAGGAATCTGCCAGAATGGATGGTTGGAGATCAGTAAGAAGGCTGTTGAAGGTGTCCAGGCAAGAGAAGGTGGTGGTGATAGTGGAGATGGAAGGACATGGATGGATGGAGACAGTACGTGGGAGGTCAGTATCATGCTGGAATAAGGCCGCATCGTCCACCAATCTCCCGGTGCCTTGGGCTTGAACTGAAAGGAGGTACCCACTTCCTTACTCCCAGATCCAGACAGCCTCCAGCTGCTCCCTTCTGTCCCTTCCTTTTCTTTCTATGGCAACCAGCCATGCCTGGGCGGTTTCAGTAATCTACTAATTAGTCTCCTTGTCTTCTGGGTCTTCCCTTTCCAATCCATCTTGCATGCTGTCACTAGAGTAAGCATTCTAAAATACAGCTTTACATCATGTCAGCTTTCTTTGGAAAACAACAAGACCATGCCGCAGCTTCCTGTTTCTTACAGGACAGAATGAAACGTGTTTCATGTGGAGTTTGAGACACTCCTCATTGTGGTCTTTATTTTTTTCCCTACTGTTGTTCAATAGGATCCCACCTACTAGATACAAAAATAGTGCCAATAGTTGGGAAATTCTTGAATGACAATGATAATGGTGACACTAGGGTAGTGAGCCATATCTATCAAAATTAGTCTAATTTGCTTTTTGTCTTCATGAAGGGAACACGGAGATGTGCCTCTCAGACCCTTTCAAGGAAGGACTTGATGCCCAGCTGCCAGGGGTACAGTTAGCAGATGGTCTCCAGCTGTGGGCTTCTTCCACAACTGTAAAGAGTTGCCTCACCCTAGGTCATGCCCTTTGCAGGGCAGCCAACATCTGAGTTGGCAAGGCACAGGTACAAAGACTTGACCATTTAGGGTCATCCATTCCCTGCCTGCTTGGCTGGCTTCACTGGGCCTGCACTGTGGTTTGACTTTACCAAATCCTGCTTCTGCCTCTGTTCCTTCTCAGATGTTGAATCCTATCAAGCATTTTAATTTTTCTTTTTATTTTATTGTTGCTATTGAGAATATACATAGCAAGACATACACCAATTGAATAGTTTCTACGTGTACAATTCAGTGACATTGACTGCATTCTTTGAGTTGTGCAACTATTCTCACTCTTCTTCTCTGAGTCATTCCTCTCTCATACAATAAACTCACTATCTCCTAATCTTCCTATCTAAACTTTTGATGCTGTTGTCAATTTGATCCCATATAGATAGTTTTCCTTTTGAAACCTTTCTGTTGTGATTTGGGTGAAAGTTTACAGAGCAATTCAGTTTTCCATTCAGCAGTTCACACACAATTTTGTTTCAGGTCATTGATTGCAATCTCATCAATGTAACATCACTCCTCCCACTTCCTTCCTGTATTTCTAGTTTCCATTCCTCTTTCTTGCCTAACCCTTTGTGTCTTCTGAACTTTGTCCTGGGGCAAATGCTGCCCTTTTGATGTCTAATGATCAATTTTTCTAAGGAATATGTACCTTCCTACAGTTGTTTTTCACCTTGTAGAACTATTATTTGACTGCAAATTGAGCTATGGGAGTGAGTTCAGGTCCAGATCCTAAGGGTAACCAATGGCTGTAGTCTTGCAGGTTCCACCAATCTCTATTCAACCAGGAAGGCTGATCTTTTTTATGATTTTGAGTTTTCTCCCACTCTGCCCAGGACCTTCTACTGTGATCCCTTTCAGAGCAGTCAGCAGTGGGAGCTGGACACCATCTAGTTCTTCTGGTCTCATAGTTGTGGAGACTGACATTTGTATGGTCCATTAGTCCTTTGGACTAATTGTTTCCATGTGTCTTTGATTTTCTTCACTCTCCTTTGCTGTGGATGGGGAGAGACCAACAATTGTCCTTTAGATTGCAACTTGCGAGCTTTTAAGATCCCAATCACTACTCACCAATGTAGGATGGATTCTGTTGTGCCAATTGACTTTGAGGTCCCCTAAGACTACTGTCCTGAGTCCCCAGGCCCAGCAACTCACTCCCACAGGGTTTTTGGTTATGGCTAAGAAGTTTTCATAACCTTAGCTCCTGTATGTTCTACTATATTCATGGATACACTTGCCGCATATATAAATAAATATGTAGAAAGATCTTCTGTCAGACCTATATATATTCATGGGTATGGTCCCATTCTCCTTCCTACACCTGTTCAGCTTGCATACCTATGTATACACTCTTAGATTATCGATTATTGTTATTACTGTTATTGCAGGATTGTGTATGAATTAGTATTTTCCTCCATTGCCTTTGACTATTGTACTCCTCCCAGCATCTTCCTTTCCTTGATCATTTTCTGCTGCCCTCCCCATCATTGTATACTGCCTTTCCCTTCAACCAAATTCATGTGTGTCTATCCTCTAGTTAGTGGCTTTCCCTCCTTCCCCCTCCCACCCCTGGTAACCATCAAAGAATATTTCCTTTTGTGTGTAAACATTTTCTTGACTTTTTACATAGTGGTGTCATACAATATTTTTCCTTTGCAACAGACAAATTTCACTCAGCATAATGTCCTCTAGGTTCATCTATGTTAGATATTTTGTACATTCATCATTGTTCCTTGCATAGTATTCCACTGTGTGTATGTACCACAATTTGTTGATCCAGTCACCTGTTGATGGACATTTAGATTGTCTTCATCTTATTGCTATTGTGAATAGGGCTGCAATGAACATGGGTGTGCATATATCTGTATCATGGAGATTATTTCTCTAGGGTATATACCTAGTACTGGGATTGCTGGATCGATCATACAGTATTTCTATTTCTAGCTTTTTAAGGAAGGACCAAATCATTTTCCACAGTGGTTGCACCATTTTACAGTCCCACCAGCAGTGTATGAGGGTTCCAGTCTCTCCACACCCTGCCTGTCAGGCCACTTGACACTTCACAGCTGCATTTGTGTCCTTGTTTGCTGTTTTAATTCAGTTTCTTCTAGTCAGTATTTGATCCACTTCTTTATCTTTTCCTTTGAAGCTCAGGGTTACAGGATTACCATCTGTATCTGTTTCATTCAGTTTCTCATTTATTTGTCATAGAGGATCTAGGTAGTTTGTCTGCCTATTCTGTCATCTTGCCCGAGGTCCCATATAGATTGTTCATAAAAGAGCATAATGCTCTAGGCATATCTTTTTTCTTTCTTTTCTTTTCTTTCTTCTTTGTTTTTTTAAAATTATGATTTGGGTAAAAGTTTACAGAGCAAATTGGTTTTCCATTCAACAAACCATACACATTCTGTTTTGTGACATTTATTGCAAACCCACCAGCCACTCCTCGGAAGGAAGGTTGGGCAATCTACTTCCATAGTGACACTGCTTTGGAAACCCAAGGAAGGGTCACTATGAGTCGAGTCCGACTCAATGGTACATAACAACAACAACAACAACAACAACACTGTAACAGCATTCTTCCCACTTCCTCCCTGCACCTACTCCTTCCCCTCATTCTTCCTTTACATCTCCTTCTGCCACCCTAGCTCCATCCCTGGGCAAATGCTGTCCTCTTGATTTCATAAGCTTGATTGTTCTGATGAGTGCATACCTTCCTGATATTACTGTTCACCTTAGAGGCCTGTCTTCCATTTGGCTCACAGCTGAGTTACAGGGGTTAAGCTCAGTTTCAGCTTAAAGGCAGGTGGACCTTGTTTACTAGTAAGCTAAAGTATTGTTTGCTTTTAAAATGACTTCATGGGATATTTTTGGTTTAAAATTTAAAGATTATCTCAGGACAGTTGTTTCAGGAATTCATCTACCCTCCATGGCTCCAGAAAGTCTGAAGTCCATGAAAATTTGCAATTGTGTTTTGTATTTCCCCCCTTTTGATCAGGATTCTTATATAGAATCTTTGATGAAAATGTTCAGTTATGGTAGCCAGACACTACTCAGTTTTTTTGGTCGCATGACAAAGGAGGCAGTTGTTCATGGGGGGCAATTAGCCGCACATTCAGTTACCTCCTGTTCCCCACTCTCCATCTTCCTCTTTTACTTCACAAGAACAGAAACCAATTTTTATGCTTTGAATGACAGCTTCCAAGCTTTTAAGACCCCAGGCACTAGACAACAAACTAGGACATAGAACAGAAGCATTAAACACGTTATTAGGCCAGTGTTATGAAACCAT
>NW_006921635.1:12664658-12665722 GCF_000298275.1 Orycteropus afer afer
AAAACCAAACTCACTGCCATCAAGTCAGTTCTGATTCATAGTAATCCCAATTTGGTTTCCAAAGCTGTAAATCTTATGGAAGCAAACTGCCTCATCTTTCTTCTGTGGAGCACCTGGTAGGTATGAACCATTGACCATTTGGTTAGCAGCCAAATGCCTTAACCACTGCACCACCAGAGCTTTTTTGTATAATTCACATACCATACAATTCACCCATTTAAAGTGTACAAGTCAATGGTTATTAGTATATTCACAGAATTGTGCAACCATCACCACAATCAATTTTAGAACATTTTCATTACCCTTTAAAGGAAATCCCATTAGCATTCATTCCTCATTTCCCCCACTCTCTCAGCTCTGGGCAACTGCTGATCTAGTTTTTGTCTCTACAGATTTGCTTATTCTGGCCATTTCATATATACATAATCATATCATATGTGGTCTTTTGTGACTGGCTTCCTTAATTTAGCATGATGTTTTCGGGGTTCACCCATGTGGATGTATGTGGTAGCATGTATCAATACTTATTCCTGTTTATGATTGAATAATAGTCCATTGTATGGATGTGACACACTTCATTTATCCATTCAAATATTGACGGACATTTGTATTGTTTCTATGTTTTGGTCATTACGAATAATGAAACTATGAACATTTATGTACAAGTTTTTGTGTGAACATATGTTCCTAATAAACATTTTGCAGCTCACACTCCATCTCAGCATCTGCTTGAAGAGAATACAACTGTGACACTTGGCAGTCTTCCATTAAGAATTTCTCTTACGAATACACTTGCACAGTAGAAAATGACATGTGTTCAACATTATTTGTTGTTGCTGTGAGCTGCCATTGAGTCAGCCCAGACACAAGGTGACTTCACACACAGTGGAATAAAATGCTGTCTGGTCCAATGCCAACCCCATGCTCTGCTGCCAATTGTTCTTCTGTGACCCACAAGGCTTTCATTGGCTTATTTGCACTCTGGGAACCTCAGTCACCTCATCTGTAGAATGGGGATGAAACGATACCTACTAGGCTGAGTTCTTGTGAGGATTCAATGATAT
>NW_006921635.1:12666287-12677173 GCF_000298275.1 Orycteropus afer afer
GCCAAATGCCTTAACCACTATACCACCAGAGCTATAGTGCTCCTGAAGATGCATCTAATATTTTGTGCAAAGGTGTATTTTTCTGGCTAGAGGGGACCAGAGCTTTCATCATATTCTTAAAAGGGTCTACAACCCCACAAACAGTTATGAATTGCTCTTCTAAAGTACAAGGATTTCACAACATTTCAGGGTGACCCTGAAGAAGTGGGAGTTGATTCTGTTGAGAATAAGCTCAGTGCTAAGACAGATTTCAGTTCAAAACTGTAACATAACTTCCAGAAGAAGTCAGCAACCTAAGGCCCACGATCAACTTTATCAAAGCAATTTAGCAGCCATGCAGCTATCTCCCAGCCACATTCAGCCCCACGGACAAGCAAGACTTAATGGGAGAGACAAGGGCTCTGGTGTCCTTGGGGAAGGTCCACTTGATGTGGGAAGGAGCCTGTGGCATGAACAAGTGAGTGGGGCTGGGGTGGGGCCACAGGCTTGACCTCTTGTCAAGGGTCATGTAGGATTTAGGGAACACCTGTTGATGGAAATTATGGACAAGGGGTATGGTCCATAATTATGGACAAGGGGTATGGGCTTAGACTTATCTTCCAGATGTACAGTTAAGATCATGTTACACTACTCCACAAAAGTCTTCAGTGGCTGCCTCTTAGTTAAAGCAATGTTTCCCAAACTGGGGCACTCAGGTTTTTGAAGATGCATGACAGTGAACCAGAAGGAACTGAAAGCCACAGTGCACACAGGGAGAATAGTCCTAGGGCTAACAACTTTAAGACTTCCAAGGATTAGGGAGTTTATCAAGTACTAAGACAAAGAATTAAGATACACATTCACATATGCAAGCCAAGACAAGTGTTGAAGGCATTATGTCAGCACCTCAGGGTGGACAGCTACCAAATGTGTCCCTTCTCTGCTGTCTGCACTGTGGTGAAAATATTGACAAAGTTCTCAACTTCAGGAGGAAGTCGACATACTTCTTAGCATAGCTGACAAGGCTCTTTGCAATGTGACCCAAATCGCATGGAAGCAAGATGGCTTCTAGCAGCTGTAGGCTTATCATCTGGAGAAAAGAACATCTTTTTTCCCAGTGATTTCAATGAGAATCCCAGGGCTGATGTCCATTCTCATTAATTGAGTTACATGTACAACCCCCCCCCGCCAAAAAAAAAAACTATTATGATGCCCATTGGTCCAGTCTGGATTCTGGGCCTGGATCATCAGCTCCACATGAACATCGTGTGTGTGTGTGTGTGTATGTGGTGGGGGGAGGGGTTCCTTCTTAAAGAACATCAGGGTCCTGTTCTCAGAGGAAGGTATGCCAAACCCCAGATGTTCATTTACTCTACTAGGTTTGCATGATGCAAACTTTTCACTGTTATTACCTGTTCTGGTTACCTAGTACCACTGTGACAGGAATAAACCACAAATGGCATGGCTTAACAAACAGGAATTTATTCTCTCACAGATTGGAGGCTTTAAATCCAAGTTCAAAGTACCAGGCTCTGGGGGCTGTGTGAAAGCCCCTCAACCTTGGGCTTTAGCTCTGCCTCTTGCTCCCGGTCCACTGAAGTCAGAAGCATCTCTTCACTCAGGCAGCTCCTGGCTGCTGAAGCTAACAAGCCCAAAGTTGACAAATAAAATGGCACAGTCCTAATGTTACCAAACCACATGGCAGGCCATTAATTCAAGTCCATTGTAAGTCCCAAGGTCGGCAAAGCATGCAGGCTGCTGAACAACGACATGGCTACGTGCAGAGTCCAAATGTGTCATAGGCTAGAGACTATTCCCAAAGCTGCTGCTTATATACGGGAAGCAGACCGCCTCCCAAAGACAGCTACTCAGCTGCTCACAGTAGATTCCACCATGGAGTTGATTACCAGTCTCATCATGGGGAATACTACATCCAGCTGCCCAGCCACTCAACCAAGCCCAGCCAAGTTGACACACAAACATAACCACCACATTACCTACACTTTTTGTGTCCCTTTTATAGAGGCAGAAGCTGAGGTCAAAGCAGGCAGGGATGTCCTGAAGGTCTTGCATTACATTAGCAACAGAGGTGGGTTTGAGACTTGGGTCTCCTCAGACTGCACTGTAAGTTGTGTTGGAGATGAAGGAGCCAATTTGCTTGGCAAGCTGGGTATATGGTCACAGTGCATAAAAATTCCATTTATTACCCTGCAGATGTTAAGAATAACAAGAGGATAAACAGCAATGAAGACTGATGGGATGGGTAATGCTGGGCAGCAGTCTTAAACCCAAAAATCGGGACTGCAAATGTGCCGTGGCAGGCGGGAGCGGGGGCATCTGCACGGGAGTGGGTGAGAGGCTCCTGGAAAAGGATTGTGGCCGATACATCAAAACCTCTTCTGTAAACACTCCCTCTGCCTTCTTGCTGTAACTTAGCTTTTTCCCAAGGACACTGCTTCCCCTAGAGGCCTCTCACGTGGGGCTGTCTTCTCCCCTACTCCACATCCTCCTGGGCCTGGGGGTGAGTGTTCTTCTTGCCACCTCCGGTCATTCTTTCCCATTTCCCAGCTCTGAATCTCAGGTCTTCTCTCCACCACTCAATACCCCACTTTGTTGCAACCACCTTCGCACTCCACCGTCACTTCCTGTCATTGCTCAACGATTTAATAGTCTATTTCCCATCATTGCTTGCATGTCTCATAAGCAATTCAGACTCGAGAACCTGTTGCCATGGAGTCAGTTCTTACTCATGGTGACCTGTTATGGGTCAGAGTAGAATTGTGCTCCACAGGGTTTTCTATGGTGGATTTCTCGGGAGTTGATTGCCAGGCCTGTCTTCCAAGGTGCCTCTGGGTACACTGGACACTGAACCTTATGGTTATCAGCTGAACAGGTTAACCATTTGCGACACCCAGGGACTCCTGATATGGAAATAGCCTCATTCTTCTTCTTTTTAAAATAACAGCTTTATTGAGATATACCTTATGGAGATACAGTTCACATACCATACCCAAAACCATTGGAAGTGTATTGTTCAGTGGGATTTGGTATCCATATATCTGGGGGTATATATACCAGAGTTGTGCAGCCATAACCACAATTAGAATATTTTCATCACCCCAAAGAGAAACTCCTAGAAGTCACTCCCCACTCCCCCTTCTCCGTAGGCCCCGGCAACCACTTTCTACTCTCTGTCTCTATGGATTTGCCTAGTCTGGACGTTTCCTGTAAATGGAATCTTACAATATATGGACTTTTGTGTCTGGCTTCTTTCACTTAGCACAATATTTTCAAGGTTCATCCACGCTGTTGCCTGCATCAGTATTTCATGCCTTACAATCCACTATACGGATGCTGCCACACTAACCTCATTCTTTTTGAAGACTGTATTGTATTCCATTGTCTACCCCAAAACTCCATTGCCATTGAGTGAATTCTGACTCATAGTGAGCCTGTAAGGACAGAGTAGAGCTACCCCATAGGGTTTCCAAGGCTGTAAATCGTTATCATAGCAGACTGCCCCATCTTCCTCCCACAGAGCATCTAGTGAGTTTGAACCACTGACATTTTGGTTAGTAGCCAAGTGCTTTAACTACTTTGCCACCATTGTCCCCTGTACTATAATTAACATGGTCATTCCTCTGTGGAAGGTTGCTGCCAATTTTTCTCTACGTCAAAATGTGTTTCAGTGGGCAGTCTTTTTTTTCTTTTTATAGCTTGGTAAACTTTTCCACTGGAGAAACTCTGGAAGTAGAATTGCTGAATTAATTGCTGAATTAAAATTTTGGTAACTATGGAAACTTGGGTTTTTTTTTTTTTTAAATGCAACTGTGCTTGGAACTTCACATCCATATGATGTTGGTATTATTACCCCCTTTTACAGATTAGAAAACTGAGGCCCAGGCTCAGAGAAGTTAAAACATTGGCTCAAAGTTATACATTTAGGCAATGGCTAAGTCAGGACACAAATCCTGTCTTGCCAACTTTTCTTTTTTTTAATTGTTGTGGTAAATATAGATGTAGCAAAACATTTGACATTTCAACATTCTTCGCATGTACAGTTCAGTGACAATAATTCTGTTCATCATGTTGTCCCAGATAATGACTATAATCACTTAGCACGGTGCTTGTTATTGTTGTTGTTACGTGCTGTCAAGTTGGACCCAACTCATAGTGACCCCTCCTTGGGTTTCAGAGGCAGTATCACTATGGAATAGATTGCCCAACCTTCCTTCTGAGGAGTGGCTGGGGGATTTGAACCACCAGCAGCACGGTGCTTGGTACTTAGTAAATGTTGACTAAACATTGTTATTATCATCATTTTGTGTTTTCTTAAGATACGTTTTGAAAGTAGTATCCCATAGGATACAATCAATGGATATGTATTGAGCACCTGCTATCTGACCACACGGGGGGTGCTGCTGGTGGTGCAGCCATAAATGAGTCAGGTATGGCCCTTACCTACATACAGTCTAATTTCAGTCAGAGGCGGCAGGTTCTGGTCCACTAATTCCACTTGTGATGAGGTCTGTGGGGTAAGTGCACAGCTGAGGAGCTATTTTAGGGGTAGGGAGCCTCCTGGCTCCTTGACTCTGTGTCTCATAGTTGAGGCCAGCCTGGCCCTCCCCACTGGCCTCTAGCACTCTTCAAACCCCTGTGTGAAGTAGAACAGTCCTGGGAAGTGGTGATTTGTCAGCACCAGGCCTTGGGGGCCTTCACTGGGGTCTAAATCAAATTCAGAAGCTGAAGAGCCAGCCCTGAGTTTAGTGTGGATTTTACAGGTCAGTGGGGCTGAACAGCAGCTCCAGGCTGGTGATAAATGTGTTGGGATCTCTCTCTGGCTCTGCCAAGGCCACTGTCAGCTCAGTGTCTTCATTTCCCTAGATGGTTACAGATAAGCTGGAAATAGTCTTCCACGTTGGAATCCCACCCTTTACCAGGGGTCCTCAGAAGAACTTTCTGGGAGATTGAGCATCTGCCCCTAGCCTGGGCCCTGGGTGATGGGACCATCCACCTTCTCTCCTGGGAAGTGGCTGAGATAGGAAAGGAGGAGAGTGAGATCCTAAAAGCAGGGACCATGTATCACCATCCCCACATCCCTGTGCCAAAAACTGTGCCTGGCACATATAAATATTTGTTGAATGACCGAATTAGTGAAAGGTGTCTTGCATAAAAAGCAGGGACAAATTTATGCATGTAAATCGTAACAGTGTTCTCCCCATCTGTGTTCTCTTGGGAAGATTTCTGGCACTGTCCTGTAGGCATCATTTCCTTCTCCCCTCCCCTAGGCTCAAAGGCAGAATGTGGGTGAAGAACCAGAGAAGGGATGGTTGGATTCTCTTTTGAAAAGACATGGATTGTTTAGGCAGAGAGAATAGAAAACAGAGTTATGGAGAGGGAGAGGATGTGTGAGACACTCATGGGTATCTGAAGTATTACAGATACTCAGCCCCTTTTCTCCCTAGGATGCACATGCTCACATACACACATGTACACCATGATTTGGGTAACGCCACGTTCCAGCCTGCACTGCAAGAAGTGCAGTCGGAATGCTCCTTGGAAGTGAGAATGGCCAGGCTTTGTCTGACATACTTTGGTGATGTCAGAAGGGACCATTCCCTGGAGAAGGACATTATGCTTGGTAAAATGGAGGGTCAGAGAAGAAGGAGAAGACCCTCAATGAGATGGATTGGCACAGTGGCTGCAACAATGGGCTCAAGCAGAGCAAGGATTATGAGCATGGCACAGGACAGGGCAGTGCTTCGTTCTGTTGCACAGAGTCACTATGAGTTGGAGCTGACTTGACGGCACCTAACAACATGTTCCAGCCACTGCATTTTCTCTGGAACCTTTGCCTCACAGGTTCCCTGTGCCTCACAGACACAGTTGTTGGTCTTCTGCATATCAGGCTCCTTTTCCTTTTGTGATGAAATTTCTCTCAAGACCTGAGCTATCCTTTCCTACAAGTCGGATTCCATTTCCTGCTTCCTGTTGCCCATTGCTCTGTCAGACGATGCTTGAACATGTATAACTACCAACTATGGATAGGATTCAAGTTCTTTGTCTTCTGTTTCAGTGGGAAGGGGTATTGCTCATCTCCACAAGTGAAGTCTATAAATGCCAGCTCTGGCCCTGCTGGGTTTCCCATGAGATCTTAGATAAGCTACATGTCACACTGTGAGCATACTACAAGTGGAATTATTAATAATGCATGCATTTTTGTAAAGAACAACTAGGACCCATGGTGGATGTTTGAGGAGGACATTTAGGTCCCATCAAATGGAAGCTGGAGCAGACACTTGTTTACCCAATATCTTAAACCCTCTTCTTCCTTGATAGCAGAACTCCATTTTTATTACTGGCAGTGGCATCCAACTCTAGGCTATGAGACATGACTAATTGAAGCCAGCCATGACAGTCTTGTTCCCTACTTTACCAGCCTCCCTTGCAGCTAGAAGTGACACAAATCAGATCAGTGGGCTCTAAATGGAATTCTGCTGTGAGCATTTCTAGGGAAAAGTTATTTCCCAAGAAAAGAGGAAAAATGCAGCTGGCACCGTGTTTTCTTCCCTTTTCTGTTTTGAAATTTAATCTGGTGTCTACAGATGCCATGGGCATTTTTAAACCATGAAGTGCAAACATGAGCACAGATACCAGTATGCCAAGAATGGCACATGGGACTGGTCTCTGATGCCTGAACTAATGGCAGCAGCCACATAATTCTGAGAATCTTGTTAAGTGATAGAAACAAAACCCATTTATGGCTAAGCCACTATTAATTAGGTTTTCTGTTACTTGCAGCCAAATGTATTCTAAGCTGATGCAGAAGTGATTTCTTTTTCTTTCTTGTTGACAACTCATAAGTGGCCATTGCAGGAAAATTTGGAAAAGCATACAAGAAAAAGTGAAATATATGTATGACCCACAGGTAATCAATGCTAGCATTCTTTTGGACCTTTTTCTATAACTAAAAACTACATACCAATCAGTTGCCATCAAGTTGATTCTGACTCATGGTGACCCTAGGTGTGTCTCTTCTAACTGTGCTCCTGTCAATGGTTGATTTTTTTAGAAATAGATTTCCAGGATTTCCTTTCAATGTGCCTCAGTGTGACTTGAAACACTATCCTTTCAGTTAGCAGCCAAGTGGTTTAACTATTTGCACCATGTAGGGAATCCTAAAACATATTTATTTAACATTTATTGAGTATTTGCTATATGGCTGTTTTTCATTTTATTCTCATAACAACCTATGAGGTATGTATCATGGTAATTCAGAAAAATATGTATGTACTCCCTCCAGATTATTCTTTATCCATTAAAGTTGTTGTTAGGTGCCAACAAGTTGGCTCTAACCCATAGTAACCCTATGTACAACAGAGTGAAACACTGCCCAGTCCTGTGCCAATCTCATGATCCTTGCTATACCTGAGCCCATTGTTGCTGCCACTGTGTCAGTCCATCTCATTGAAGGCCTTCCTCTTTTTCATTGACCCTCCATTTTACCAAGCATGATAGCCTTCTCCAAGGAATGGTCTCTTCTGACAACATGACCAAAGTAGGTCAGACAGTCTGGCCATTCTTGCTTCCAAGGAATATTCCAGCTGTACTTCATCCAGGAACAATTTGTTTGTTCTTCTGACAGTCCATGGTACTTTCAGTATTCTTCACCAACACTACAACTCAAAAGCATCAACTCTTCTTCAGTCTTCCTTATTCATTGTCCAGTTCATCACATGTGAGGTGATTGAAAATACCAGGGCTTGGATTAGGGGTACCTTAGTCTTCAAAGAGACACCTTTGCTCTTTAGCACTTTAAAGAGGTCTTTTGCAGCAGATTTGCCCAGTGCAGTATGTCATCAGATGTCTTGACTGCTGCTTCCATTGGTGTTGATTGTGGAACCAAGTAATAGGAGGTCTTTGACAACTTCAACCTTTTCTCCACTTATTGTGATGCTGCTTATTGGTCCGGTTGTGAGGATTTTCATCAGCCATTGTTATAATTTGTTCTTATGATTCCAGATATTTTATGCAATTAAGTATACACTCAAAGACTTTGTTTTTTAAAAGAATAATTAGGTAATACTAGGCATATGGTCCTTCGGCTTGCTTTTTGTCCTTAATAATTTGTCTGGGAGATTCTTCTGTGTTGGTACAAGCAGATCTAGCTCAACATTTTCAAGAGCTGCATAATAAATAAGGAAGCCCTTTCTAAGAGTCAGGAATTCTGGTAGTGCAGTGGTTAAGTCATTTGGCTGTAACCAAAAGGTCAGTGGTTTGAACCCACCAGTTTCTCCATGGAAGAAAGATGAGGCAGTCTGCTTCCATAAAGATTTACCGCCATGGAAACCCAATGAGGGTTGCTATGAGTTGGAATTGACTTGATGACAGTGAGTTTGGCTTTATGAGTGAGAGCCGTTCAAAGGTGGAGTAAGCTGCTTAAGAGCTAATGGTATCCCTGTCTGTGGAGGAATCAAGTAGATTCAATATGACCAGTTGGAGGGGGGTGGTCATGGTGAGTTGGATTATGGTGGTTGTTTTGGTTACCTAGTGCTGCTCTGACAGGAATATAGACCACAAATGTGATGGCCTTAACAAACAGGAGTTTATTATATCACAGTTTGGAGGCTTTAAGTCCAAGTTCAAAGTGCCAGGCTCTAGGGGCTGGGTGAAAGCTCCTCAACCTTGGGATCCAGCTCTGCCTCCTGCTCCCAGCCCACTGGAACTAGAGGTGTTTCTTCACTCAGACAGCTGCTGGCTGCTGAGGCTGACAAACCCAAGGTTGACAAGTAAAAAGGCACAGTCCCGATGTTACCAAACCACACGGCGGGCCATTAATTTAAGTCCATTGTAAGTCCCAAGGTCGGCAGAGCATGGCAGGCTGCTGAACAATGACATGGCTACATGCAGGGTCTAAGCATGCCATAAGCTAGAGACCATTCCCAAAACTGCTGCTTATATATGGGAAGCAGACCACATACCCAAAGGCAGCTACTCAGCTGCTTGTGGTAGATTCCACCATGGGGTTGATTACCAGTCTCATCATGGGGAATACTACATTCAGCTGCCCAGCCACTCAACCAGGTCTAGCCAAGTTGACACAAAAACATAACCACCACATTGGTCTTTAAGGGTCATCCTTCCCTGAGATTCTCTGATTCTCTGGCTTGACAGGAAGGTGTATCCTTCTTCCCCTTGGTACAAGTTTGTTGCCTAATAATTGCTGACCAGGAGCTCTCTGCTGGTGTGGTGCCTAAGACACTTGACTGCTAACCAGAAGGCTGGCTATTCAAACCCACCAGCCACTTCTCGGAAGTAAGATGGGGCAATCTAATTCTGTAGTGATACTGCCCCGGAAACCCAAGGAGGGGTCGCTATGAGTTGGGTGTGACTCAACGGCACATAACAACAACAACAATAGTTGCTGACCAAATTGGTGTAAAAATCACTATTAGGACATGAAAAATGTCAGCAATGTCCCTGAGCTGTAAATGTGGAAGTTATGTTAGCAAATGTCTTGTGTATGTTTGCACCACAATAAAAGTAAAAAACGAAAACAAAAACAAAACCCCAAACCCCGTAAACCAGTAATGCCTTGTGAATGACCATATACTGGAAAATTTGATCCATGTAATGTAATCCATGTAACTAATTGTGCTGACTTTTGCCCTGCTTACTGGGTTGTGGCCTTGGGTTCTGTGTAGTCAGGAGTAGTAGTGGTTCTGGGCTTAGCTGGTTCCAAGGTTGTGGGTGAAGCTTCCTCTATGGTGAGAAGGCTAGGATGGCATGCAGAATAATGGTCTCCCAAAGATGTTCAAAGGAGCTCTGGTGGTGTAGTGCCTAAGGCATTTGACTGCTAACCAGAAGGTTGGCGGTTCAAACCACCAGCCACTCCATGAAGGAAGATGGGGCAATCTACTTCTGTAAAGATTTATTCAATGGCAGTGAGTTTGGTTTTTTTGGTTTTAAAAATGTCCATGTCCTATGTTTCCACAAGTATATCTGTATGTTCTGTAAGAATGTCCAGGTATATATATATTCAAGGAATGGTCCAAGGCATATAGTAGAGCTGACAAAGGATAAGGTTGTAGTCACTTCTTGGTCACAGCTAGCTACCCAGAGGGAGTAAGTAGTTGGACCTCTGGGCTCAGGACCATGGTCACAGGGGACATCAAGCTCAATTGGCATAACATACTACACAAAAACATTATTCCAATATCCTACTTTGGCGAGTAGCGACTGGGACCTTAAAAGCTTGCAAGTGCCCATCTAGATGTAACATGGGTCTCTCCTCATCCAGAACAAAGAAGAATGAAGAAAACCAAAGACACATGGAAACAACTAGTCCAAGGGACTGGTACACCACGTGATCCTCAGCCTATATGACTATGAGACCAGAAGAACTAGATGGTGCCTGGCTACCATTGGCAACCACTCAGAGGGGGATCTATGTGGGAGATGTATGTAGGATAGAGTGGGAGAACAATGTGGAGCAAAACTCAAAATCATTTTTTAAAAAGGGACCAGGTTTGCTGGTCTGATAGAGCCTGGTGGAACCCCTGAGACTATGGCCCCTAGCTGCCCTTCAGGTCTGGAATTGAACCCACTCTTGTGGCTGCCAGCCAAACAAAAGACAGGCATATGAGCTGAACATTTACATTAGGTAGATACACTCCTTGGAGGGATCAATTATGGGAGAATAGAAGGGTCTTTGTATGCACAGGGAGACAGTTCCAGGGACAGGAGTGTATGGGAGGGAAGGACACAGGGAGGAGTGGCTATGGCAAGGAAGTGGGAGGGGAGCTGTTGCATTGTGGGAGATTGCAGTCAACGTCATGAGACAAAGTGTATTGAACTGCTGCATGGAAGTTCACTCTATAAACTTTCACTCCAATTACAATAAAATT
>NW_006921635.1:12678636-12680612 GCF_000298275.1 Orycteropus afer afer
GTTCTTGTTATGGCTCTCACTTCTTTAGGGTATATACCTAGTAATGGGATGGCTGGGTCAAATGGTATTTGTATTTCCAACTTTTGAAGGAATCGCCAAGGCTATAATCTTAATAGAGATAGACTGTCATGTTTTTCTCTAGCAGAGCTTTTGGTCAGCTCAAATTGCTGAACTTTCTATTAGTAGGTGAGTGCTGTAACCACTGCACCACCAGGGCTTAGGTGCCCTCTGGAATCTGGAAAAGACAAGACAAAAGATTCTCCCTTAGAGTGTCCATAAAGGACACAGTTTGGCCAACACTTTGCGGTTAACCCAGTGAGACCCTTTGGACTTCTGACCTCCAATAAATCTCCAATAAAACTTGAATAAATGTTTGTTGTTTTAAGCCATTATGTTTGTGGTAATTTGTTATAGGAGCCATGGGAAACCAATACAAGAGATAAAGAGCTTGAAGAAGTTTCCAGCAACAATCTTGATTTAATAACAAGGAAAGAGGCTTTCTCTTAATCAAGATAGCCTAGAATGGTGGCTGAAAGCACAATTTACTAGGTATATGACCTTGAGTAAGTCCCTTCACTTCTGTGAGCCTCAGTTATGTTACCTGTAAAATGGGACATTTGCTGAACCTAGTTTAGTTCTCAGGTCAGTAAATTAGTGGTTCTCAGGTTAGTGAAATGGGGCATTGATTGAGCCTTGTTCATTGGCTGCATATTAGAACCACCTGGGAAACTTTTTGTGGAAAAATACATAACCCAAACTCACTGTCATCAAGTCGATTACTACTCATAGTGACCCCTATTGGGTTTCCAAGGCTGTCAATCTTTACAGAAGTAGGTGCCCAATCTTCCTTTTGTGCAACGGCTGGTGGGTTTGAGCCACAGACCTTCTGGTTAGCAGTCAAGTGCCTTAGGCATCGCACCACCAAACTCCTTGGTAAAATATATATCACAAAAAATTTGCTCTTTCAACTGCTGTTGAGTTTACAGTTCAGTGACATTAATTATATTCATCGTGCTGGCAACTGTCACCACTATCCATTTCAAAAAAAAAAACATCACCTCAAACAGAAACCCAGCACCCCTTAAGCAGTAACTCCCCACGCCACATTAATCTCCATTAATGAATGGGCCCTTCCCAGACCAGCTGAAAAACAATCTTTTTGGGTGGGGCCTGGGTATCTGGAACCAGGAAGGAAAGTTCCCCAGTTGATTCCAGTGTGTCATTAGAGGTGAGAACCGCTGACCTGGCCCTAGGTTGAAGTGTGGGTTCAGCCAAAGATTGGAATCACTTTGGAGAGCTTGCACGAATCCTGATGTCCAGGCACAGACGGATGGAATGAGTATCCATGGGAGTGGGACCCAGGCATCAATATTGTTCAAAGCTCCCAGATGATCTCAATGTGTAAGTAAGGTCGACGGTCTCTGGGGCATGGAAGCTGAAGAAGGCACCTGACATATAGAAAGGGTTCAGTGAACCACCCTCCTATTACATTGCTTTTTTTTTTTTAAAGGAAATATAGCAATTGTGTTTGGAGCTAACTAGACCTGGCTGAAATTACTGTGGTGCGTTTTGGCTGTAACTGATCCTCCCTGAGCCTCAGATTCATCATCCATAAAGATATGTGTCTTGGAATGTGATTTCAGTAATGACCAGCAAGAGAATATTTATAATGCACTGTGCACAGTACAGGGTAAACAGTGGGTACTGAATTTTGGGGTGGGGGCAGTAGTTACTATAACTGGAGTTCCTAGATGGTGTCAACAGTATATACACTGTTGTTGTTGTTATGTGCCGTGGAGTTGGACCTGACTCATAGCGACCCCTCCATGGGTTTCCGAGACAGTATCACTATGGAAGTAGATTGCCCAACCTTCCTTTCGAGGAGTGGCTGGTGGGTTTGAACCGCCAGCCTTCTGGTTAGCAGTCAAGTGCCTTAGGCACTATGCTACCAGAGCTCCCAGTATATACGCTGTTGT
>NW_006921635.1:12680712-12682759 GCF_000298275.1 Orycteropus afer afer
GAGTTGGCCCCGACTCATAGAGACCCCTCCTTGGGTTTCCGAGGCAGTATCACTACGGAAGTAGGAATGCCCAACCTTCCTTCCGAGGAGTGGCTAGTGGGTTTGAACCGCCAGCCTTCTGGTTAGCAGTCAAGTGCCTTAGGCACTATGCTACCAGAGCTACTACAATTAGGTGCCTTGAAAAATCAGCCATTGAAGACCCTATGAAGCACAACTCTGCTCTGACACACATGGGCCACCACCAATCAGAGTCAATTCAATGACCGGCACTTGGTTTTGAACATAGTAATTAATAATAGGACTTGAGAGTTGCGTCAGAATCTTAACCTCGCATTTTGAGCCAAGTCAGTTCCCTTGCACACACCTCAGTTTTCTCATCTGTGACATGGGCACATAGTACTTAACTTGGAGGCTTATTGTGCAATTAAGCATGCTAATGTGTATAAAGAAGGCCCTGGATGGTGCAAACAGTTAAGTGCTCATGTACTAACTGAAAGGTTGGCGGTTCAAACCCACCCGGGGGCGTCTCTGAAGAAAGGCCTGAGATCTGCTTCCAGAAGTTCACAGCATTGAAGACCTGATGCAGTACAGCTCTGCTGTGGCACACAGGGTCCCATGAGTTGGCATCAACTCGACGGCAACTAACACCATCAGCAGCAGCATGTGTACAACTCCCCAGGGTATGTGCTTAATTATTGGCAACTAGCACAGTCACTTACGCAGTGGAGAGGTTCACACAACTCTCCTGGGTTCTCCACTAAACACATCTAGTTTTAAAGTCAAGAAGATACAATCTGGTTACATCCAGCCCAGAGATGTGATTGTTTGGCTTAAATAGCGTTGAATAATGTGAAAAAAAAAAAAAAAATCCTATTTATTTTAAAATGGCAAGCTTGTGGGAACTATTGGGATGCTCAGCTTTTCTTGCAATATGGGGAGACCCAGTAATAACTCAGCTCCCCTGTCTGTATGATGGGAGCATTAACTGTGATAAAACTCACAGGACACGCTCTTTTGAGGTTCCGTAGTAGCTGTTGAGATCAGATGTTGGTCTTCAGTCAGCTCAGACTCAAATGCCCCCCCCCTTTTTTTATAAAAGAAAAAAAATTATAACACCCTCATTACCCTCCTGAAATGAATTTCACAGATAATGTAATCTATATATACATAGAACTTCAAGAAATCCTTATAATGTCCGAGCAGTATCATGACAGAAAATAAAGTGAAAGTAGTCTATAATAAGATGGTATGTATTTCAATATGTTAATGCTTGGATGTGACTCAACTCTGAAACATAATGAGGTAGCCAGATGATCACTTCTGAATATAATTACCGTGGCTGCCGCAGCTACGAGAGCAAACTTGCACCGATGGGGTCCTGTCACCTACAAAAATACCATGTGTAACGTTGCCATCAAAGACCTGATTTTCTGAAATGGTGCACATCTTTTGGTAACAAATCAAAGAACCACCGTCACTCAATATACCCCGTAGTTCTATTCCTTTAAGAGTCAGTGTGCACTTCATGTTAGTTGCTGTCGGCTCTGACTCATGGCCACCTGTGTGCAACAGGATGAAACACTGCTAGTCTTATACCATCTCCGAGATTGTTGGATTGCTGGAGTCCACGGTTGTAGCCATTGTGTATTTTAAGTGCCTACCAAAGTAAGGGATCATCTTCCAACACCACACTGGACGATATTCTGTTGTGGTCCATAGGGTTTTCATTGGCTAATTTTAGAAGTAATCACCAGATCTTTCTTCCTAGGCTTAGTCTAGAAGCTCTATTGAAGCCTGTCCACCCTGGGTGACCCTGCTGGTATTTGAAATACTGGTGGCATAACTTCCAGCCTCACAGTAACATGCAAGCTACCCCTGTACAGCAAACTGGCAATGAGGCATGGAATGCATGCTTAAACCCTGCAAAAAATAATTTTATGTTCATATACAAGGGAGCTCTGGTGGCATAGTGCCTAAGGCATTTGACTGCTAACCAGAAGGCTGGCAGTTCAAACCCACCAGCCACTCCTCGGAAGGAAGATTGGGC
>NW_006921635.1:12682859-12686152 GCF_000298275.1 Orycteropus afer afer
AGTACCTAAGGCATTTGACTGCTAACCAGAAGGCTGGCAGTTCAAACCCACCAGCCACTCCTCGGAAGGAAGATTGGGCAATCTACTTCTGTAGAGATACTGTCTTGGAAACCCAAGGAGGGGTTGCTATGAGTCAAACTGACTCCACGGCAGTGAGTCTGGTTTTTGGTTTTAGATATACAAAGGAGTGAGAGTTAAGCTCAGATAATTATATAAATTTATTTTCCATGTTTGTAAATAACTGACAGAATATTTGTGTTGTGAGTCAGTTGCACACTCCAGGCCTAATAACAACCTGAACCACCCCCAGAGATTTCCAGATCTCCCCCTAGGGGGCAGCACCAGCCACACTGAGAACTTCTGCTTTGGGCCAAGAAGGTAGTAGGCAGGTTTGGGCTCAAGGGCTTTTATGGAACTCCATTGTGTCAACTGTTTAACCTGCCCTCACATTTCCACTTATCAAATGCTTGCGCTAGGAGAGGTGTTTGGATATTGTTTTTGTTGTGAATGGTGAAGGGTGAGAAGAACGTCTTTTGTCCTCATGGAGTCAACTGAGATAGCATGGGGTTTATTTAAGAATCATGGTGGAGGTAACCGCTATCTTTCTTGAGCACCTACTATGTGTTGAGTGCTTTATAAGTGTATTCTTGTTTAAAGTCATTTAGATCAGACACATGCAGCCAGACTCCCTTACCTCTGTGTGTGTGTGTGTGTACGCATACAAATACACATGCAAGCACACAAACACACATGCACACGTACACACACATACAAGATGTGATCCCTGATGTGGCTGCTCATGGATTCCCCCATGAGGACCAAGGAAGAGAAAGGGGAAGGATACCCAAATGTGCTGAGCACCAACCATGTGCTAGATTCTAGGTCTTTTATACTTTATCTCCTCGTAATCTCGCAGGTCCACAACCTCGGACTCCCTCTTGACTTCTCCCTTTTTCCAAGTCTCTGCGTGTACTCTGTCAGGAGTGGCACGTTGTTGTGCTAGTCGCAGACTATGTCCAGGCTCTGACCCCTTCTCCCACGCTTGCTGCTCCCAGGTGGTCCTGCCCACACTCCTTCTGACCTGCATTATTCTAGTCATTTCCTAACGGCTTCCACCTGTGCTCTTCTTCCGTCTGCTCTCATTACAGCCACCCAGGTCTCGGCTGAGCCACACTGGAGCCTGAGGCAAGTGCAAAAATCAGCAATACTGATCCCGTCTTCAAATTTTGATATTTGGTTCATCCTGGATTTTTTTTTTTTTTTTTTTTTTTTCATTCATTTGCCTTTTAAAAAACTGTGGCATTCAAATGTTATTGATCTTGATTACCAAGGGTTTTGGCTGAAGGTAAGTGCCTTAGTTGTTCAAACGTGTCAGGGCATGTCACTCCCCTGCCCAAAGGCAGCATCTCACTTGAGGAGAAACCCCATTGCTTCCTGTGGCCCACAAGATCCTGGCTGTTCTGACAGGCTTTTTCTCTAACCTCATCCGGTGCGACTCCCCTTCTTGATCCTGCTATTCCTGACTTCCTTGCCAATCCTTGAACATGCCAGACCCACTCAGCCTCCAGCTCTTGCCCCTGCCTAGAGTGCTTCTCCCCTGCGCATCTGCTTGGCTCACTCCTCGCCTCCTTCAAGTCTTTGCTCAGAGTTACGCCACCTCACTGCCATCCCAACCTCAGTGTGCATCCCACCCCTCGGCCCACCTACTCTCCTTCATCATGATCTACCTCATTGTTTTTCCATAGCATTTACTCTCTTCTAAGGAGCTCTGGTGGTGTAGTGCCTAAGGCATTTGACTACTAACCAGAAGGCTGGTGGTTCAAACCCAGCCACTTCTCGGAAGGAAGATTAGGCAATCAACTTCCATAGTGATACTGCCTCAGAAACCTGAGGAAGGGTCACTATCTGACTTGAAGGCAATGAGTTTGTTTTTTTTTTTTTTTTTTTTTTGGTTTTCTAGAGGAGCAGTGGTGGTGCAATGTTTAAAGCACTCTGCTGCTAACCAAAAGCAATTGGAACCCACCAGCTGCTCCATAGGAGAAAGATGTGGCAGTCTGCTTCTGTAAAGATTTACAGCCTTGGAAATAGTTCTCCTCAGCCCTACAGGGTCACTGTGAATTGGAATTGACTCCGTGGCAGCACATTTGATTTTACCCTCTTCTAAAACCAAGCCAAACCAAAGTCACTGCTATCATGTCAATTCTGACTCTTAGCAACCTCCCTTGGGTTTCCAAGCTGTAAATCTTTACAGAAGCAGACGGCCTCATCTGTCTTCTGTGGAGCATCTGGTGGGTTTGAACCACTGACCTTTTGGTTAGCAGCCCAATGCCTTAACCACTATGCCACCACAGCTCCTTTATCCTCTTCTAAATTATTAGATAATGTGCTCATTTATTAGTATTTATTTTTTATTTTTTTGCTGCAAAAACTTTATTGTTTCCACTTGGTGTAAGGCTTGTTGGGGGAGGGCTCTAGGGTGGTTAAAAGGCAGCCTAGAGGTGGAAGAAGTGGCTCAGGCAGAAGCCATTGGGCAGGGTAACAAAAAGGGCCCTTCAGAGGTCACTGGGCTGGAGGCTCATGCTTGAGGATGAGACCTTGAAAAGACTCTCTCGGCCTGCTGGAGTTGTTCAGGTGGCTGTCTGTCTTCTTGAGGAGTTTTGCCCTGTCATCTGGTGCAGACAGAGCAGCAGAATCCAGGTAAGGGGAGGGCGGAGAGGTTTTGAACAGCTAAGGGAGACAAACTTGTCTGTCAGTTTGTTGTACTGTGGTGGCTTGAGTGTTGCTGTGAGGCTTGAGGCTATGTCACTGGTGTTTCAAACATCAGCAGGGTTGCACATGGTGCACAGGTTTCAATGCAGCTTACAGACTGAGATACACTAGGAAGAAGGAAGAGGCCATCCCCTTCTCATCCAGCCCCTTATGAACAGCAGAGTAACACTGTGTGATGCATTACAGCACAGCTTTATGAATAGCCTGGAACATTGTCCGATGCAGTGCAGGGGATGAGCCCCTTAGGTCAGAAGCCTCTCAAAATATGAGTGGGAAAGAGCTGTCTCATCCAGTAGAACCAACCGTACTGATAGGGATAAAGCAAAGCTTTCGAGACCTCCATTAGCTGACGTGGCATGACTCAAATTGAGGAGAAGGAGCTGCAAACATCCATTAATAATCAGAACAGGGAATGTACAAAGTATTAATCTAGGAAAATTGGAAGTTGTCAAAAATAAAATGGAACACATAAAGATTGATATCCTAGGCATTAGTGAGCTGAAATGGACTGGTTTTGGCCATTT
>NW_006921635.1:12689158-12689868 GCF_000298275.1 Orycteropus afer afer
CTGTTAACTGTGCGGACTGTAATCAGTATTATGAAAAAAGGTGTATGTGAACTGCTGTATGAAAAGTGAATTTACTCTGTAAATCTTCACCCAAATCCAAATAAAATTAAAAAAAAAAAAAGAAAAGAAAAAAAGAGGAAAAAAAAAAACCCAAAAAAACCTTCTTCCATCCCTTGAGATTCAACATGCCTCCATCAGCAAACCTTTTTTGAAGTCCTAGTATATGACAGCACCTTTGGTAGACCTTGAGACAAATTGTTGTTGTTGCTAGGTGTTGTGGAGTCACTTCTAACTCATAGTGACCCTGTGTCCAACAGAATGAGATGCTACCCAGTCCTGCACCATCCTCACAAACGTTGCCATGTTTGAGCCCACTGTTGGGGCCACTGCGTCAGTCTATCTTGTTGCCGGTCTTCCTCTTTTTTGCTGTCTCTGTACTGTTCCTAGTGCCACTCTGACAAGAAAAATACCACAAATGGGATGGCCTTAACAAACAGGAGTTTATTCTTACAATTTGGAGGCCTTAAGTCCAAATTCAAAGTGCCAGGCTCTAGGGGCTGGGTGAAAGCCCCTCAACCTTGGGGTCCAGCTCTGCCTCCTGCTCCTGGCCCCCTAGAGCTAGAGGCGTTTCTTCACTCAGACAGCTGCTGGCTGCTGAGGCTGAGAAGCCCCAAGGTTGACAAGTCAAAAGGCACAGTCCCAATGTTACC
>NW_006921635.1:12689968-12698431 GCF_000298275.1 Orycteropus afer afer
TGAAGTTGAAGACAATTAAAACAAGTCCACAAGAACCAAAATATGACCTTGAATATGTTGTTGTTGTTATGTGCCATTGAGTCAGACCCGACCCATAGCAACCCCTCCTTGGGTTTCCGAGGCAGTATCACTACGGAAGTAGATTGCCCCATCTTCCTTCCGGGGAGTGGCTGGTGGATTTGAACAGCCAGCCTTCTGGTTAGCAGTCAAGTGCCTTAGCCACTATGCTGACCTTGAATATATCCCTCTTGAATTTAGAGACCAAATAATAGATTTGATGCATTGAACACCAATGACCGAAAACCTGAAGAATTGTGGGATGACATCAAGAACATCATCCATGAAGAAAGCAAGAGGTCATTAAAAATATGAGAAAGGAAGAAAAGACCAAAATGGATGTCAGAAGACACTCAACTTGCCCTTGCATGGAGAGTAGCTAAAGGAAATGGAAGAAATGACAAAAGAGCTGATCAGAAGATTCCAAAGAGCAGCTTGAGCAGATAAAGCCAATTACTATAGTGAAATGTGCAAAGACCTGCAGTTAGAAAACCAAAAGGGAAGAACATGCTCAGCATTTCTCAAGCTGAAAGAACTGGGGAAAAACTTTAAGCCTCGAGTAGCAATATTGAAAGATTCTATGGGCAAAATATTGAATGATGCAGGAAACATCAAGAGAAGATGGAAGGAATACTGATGTCAGTCCCATTTCACAGATGAAGAAGCTGAGGCCTGAGGTCACGTGGGCAGTGAGCAGTAGAGCTGGGTTTTAGCCCATGGAATCTGGATGCTGTGCTGTCAGATGGCTTCAGCATGCTTCATCTTGGCCTAGTAACGCTCTCATTAGCACAGCACCTGGCCCGTGTGAGCACTTACTAAGCAGGTTTGCTGTTCTTCCTGTCTCCTCAGATTGAATTGGGGACGAGTGATGACTTGCCTGGCATTATTCACAGCCTAGCTCATTCAGAGAGAGAAGAAAAGGCCTGAGGAGTGAAGCTTAGTTGTTGAGATGCTTCACGTGAACCAGCAGCCACTTGGCCCACCGTGAAAGACATTTTAACAAATATCTTTCTCACCAATGTGAAAGAGACCCCTCTGTGCTGGCATAGTGGTGCTCAGCTTGGATTTCTGTCTCTCCAGATCCTGGAACCTTTTCCACATCTTTGAGCACCTTGGAAGATGCAGACACTTACTTAGCAATTACTACAGACACGGCACAGTGGGAGGCACCATGAGGGATACAAAGACACAGGATGGGAAGCTCCTCCCTCCAGGAGGCGGGCTTCATGTTCAGACAGACTGGCTTGAGTCTCAGATCCACCACTCTCCAGCAAAGGGACTTCAGATGAGCAACTTCATGGAACCACCGTTTTGTCATTCGTAAAATAGAAGTAATAATGGAGCCTTCTTCAGTGGCTTGTTCCAAAACCAAACCAATTGCTGTGCGTTTGATTCTGACTCATAGCGACAGTTGACTTGCTAAGTGTCAGCCATTGGGATGATGATGATGGTGGAGATGGTGATGATCATGTTCATGATGCCACCCAGACATGGACATCAACCCCCATTCGTGAATACCAGGTTTAAGAACAGCCCTTTCAGACTGAATGGGCTTAAATCTGGGGCTCTAACCTGTTCCCAGCTGTGTGACCTTGAGCCTGGCCCTTGCCCTCTCTGAGCTTTAGGTCCTCCATGTATAAAATTGGGATGCACACTTGCACACTTGTTTCACATCCAGGTGGTTATATGGAGAACACTCAGCAGAGGGGCTGGCACTCAGTAAAACCATAAAACCCAAACCCATTGCACTGAATCCACTCAGTGCACAGTGACTGCGTGTGTTACAGAGTGGAACTGATCCATAGGGTTTTCAGTGGCTGTACTCTTACAGAAACGGGTTCTCACACCTTTCTCATGTGTTGCTGCTGGATGGGTTGCAACCGCCCCCTAGGTTAGATGAGCACAAACTCACTTCCTGAGTGTGCCACCCAGACTTCCTGGCATCCAGGAGGTGCTTCCTGAATGGTGTTCTCCCCCCTCCCTTTCTTCCATCCTAGTATCATTCCTTGAATCTCAGGACTAGCACATCCCCAAGAAGGAGCTTAGGCCTTGAAATCTCTTGGCTTTCGCCTCAAAGTTCTTTTGGTCCCAAGTAAGAAAAACATCCTCAGACTAGCTTAAGGAAAAAGTAGGGTTTATTAGGGGTTTATCATAAGCCTACAGGGCTGTCTCAGGAAGCACATGCAGGTAGGCCTACCATGGCCCTGGAACTGTGAGCCAGAAAGCCTGGAACCAAGGCAAATGTTTGCTCTGCCTCTTTCTCAGTAACTGCAGCCTCCTTAGTCAGGTGATGGCAGATGGTTGCCTCCTGTTTAAACAGCCAGCTGAGTCTGCTGAGTTCTTTTGTTCTAAGCCCATTTCCCAGGAGGGAGCACCTGATTTGTCCAGCTTTATATGCGGTATCCTCATTGTCCAATCACTATTGGCCATCAGGGTGGAGCCTATCAGAAGACTTAAATACATCTTCCAAAGGTGTAAGGCGGGCCAGGAATGAGGGGTATTCCTAGAGAAAGGGGAAAACGCTGAACAAGGTGCCCACTATACGTAGGCTAAGATATATTGCCACTTCCCATGTCCCAGGCACTGTCTTAAATACTTCACATATATGATTATTTAATTATCTGAATAAAGTTCTGCTTCTATCCTCATTAAGAAAAGGAGTAAACAGAGGGTGGGACCCAAACCACACAGGTGGGAAGGGCAGAGCTTACTCCAGCATCCCCGGCAGCTGCAGTTTCTCCAGGCAGCTGCTTTTGGCCTGATGGGCGCTTGCTCTCTGAATCGTAGAGAACAAGAGGCTCCCTCCCTGGGCTCGACTCTGCTGCCTGATGATTGTGAGAAAGTGGGAGCACCTGAGTTTTGGTCACTAGCATGAGCAATGCTGCTCAGATCCCATATTCCAGAACTGTGTTAGGAAATGCAATTGTAGCATCTCAGGTGGAAAATTTCTGATTCTCCATGACGGCGGATGCCAAGGAGAATTGGTCTCTATCCTGGTGGAAACATAAACATCAATTCTGAGAATAAAGGGGGGAAAATGAGGTCCTGGAAACTGATGGAAAGCTGGCTGTTTGGCATCTTGAAATTAACCGGGACTCTCCCTTTTGTTGTCTTCTTGAGCACTGTCTACAGGTTTCTGAGTCACACTTTTAATCCTCTCATCATTTCATTTGACCTGGAAAAGAATATAGATTGCTAGATTCTCAGCCTGTAGGATTTACACATACACAGAATTGACCTGATGGGGCTGATAGGGCTGTTGCCTCGCCAACCACACAATTTCATGTGCACATGATGGATGAGCCCAGGACATTGGCTGGTACCCAGCAGATACTCCATGTTGTTGTTGTTATGTGCCGTGGAGTTGGACCTGACTCATAATGACCCCTCCTTGGGTTTCCAAGGCAGTATCTCTACGGAAGTAGATTGCCCAACCTTCCCTCCGATGAGTGGCTGGTGGGTTTGAACCGCCAGCCTTCTGGTTAGCAATCAAGTGCCTTCGGCACTACGCTACCAGAGCTCCCAGATACTCTATACCTGTCCATTTTCTTTCTTAGAGCAAATCTCATGCTGTGTTTGGGAGGGTATTTGATGCTGCTGAAAGCCAGCAGAGGGCACTACTAATTGGTACAAATTGAAGGACACATCCCAGGAAGGAGGAAGTAGTACAGTGTAACGAAATATTGGACTGTGTGGTTGTATACCGATAGTTCATGCCTCCAGAAACACATTTGTCCAGATACTTAGCAATCAGGTTTTGAACACTGAGGACTTGATCCTAGCTTAGGTGCTAGTAAGGATGTAATAAACCATATTAATCTACCTCCACCAGATATAGTAGAGTAGAGCTTTGAGTTGACAGGTTAAGGGGACCAAGGGCAATAAAAGCTCTAATGCATTTATCTATATATATTAGATATTATAAGGAGCCCCGGTGGCACAGTGGTTAAGCACAGAGCTGCTAACTAAAAGGTCAACAGTTTGAACTCACCAGCTGCTCTGTGGGAGACAGATGTGGCAATCTGCTTCCGTAAAGATTATAGCCTTGGAAACTTCATGGGGTGCTAGTTCTGATCTGTCCTATAGGGTCACTATGAGTCAGAATTAACCTGACAGCACACACAACAACCAGTAGATACTGTATGTTATCTCATCTTTATATATTATCTCAGATAAAGCACTTAACCTTAGAAAGAAGGCAATTTTAAGAAGAGGATACAGAGACTTAGAAAAAAGAGGTTAAAGTCAATAGAGCTTTCAATGGCATAATTGAAAACACAGGTCTCTTATTTCTTCAAAGTCTGTGCATTTCACTTCAAACCAGAGTGGTTTCTCCAAGTAGTTAATAGAGAATGGTGACTGGGGGGGACGACGAACCCTATTCTTTCATCTTGAAGCTTCAAGTATCCCTGGGCTCTTTGTATTAAGGTCACCGTGTGCCATGTGTCAGATGGGTGACGCTCTGAGACTGTCTCAGGTACAGCAGAGGACATGTGAAGCAGGGGTGCGTGTGCACACACATCTCTCTTAGGCTCCTCAGAGTGAAAGGATGACTTTTTAAAGTGAGAGAAATAGGGTTTCTACTCCCGTCCCCAATAAACATGGTCTGGTGACCCCCTCCATGTTTGCATATGAATTAGAAATTAAAGATCCTGAATAATAACCCATGTTCTTCAGGCTATCAGGTACCTGTTTATTTATACCAGTCTTTCCCCCAAAAGATTCAAGATTTTTTTACAAGAGTGCACCAGAAGCAGCTGCTGACCCTCCTCGTGGACTGAGAAGCCCCTCTTTCTAGGTCTCCACCAGCTATAGGCACTGCTGTGCAACTTGCATCATGACAATCATAACCATTTATTGAGCACCTACTATGGGGCAGGTCTACACTGTCATATAGGGTCACTATGAGCCACGGTTGACTCTATGATAATGGGTACAGTTATGCTACCTTTGATCTTCATAATAACCTTTAAAAAACAAAAACAAAAACTCACTCACTGCCATTAAGTCGATTCTGACTCATAGTGACTGTGGTGGTTATGTTGTGTGTCAACTTGGCTGGGCCTGGTTGAGTAGCTGGGCAGCTGGTGGCAGTTATTCCCCATGATGAGATTGGTAATCAACTCCATGGTGGGATCTACCACAAGCAGCTGAGTAGCTGCCTTTGGGAATGTGGTCTGCTTCCTGTATATAATGAGAAGCCTTGGGCATGGTTTCTAGTCTATGACACACTTGGACCCTGCCTGTAGCCATGTCATTGCTCAGCAGCCTGCTATGCTCTGCTGACCTTGGGACTTACAATGGACTTAAGTTAATGGCCTGCCATATAGTTTGGTAATATCAGGACTGCGTCTTTTTGCTTGTCAACCTTGGGGCTTCTCAGCTTCAGCAGACAGCAGCTGTCTGAGTAAAGAAACACCTCTAGCTCCAGTGGGCCGGGAGCAAGAGGCAGAGCTGGATCCCAAGGTTGAGGGGCTTTCACCCAGCCCCTAGAGCCTGGCACCTTACACTTGGACTTAAAGTCTCCAAATTGTAAGAATAAACTCCTGTTTGTTAAGGCCATCTCATTTGTGGTATGTATTCTTGTCAGAGCAGCACTAGGGAACCAGAAGAGTGACCCTGTAGGACAGAGTAGAAGTGCCCCATAGAGTTTCCAAGGCTGTCAGTCTTTACGGAAGTAAAACCCAAACTAAACTCACTGTAGTCAAGATGATTCTGACTCCCAGCACCCCTGGAGATCAGAGTAGAACTGTCCATAGGGTTTCCAAGGCTGTAAATCTTTATAGAACCAAACTGCCACATTTTTTCCCCACAGAGCAGCTAGTGGGTTCAAACCACTGAACTTTTGGTTAGCAGCTGAATGCTTTAACCACTGCATGACCACAGCTGCTGTCAACAACCCTTAGGTCTTCTTCTTAGGTCCAGCTTATCCCAGGTATTGTCACGTTACCTCTGATTTCACCACCATGCTGTGGGCCTTATTTCTTCATGACCCAGCCTATCCCAGCTTTGGCCTCTGAGCCTCCCAGGCTCTAATATCAATTCCCAGGAAGGTAGGACAAAGTCCCTTCCTTTGAGGCATCTCTCTCTCTCTCTCAGCAGTGTGGAGGTCCTGGTTCCCGAGAGCTTTCTAGGGTACTGTCCCTTTCTAACACTATTTCAAGCTTAGCTGTGATGAAACTTGAAATCGTCGATGGGACCAATTTGGCTTGGTGCTTCTGACTGTCTGGCCTCATACCTACCCCATTCTGGGGAAGGGGGTTGGGAGGCCATGGACAGTGTGGGTCTCTACAAACCTCCAACAAGCCATTCCTTTGCATCAGTTAATTAGGAACGGGGTACTTAGAATTCCTTTAAAGGATTATTTGCAAGAACTGTTTTCATTAGCATGCTGAGTTTAGGTTTCTGTTAAATAATGCCCTGGTGAACAAGTTGGAGGAGAGAGTTTATTGTCTACAGCAAAATGCATTAATCAAGGTACTGGTGCACATACAGCTGGATTAAGAAGCAGGTAATCAGGGCAGTGGTCCAGTTTGAAGAGGAGCTAAAACATCACTAGAAATAGAATTAAGATGGAGTAAATTGTGTTGACCAGAACAGCTCTCGGGAAGATTCCAGCATGTGTTTGGATGGAATACTTGGCTAAGCTGCTTTCACAAAGGGCATGGTGCCAGAAAAACAAAAGCTCAATAAATCGTGTTCTAGGTACGTTGGGGTCTGGTTATGTTCTGGCCTTTGCCAAGTGGACTGTATGGGCCTGGGCCTAGAACTGAGCTCCCTGAGCAATAAGGGGAAGGCTTTTCTATAAACCAAAAGGAGTTCTGGTGGCACAGTGGTTAAAGCAGTTGACTGCTAACCAAACGGTTGGCAGTTTGAACCCACCAGCCACTCTGTGGGAGGAAGATAAGGCAGTCTGATTTTACACCCTTGGAAATCCTATGGGGCAGTTCTCCTCTGTCTTATAAGGTCACAATGAGTTGGAATCGACTCGGTGGCAGTGTTTTTTTTTTTTTTTTTTCCCATCTCTATAAACTTGATAGACTTGTTCATTCACTCACTCATTCATTCACATGTTCTATAAATATTTATTGAATTCCTCTTCAGTTATGTACTAGTCTAGATGCTGGGGATACGACAGGGGACATAACAAATTCCTATCCTCAGAAAAGTCACGTACTAGTGAGAGTGGGAGAAAGACAAGGAACAAATACATGACTGAGATAATTTCAGGTTGTGTTAAGGGGTGGGTTGGCTAGTGGCCCATGAGTTGGTCTGTATGGAGACTCTGCTCAAACAAGGATGAAGATGAATTCCTGGGCAGTCAGGTCCTCTCTTCTAGGGATTTGAACTAGAGATCTAGGGAAGGTAGCTGTCAGAAGAACTTCTAGCCCTCTCGTGCCAAGTCTATCCTGGCTAATGAATAAGAGCATGCACTCTTCTGGATGTGCTGGGGAGAGTGTCAGTCTGTCTTTTCTTCCTCCTCCCTGCCTAATTCAACCCAATATGGCTGAAGAAATGATCTGCAGGTAGGCTGGTAGAGGAGCCCAGTCTGCATGTCCATGTAAACTCCCGAGACCTGGACATGAGAGGAGGGAGGAGTGTAAGCCTTGCCTCTGGTCACAGGTCTACCCCGTGTTCCCTACCCCAGCTTTACCTGTTAAACCAGTTGTTGCGTTGACGCTGATTCATGGCGAGCCCATGTGTGTCAGAGTAGAGCTGTGCTCCCTAGGGCTTCCAATGGCTGATTGTTCCAAAGTAGATCATCCCCAGGCCTTTCTTCTGAGGTGTCTCTGGGTGGACCTCTGACCTTTCCATTGGCAGCCAAGCACATTAAGTGCTTGCACACAACAGATACCTTTAAAACTGATAACTTCATCTCGATCTGACTCTGATGACTATTTCTCAGTTGGATGAAAACCCAACTGAGATAAGGGGTAAGAGATGGGATTAGAAATTCAGAGACCTTAATGGGAGGAGAAAGTTGTGGAAAGAGAAGTGAGACAGAGTGAGCACATGAATTGTGTTACCAGTAGAGCTCTACAGAGGCAATACAGAAACATCGTGCAGCTCCAGGTTGACAAGATAACCCAACCACTAGGGCTGCTCTTGGATTCCGAGTCACCTTCATATTCTCCAATTAAGGTCCTGCCTTGGCTGCATGGTCGTTCTACAGTTCCCTGGGGATGCCTGTCTCTTCTGCTAGGCACATCCTCCCAACAAGCTTCCTTTGCTTCTATTACCTTAAGTGAGTTCTTGGCAACCAGAAGAACTTAACCAACATGAGTGAAAAGGCTTAATATAAAACCTTCTTCCAGAAAATAACAAATGCTGGCGAGGTTGTGGAGAGATTGGGACTCTCATACACTGCTGGTGGGACTGTAAAATGGTACAACCATTGTGGAAAGC
>NW_006921635.1:12700721-12716316 GCF_000298275.1 Orycteropus afer afer
CAAAGACTAGAGACCATTCCCAAAGCTTTTCCTTATATGCAGGAAGCAGACCACATTCCCAAAGACAGCTACTCAGCTGCTTGTGGTAGATCCCACCATGGAGCTGATTACTAGTCTCATCATGGGGAATAACTATCACCAGCTGCCCAACCACTCAACCAGGCCCAGCCAAGTTGACACACAAACATAACTATCACAATTCCACCACTTGCCAACTTGGCATCTGTGCAGATCTCCTCATTGGGTGGCTCCAGTCCCCTAGTTCCTGAGGGGCGACCTCACTCCCTTGACCTGGCGGGCCTCGTTCCTCTCCCTCTTGGTCATGGCAGCCCCACCCCCTCACTCTCGAGCAGCGGCTATGGCTCCATCCCACTGGCTCACATGACCGAGCAGCCCCACACTCCAGAGCCAAGTTGGTGAAGGCCTGGCTCTTTGAAACCTAGGGGGCTATGATCATTCCAGCCCCAAAGGCCATGGTCCTACCCTTAAGGCTGAGGCAGCTCTGCTTCCATTTCCTTTGGTCTCTCCGCTTCTGCCAATTAATGCCGAAGGCAACCCACTCCGCCAGGAAGCCGTCTATCCAATAGCATCGGGCCTTCTCCTCCGTGGGCTGGTAAGGCTGTCTCTGTCTCATGCCGGTTCTCTCAGCTCTGCTCCTGCCGTCTCTCAAGCCGGTCTCTTGCTGTCTGTCCTGCCATCTGTCATGCCGTATGCTGGGGTCTCTCTGCCAGGGTCTTGGGTCAAGGATGCACTCCACTCCTGTTTCCACATTTTAGGTATCTGTCAGAGCAGCAACCCACTTTCCCGGTACCAAATTCTGTTCTGGTTCCCTAGTGCCGCTCTGACAAGAATATATCACAAATGGGATGGCTTAAACAAACAGGAGTTTATTCTTACAATTTGGAGGCCTTAAGTCCAAATTCAAAGTGCCAGGCTCTAGGGGCTGGGTGAAAACCCCTTAACCTTGGGGTCCAGCTCTGCCTCCTGCTCCTGGCCCACTGGAGCTAGAGGCTTTTCTTCACTTAGACAGCTGCTGGCTGCTGAGGCTGAGAAGCCCCAAGGTTGACAAGTAAAAAGGTAAAGTCCCGATGTTACCAATCTGCACGGCAGGCCACTAACTTAAGTCCACTGTAAGTCCCAAGGTTGGCAGAGCATAGCAGGCTGCTGAACAACGACACGGCTACATGCAGGGTCCAAGCGTACCATAGGCTAGAGACCATTCTCGAAGCTTCTCCTTATATGCAGGGAGCAGACCACATTCCTAAAGGCAGCTACTCAGCTACTTGTGGTAGATCCCACCATGGAGCTGATTGCCAGTCTCATCATGGGGAATAACTACCACCAGATGCCCAGCCACTCAACCAGGCCCAGCCAAGTTGACATACAAACATAACCATCACATGTACTTTACCAAGCATCATGTCCTTCTCCAGGGACTGGTCCCTCCCAGTAATATGTCCAAAGTAAGTGATATCATTAATACCATACACAAGTAAAATCTTATTAAAGATAATTCAAAAACAGTTACAGTAGTATATTGACAGAGATCTTCCAGAAATGCAGGCTGGATTTAGAAGAGGACGTGGAACGAGGGACATCATTGCTGATGTCCAAGATAGATCTTGGCTCAAAGCAAAGAATACCAGAAAGATGGTTACTTGTGTTTCATTGACTATGCAAAAGCATTCGATTGTGTAGATCATAACAAATTATGGATAACATTGAGAAGAATGGGAATTCCAGAACACTCAATTGTGCTCATGAGGAACTTGTACATAGACCAGGAGGCTGTCGTTTGAACAGAACAAGGGGACACTGCATAGTTTAAAACAAAGAAGGGCGTACATCAGGGTTGTATCATTTCACCATACAAATTCAACCTGTATGCTGAACAAATAATCAGAGAGTCTGGACTATATGAAGAAGAACGTAGCATCAGGATAGGAGGAAGGCTTATTAACAACTTGCGTTACACAGATGACACAACTTTGCTCTCTGAAAGTGAGGATGACTTGAAATACTTACTGATGAAGATTGAAGACTACAGTCTGCAGTATGGATTTGTTGTTGTTGTTGTTATTTGCCATTGAGTCAGCCCCAACTCATAGCGACCCCTCCTTGGGTTTCCGAGGCAGTATCACTACGGAAATAGGATTGCCCAACCTTCCTTCCGAGGAGTGGCTGGTGGATTTGAACCGCCAGTCTTCTGGTTAGCAGTCAAGTGCCTTAGACCAATATAAAGAAAACAAAAATCCTTACAACAGGACCAATAAGCAGCATTGTGATAAATGGAGAAAAGATTGAAATTATCAAAGACTTTGTAATACTTGGTTCTACAATCAACACCAGTGGAAGCAGCAGTCAAGACTTATCACACTGGGCAAATCTGCTGTAAAAGACCTCTTTAAAGTGCTGAAGAGCAAAGGTATTTCCTTGAAGACTAAGGTGTGCTTGACATAGGCCATAGTATTTTCAAGTGCCTCATATGCATATGAGAGCTGGACAATGAAAAAGGAAGATCGAAGAAGAGTCAATGCTTTTGAGTTGTGGTGTTGGCGAAGAATGCTGAAAGTACCACGAACTGCTAAAAGAACTAACAAATCTATCCTGAAGAGGTGCAGCTGAAATGCTCCTTGGAAGCGAGAATGGCCAGACTTCGTCTCACCTACTTTGGTCATGTTGTAAGAAGGGACCATTTCCTGCAGAAGAATATCATGCTTGGTAAAGTGGAGGGACAATGAAAAAGGAGAAGGCCCTCAATGAGATGGATTGACACAGTGGCTGCAATAATGGGCTCAGGTATAGCAAGATTGTGGGGTTGGCACAGGACCGGGCAGTATTTTGTTCTGCTGTACATGAGTCGGAGACAACTCGACAGCACGTAACAACAACAAGTGAAATAAAGTCTCACCATCCTCGCTTCTAAGGAGCATTCTGGCTGTACTTCTAAGACAGATGCCTGTGGAAGAAGTGCTCAAGAAGTCAAATGACATATTGCACTGTGCAAATATGCTGCAGAAGACCTCTTTAAAGTATTAAAAGCAAATATGGCACTTTGAGGACTCAGATGAGCCTGACCTTAGCCATGATATCTTCAGTCAACTCATATGCATGTAAAAGTTGGACAATGAATAAGGAAAACCAAGGAAGAACTGATGCCTTGGAATTGTGGTTTTGGTGAAGAACATTGGATGTACCATGGACTGCTAGAAAAATGAACAAATGTGTCTTGAGAATAACACCTACTATTGATAGTGTTTTCTGTGTACCAGGCACTCTTCTAAGCTCATCTTGAATTCTCATAACATGATTCCCATAGTAAAATGATTTCTGTTTGTAGATGAGGAAACTGAGACACAAGGAGTATAAGTGATATGATCAAGATCTCCCAGCTGTAGGGGTCACTGTTAGCTGCTGCAGAGTTGGCCCTAACTCATGCCAACTGCATGCAAACAGAATGAAACACTCCCTGCTCACTCTGACACACAAGGGCCCACCATGGGTTGGAGTTGGCTTGATGACAACTGGTTTTAGAGAATGGTGTGTCTGAGTAGGACTGTGCTCCCCAGGATTTCCAATGACTGCTTCTTTGGAAGCAAATTACCAGGACTTTCTTCCAAGGTGCCTCTGGGTTGACTTGAATGGCCACTTTTTCAGTTAGCAGCTGCCTATGGTAATGGTCTGCCTCACCCAGGGACACCTTCATCAGTAAAACAGGGTCCATGCTCCATGCCTTGAGTGGGCCAAGAAGGGGAGTAAATTAAATCATGTAGACAGCCCTGGCACGTGTTAGGACCCCCCTTTCATGTTAACAAAGAACCAGTTCAGGCCCCAGAGAGTGGGCTGAGCTAGTGCTTGGGCTGGAAGCCTGATGCCACACAAGCAGGCGTCCACTGACCTGGAAATCCCAGAATAGAAAGATCCCTTTCACCCACAAGGAAGACCCCTGCCAAATGCTGCTCTGTAAACACCAGAAAAAGAAATTCTCAGGGGGTGGGCTCTTCAAATGCTCAGGGAAGACCCGTAGATGAACAAACTGGGCTGTTTGGGCTGTGTGTGTGTGTGTGTGTGTGTTTTGGCCCCTGCACAAATTCCAGCTCACAGTTGTGAATGCCTGTTTGACTTCAGAGACTTTCATGCAATGGGGCAGGAAGCAGACCCCCTGCAGATGGCTGTTGTGGGTGGAGCAAGCCCCCTCCCCACCTCCAGCTCGCTGCCTCCTTCCCCTACACGAGCTTGGAGGACACTCTCCATGAAACCATCAAAATAAAAAACATCAGCCTGGCTCTCCGTGCATGGGGGAACCTCGGTGGGTCTGGAATCAGCTATTTTGCAACCTGTTTGTCTGGACTCTTATATCTAAATGATGTTCCTCCAAATTTAATAAATGAAGTTTAATAGAATGTACCCAGGTGGCACTGATGAAACCTGTCATGGAAAATCCTACGATTTCATTGTTTTTATATAACCTCTCTGGAACCTGTTTTCTTCTTTCTGTGCCTCCTCCTTTCCCTTCCATTTTGAGGTTTTTAAGTTTTTAGCTTAGCCTTGATGTCCGGAGAAGCTCCTGGAGGGTGATTGCCTCCCTCTCTCTCTCCTCCATTACCCTCAACAAGGAGGGCCTGGATGCCTTGGCCATAATACGCTTGCTGGGTGTAAACAAAGTTGTAAAGTGTTGCTTTATTTTTATTTGTTTAGAGAATGTATCTTTTTCAGAAGAAAAGTTTTTGTACTTAATTTGTCTTCAGGACTTAGAATGCCACAGTAGCACTTGTCACCGAGGGCAAGACGGTGGAGACTTTGGCACTCGGGGGAGACCTCACGTGTTATAGAGTGGAACAGTCCTACAGGGTGTTCTTGGCTGTAATCTTTACAGACGCAGATCTGGTGCTGCTGGGTGTGTTTGAGCTGCCAACCTTTAAGTTAATAGTCAAGCCCAAGACATTCATGCCACCCAGGGCCTCCTGCTCTACAAGCTTTGTTGTTGTTGGTTAAGGAGTTGATTCTGACTCATGGAAACCCCAAGGATGCAGAGCAGAACTACTCCATAGTGTTTTCAATGCTATGACCTTTTGGAAGCAGGTGCCAGGCCAATCTTTCAAGGCACATCTGGGTGGATTTTAACCACCAACCTTTTGGCTAGTAGTCATTTGCTTAATGACTTGCGGCTTTACGTGTTTAATCCTTATAATAACCCTATGATGTCAGTCCTCTTATTGTCACCCAGTTACCAAAGAGGAAATTGGGGCTCAGAGAAGTTTAGTAACTTGCTCAAGTCACACAGCACCAAGTGGGTATAGCTAGGATTTCAACTAGTCTTTCTGAGTTCAGTGCCTGTATCTTAGCCTCTTGATCTCACTGCTTTCTGGCATTTCATTTTCCAGAGAGGGAAGCTGAAGCTCAGAAAGGTGAGGTGTGTGCGGTAGTTCAGAGTCCTGGTTCTAGCAGGCAAATGTGCTGTGCAACCAGGCAGATCATTTACCCTCTCTGAGCCTCCATTTCTCCACTCAACAAATAGGGTGGTTGCGAGGATAAGGAGAACATAAACATATAGTACCTAGCGCATGGCTTGTGAGTGCACAGAGTAAGTGCTCAATGAATATTAATTTAAAAAGAAAGGACTAGCTCAAGGTCAGTTAGAACTGCATGTGACTGTGAGTGCCTTCAGGTTTGATAAACTCTTTAGGGGTTTTCCTTGGTCCAGGAAACAAGAAAAATCTGCAGGGATGCAGACTCTTTCTTTCTGCTCCACTGTTCTCATCATGTAGCTGCCTCTTCTTGGTTGCACAATGGCTGCAGCTGCACCTTAGAGCATTTTGTCCACGATGCATGCAATAGGAAAAAGGCTTGGCAAACCCTTCTCCCCTTGGATCCTTCTCTTTTCAAAGGGAGATCTGCCTAGAGCCTTGTCTCCTTCTCACTGGCCAGAACCACCCCCAGCTCCAAGAGTCTTTGGGAAGGTGTGGACTTAGTTTTCTTGCCTGTGTTGAGGAGGAAGGCAAAGAGGAGGGCTGTGAATGACTGTTGGGGGTGAATTCACTGTGTTGGCCGCACAGGCTTGGGATTTCAATTAAACTCCTACTAAGGCCAAAGCTTCCAGCTTTACCACAATTTCACCATTCCTCTTGTGTATGGTATGGCCCGACTGCATATGGAGAAACTAAGGCCCCAAGACGAGAGATGATCAACCCATTGTTACTGGGAAGTAGTTAGAGGCAGAGCCAGCTGACTTTCTGTCCACCCTTTCCACTGTGCTGATCAAGCTTGCCAATGAGGATTTTCTACTGGCATGAATTGAAAGCCTGTGGATGTAAACCTGAGAACTTATCTTCAAAGAAATAAGCCAGAAGATATGATGGGGCTGCAGGACAAACCATCTCAGGGGCAGTGCTGGCCCTGAGTAAAACCATTGAACACCCCTTCTCTAAAGCCAGTCACCATCAAGTTGATTCCAACTCATGGCAACCCCATGTGTGTGAGGGAAGAACTGGGCTCCAAAGGGTTTTCAGAGGCTGATGTTTTTGGAAGTAGATTGCCAGGCCTTTTTTCCAAGGCCCCTCTGGATAGACTCAAACTGCCAACATTTTGGCTAGCAGTGGAGTGCTAACCTGCTCACCACCCAAAACCCTTTGCCATTAAGTTGATTCCGACTCAGAAGCACGCTATAGGACAGAGTAGAACTGCCCCATAGGGTTTGCAAGGCTGTATTTATTTATTTATTTTTAATTGTGCTTTAGATGAAAGTTTGCAGAGGAAATTAGTTTCCCATTTGATAGTTTGTAGTAAAGGGTTGATGACATTGGTTGCTTTCCCACACGATGTGTCAGCACTCTGCACGTTTCTGCCCTGGGTTCCCCATTTCATTTTGTCTAGATTTTCTACCCCTCCCTGCCTTCTCTTCTTTGTTTTTGGGCAAAGATGGTCTTTCTGATCTTGCATAATTAATTATTCTAAGGAACACACTCCTCTCTAGTGTTTTGGTTTTGGGAGCTCTGGTGGCATAGTGCCTAGAGCATTTGACTGCCAACCAGAAGGCTGGTGGTTCAAACACACCAGCCACTCCTTGGAAGGAAGATTGGGGAATCTAATTTCATAATGATTGTTGTTGTTGTTGTTATGTGCCGTCGAGTCGGCCCCGACTCATAGCGACCCCTCCTTGGGTTTCCGAGGCAGTATCACTAAGGAAGTAGGATTGCCCAACCTTCCTTCCGAGGAGTTTCATAATGATACTGCCTTGGAAATCCAAGGAGGGGTCATTATGAGTCAGATCTGACTCAACAGCAGTGAGTGAGAGTGAGTCTATTGTTTGGCTGAAAGGTGGTCTCTGGGAATGGTTTGACTTCCAGGTGAGAAGGGTGTCTTAGGACTGCAGTCTCAGAATTCCTCCAGTCTCTGTCAGAGCACTAAGTCTGGTCTCTTTCCTGAATTTGATTTTTTGTTCTACGTTTTTCTCCTGCTCTGTCGGGGACCCTCTGTTGTGATCCCAGTAGAACAGTTGGCAGTGGAACCTGGGTGACTGGTCTCAGGGTCATGGAGGCGTGGTTTGTGTGGCCCATTGGTCCTTTGGACTTATTGCTCCCTGGAGTCTTTGGTTTTCTTCACTCTCCTGAGCTCTGGGCAGGAAGAGACCAAGAGTTGTGTCTTAGATGGTGGCTCATGAGTTTTAAGACCCCAGATGCTACTCCCCAAGGCAGAACCTAGAATCTTGTCTTTATGAACTATGTGTGCCAGTTGACATAGATGTCCCCCAAGTCTATGATCCTTTGCTTTCGAGCCTGGGAACTTCATCCTAGGAGGCATTTGTGTTATGTCTGAGAAGTTCCTGTGTGTTCTATTGTCTATGTTGGAATACACATGCAGCACTTCCATGTAAGTGGGTAGAAAAATCCACAACCAAACCTCTATCTGCAGGTGGGGCTGCTCCCTTCCACCCTCCCACACCTCGTCAGCATACTTGTCTATCTGTGTATCCATTCATAAATTATTGCTAATACTATTGTCAGAGGGTTGTTAATTACAGTAATTACTGTAAAGTCCCCCAAAATAAACCAAACCCATTGCCATCGAGGCAGTGCCAACTCAGAGACCCTATAGGACAGAGTAGAACTGCCCTATAGAGTTTCCAAGGTTGTAAATCTTTACGGAAGCAGACTGCCTGATCTTTCTCCCATGGAGCAGCTGGCAGATTAGAATCACTGACCCTTTGGTTAGCAGCCAAGTGCTTAACCACTGCACTGCAGGGCTCCTAATAATAATAATAATAATAATAATAACCATAGTTACCCTTCGTTCTAGGATTCCTCTGAGTGTCTTCTCTTGCCTGGGTCATGTACTGACTTCCCCCGTAGTGTGTATTGCCCTCTTCTTCATTATTATAAACACGTGTCTTCTGTCTAGTTAGTAATTTTCCCTCCCTCACCCTCCCATCCCTGCTAACCATCAAAGAATATTTGTGTGTGTGTGTGTGTGTGTGTGTAAATCGTGTTTGGTTTTTACAACAGTGGTCTCATACAATATTTGTCCTTCTGGGATTGACTTACTTCACTCAGCATCATGTCTTCCAAATTCATCCATGTTATGAGATGTTTCTCAGATTCATCATTATTCTTTATTGTTGCATCTTGTTGTTGTTATGTGCCATCGAGTCGGCCCTGACTCATAGCGACCCCTCTTTGGGTTTCCAAGGTGGTATCACTACAGAAGTAGGATTGCCCAACCTTCCTTTTGAGGAGTGGCTGGTGGGTTTGAACCGCCAGCCTTCTGGTCAGCAGTCAAGTGCCTTAGCCACTATGCTACCAGAGCTCCTTATTGTTGCACAGTATTGTTGCAACCAGGAAGATCAAATTTCCCAGCTTCCCTTGCAATTAAGTTAGAGCCACATGACTAGGTTTTAGCCAGTGAAATGTGGGTGTCTCTTTGAAGGGTCCTCCATGCTGGTTGTCTCTGACTTTCTACTGTGACTGTGGAGGCCACATATTAAAGATGACCATATGAGAAGATGAAGAGAGCTTGGATCCCCACATCATCACTTGGAGCAGAAGGACCAGGAGGATGTTACCTGCATTGGGAGGTAAGCGACATACAGACTGTCATTGTTGCAGGCCGTTGAGATCTGTTACAGCAGCTAGTAGTACCTGCCTGACAGTGGGTGTATGATGCCAGAAACTGTTCTTACCTCTATCTGTTTGCATCCACTTATATACACTGGGTCCTTCTGGGAGATAAATTCCATCTGCCTCAATGTCTGGTGTTCAGACACAGCTATGTACGATTGTTGGTAGGGGCAGTGAAGCTCAGGGAGGGCAAATTGTACAACATGTCCTATGGAAGTGAATCCTCTGTGAGGGACAAACTCATCAGGCATCCGTCTCAGTTCCAGCAACAAGTCCTGTGGGTGGAGGGCAACAGTGAAAAAAGTGGAGCTCTTTGATCATCCACAGTTGAGAGAAAAGTGTCGCATGTGGAAAAATGCAGTGTGGCCCCAAGCATCGGTGTTCTGGGGTCCCCTTCAAAAAGCCTAACGTGACACAGCAGTAGAAAGGTCAGTGCCAGCCCAAGATAGCACTGAGGACATTTATCATTAGTTGGAAAGTGGTTGTGGCTGAGTTGATATGGGAGTAGCAGCACTCTGTACCAAATGGGTGCAAAATGCCATCTTTTGGGGATGTCCCTGGACACTAGCTTTGGGCCAGGAACCTTGAAGGGAGTCCAAGGTGCTGGCTGCTGGGAAGGTGCTAGGAGGCTAGAGAACCTCTGGTCTGCCCCTGATGGGACTGTGTGTATGTTTGCCAGCTGGTGAGCCCTGATTTGGTGCACACCAGGGAGCCTCCTGAATGGTGCAAAGTGAATGCTGAGCAGCGTGGTTAGGGAAATGCCGGAGGATTTACAGCAGTGGACTCATTGGGACACTGGCAGGGGTAGTCTTGCTGCCTGAGGACACAGGGAGATGGATTGTGTCTCTAAAACGTTGCAACAACACCCAGCTGGTGGGGGCCCTTTGCGCCTCTTTCTGCCTTGCTCCAAACGGGTTCCCTTTTCAGACCTAGCTATCAGTCAGTCCCTTTCCTCTGCCCTCTCTCGGTCAACAGTCTCAGCCATCGTCTGGCACGGGGGCATTCCGTCTCTCACCAATTTCTATCTCCTAAGAACGTGAACACAAAGGGGAAAGGCAATTTTTTAAAAATACATGGCTGTAACTGATTTATTAATAGCCCATAATGTGGGTAATAGGCAATCTGTAAGCCTGTTCTTAAGAATTTATCGGGCAAATATTCTAGAACCATATTAAAGTCACCACTCATAAATGCCTGTGAGCCTCAATCTGTTAACTTAGGTGGTGGGAGAATGTCATTATGGAAGGAAAACAAACTGATCCAGCCCCCAGCTCTGATTTTCTCAGATGCTCCAAAAAACACACAGTAAGTAAGCAAATTGTCTGACATGCCCCAGGCTAGAGCGCCTCATGCATAGAAATCAGATTGTAGCTTTCTTAGTATGTGTGCATGCGTTCCAGAAAGAGCCTGAGCTGGTGAGGATGCAGGATGGGGTCAAGAAGTCTCAGCTCTTGGAGAGAAGGAGAGACTTGGAATCAGGCTTTTTTCTTTATTAGTTAACAGAAGAATTCTGAACATAAAAGTAAAACACGCTCACTATGGAATATTTGACAAATATTGGCAAGTGTTTAAAAAAAGGGAAAAATTATCCATCATTCAAGCAACTATAGACAACCTCCTTTCAAGTTTCTGTTTCTTAAAGAGTGGTGGGCAAGCCACTTGGCATTAGAATTCCCTGGGATGGGGGTCGGTGGGGAGGTGGCCAGGGCTCATGAAAAATGAAGATTCCCTGGCCTCACCCTAGACTGATAAAATCTGAATATCTGGGGAGAGCGGCCCTGGTATCTGACCTTTTATCAAGCCACCCAGGTGGTTCTGAGCAAGGCGTGCTAGCTTTCAAGAACTGTGGTTTTTAAGGACTTGTAAACTCAGTCACTGGTTCCCATTGCCAGCTCTTCAGTTGGCGACATCAACATCACTTGGGGAACTAAAAGAACAAACAAGGAGGAGGCCGTTTTAATTACCACCATTTTACAGGTGCAGGAACTGAAGGCCAGAGAGCAATTTGCGCAAAGTCAAAGAAGAGGTGAATATGTCATTCCCCTCCCTGGAATCTGATTCTGAGCCAAAGGACCAGGAGCCTGAGAGGGCAGAGATTCTGTTTCCATTCAGCAGTGACATCATGACTGGACTGTTTTTGCTACAAGACCACCCTATGGTTTCTACTTCATGGCTCCCTGAAGCATCTTTGCTTAGTTCCCAAGGCCCATTCATTCTCCAGCTCACACTGATTGACTTTAGCTCTGACATCCTTCTAGTAAACATTCTTGCTTCCTGTGTTAGCTGGCGACATTTCTGTCACTCAAAACCAATGACCCCTGATGTACACGGACTTAGGCGGGTAAACAGTGTGTGCATTGGGAGCACATGGTGAAGGCACCCAGTTTAGCCTGAAGATCAGGGAAGGCATCCTGGAAGAGGTGACATGTGAAGTGAACCTTGAGGATGAATAGATGTAGTTAAAAGTAGAAGGGGATGGAGAAAGGGTGTTGAAGCAGTAGGAAAATGAGTTTGTAAATAGCATCGGTAGCTCGTACTGTACACTGATGGTGAGGCACCACGCCAAGAGCCATAAGGGGACCTTCTCTCTTAGTCCCCAAAACAACCACCCCTTGGAGCTAGTGCTACCATTACTCCCATTTTACAGACATGATTCAGAGAGTCAGTGTGATTTGCCCAAGGTCACGCAATGGTAAAGATGAGATTTGACCCTTGTCTGCCATCCTCCAAAGGCCTGATTGCACACTTAAGGGCCAATGTGAAGTTCCCAGACAACCAGTTGGGTGTTCAGGTCAGCTGGCCTCACCCCCGGGAACAGTGGCCTTTTGGGTGTGCGATTCTCGGCTTCAGTAATTTCTGCGTACTCTCCCTGGGGGGTCTGTACTACTAACATGAGGGCCTAACGGCTGATTCTGTTTTCCCAGAAAAAGCCATGTTTGTTTCTTTTCAGGAGTGTGGGAGATTAGAGTCAGGTGCCGACCCTTGCTAACTGCCTTTGTTTGTGGATCTGGATGCAGCCTTCCTTGTAGCCAGGGGCAGCAGATGCTGCTGGGGTTTGGCCTCTGGGAGGAAGAGAGGGAGCTGCAAGAGCAGAAGGAGCATGGACTGAAGTCAGGTAAGGAAGGCATGCAAGTGTGTGTCTGCATATGACTGTATATATGTGTGTGTCTGTGTATGTCGTGTGTGTGCATGTATGTTTACTTGAGTATCTTCATAAATGTTTCTCTCTCTCTCTCTCTCTGTGTGTCAGAGAGAGAGAGAGAGAGAGAAGAGAAGGAAGTGGACAACCCACAGATTGGCTTTTGCAGACAGAATTCATTTCTCCTCTTTCTCAATCCATCCATTTTTCCTTTCGCTCTTTAATATGATTTATTCATATTCTTTTCATCTTTGCTACACAAATATTTAAAAACAAACAAACAAACAAAAACAACTCACTGCTGTAGATTGAATTGATTTAACTACACAAATGACTATTCGTAACATACTACACAAAACATTGTTCTACTTTGGCGAGTAGCGACTGGGATCTTAAAAGCTTGCAAGCAGCCATCTAGATGCAATGATGGGTTTCTCCTCATCCAGAGCAAAGAAGAATGATGAAAACCAAAGATTCGTGGAAGCAATTAATCCTCGTGACTGGTACACCACATGATCCGCAGCCTGTATGACTATGAGACCAGAAGAACTAGATGGTGCCCGATTACCACTGTCAACCACTTGAAGGGGATCTACGTAGGAGATCCTGGATAGAGAGGGAGAACAATGTGGAAAAAAACTCAAAATCATTTGGGAAAAAAAGGGGTGTGTGTGTGTCTAGCTTTGCTGGTCTGATAGAGCCTGGTAGAATCACTGAGACTCTGGCCCCTAACTGTGCTTCAGGTCTGGAATTGAACCCACACCTGTGGCTTCCAGCCAAGCCAAACACAGGCATATGAGTTGAACATTTACCTGAGGTAGATACACTCGTTGGAGAGATCAATCGTGGGAGAGAGACAGGGAGACAGCTCAGGGGGCAGGAATGCATGGAGGGATGGACACAGGGAAGAGGTAACTGTCAGGAGAAGGTGGGAGGGGAGCTGTTGCATTGGGGTAAATTGTAGTCATGAGACAAAGTGTATGCAAACAGCTGTATAGAAAGTGAATTTGCTCTGTAAAATTTCACCCAAATCACAATTAAAAAAAAAAAAAAAAGTCTACATGATCAGCCCCTCCAGATGTTTCACTGACCTCATCTTTTACTACCTGTTGCTGTCAAGTCAATTCTGACTCACGGTGGTCCTATAGGACAGGGTAGCACTGCCCTATAAGGTTTCCAAAGCTGTAAGTCTTCATGGAAGCAGACTGCTTCATCTTTCTTCCACAGAGCAGGTGCTGGGATCAAACTGCCGACCTTCCATTTAGCAGCTGAGCACTTAACCACAGCACCACCAAGTCTTCTGTTCCTTCATCTGCTCTACCCGTTTATTGACTCTACTGTGACCACACTAGTCTGTCCTGTGTTCTTTGGATAAGGCAGAGGCAAACTGCCTCAGGGCCTTGGCAGGTGCCGAGTTCCGCTTCCAGTGCTCTTCCCTCAGGTGTCTATGTGGATCACTCCTGTCTGCTCCAGGCCTGCCCTCAAAAGTCACCTTTTCAGCAGGGTTTGGGCTCATATTTAAAATCTGAATCCTTTCTTTCACATAAAATCTCATGTCCACCTTCTCCCCTTTACATTTTCACCGTAGCACGTGTACATCTCTGGTGCTTTGGTCATGTTTCCAAGGAGAGACCAATCCCTAGAAAAGGATCTTTTGCTTGGTAAAGTGGAGGGTCAGCGAAAAAAGGGATGACCCTCAAAGGGATGGATTGACATAGTGGCTGCAACAGTAGGCCCAAGCATGCCAATGGTTGTGAGGATGGCTCAGGACCGGGCAGTGTTTCTTTCTGTGATAGGGTCACTTTCAGTCAGGACAAACTCACTAGGAGAGTTCTACTCTGACACATGGGTCACTATAAGTTGAAATTGGCTCAACAGCACCCAATGACAACAACAAAGTTTAGAATATTGTGTATCTATATCTGTATGTATTAAAAGGAGATCAATGCTAGAGAGAAAGTGAAGAAGGAAGGGGACAAGGAGTGTGTGCAATTGTACAGTGAATGGTCAAGGAAGGACTCACTGAGAAAGTAACCTTTGAGCAGGGACAGGGTCTGTTAGTTAGTATTGTTAGTTAGGGACAGGCATGCATTTGTTAGTATTGCTGCAGTTAGGAGTTACAGAAGCCCCCTTGAGCTTGCTAATTCAAAAGGACATTTACCGTAAGGCTGATGGTGGAGAGAATCTTGGACTGCCCGGGCAGGTTTGTTCTGGGCCTTGAAGAGGTTGAAATGGGAAAACGGGAATGCAACATGGGGCCCTGGCAGTCTCTGCAGTCCTATTTTCTCGTCTCTTACTCCGATCTTTCTTGGCAGGTGGGCTTTCCCTGCCACTTAGTCTGAGCTCAGCGCAGGAGGTGGTTGACCACCGTGTTTATGCATCACAAACCCTACCACACAGGGAGAGGAATGGTCCTCAATTCTGTGTTCCCAGGGAATAGGATCTGATTGGCCCAGCTTGTACAAAACACTCATCCATGGGCCAATCAGCAACAGGTATGGTCACATTTCACAAACTGGCTGCTGGAGACTGCTCCTGTGGCTCCCGGGTAGGATGTTAACAAGACGTGGTAGGAGCTCTGGTGGTGTAGTGCCTAAGGCATTTGACTGCTAGCCAGAAGGCTGGTGGTTCAAACTCACCAGACACTCCTTGGAAGGAAGAGTGGGCAATCTACTTCTGTAGAGATACTGCCTCAGAAACCCAAGGAGGGGTCACTATGAGTTGGATCCTACTTGATGGCAGTGAGGTTTTTTTTTTTTTTTTTTTTTTTGGTTAAACATCGAATGTGTGTGTGTCTGTGCATGGGCAAGATACACACACTCACACAAAGAGCATCTCATTTGCCATTCTAAATGCTTCCTGGCATTTTCACCTTGACTTTATAACCAAAGAAACTGTCTTTGTTTTTAATTAAAGAGATAATTGGGAAATGTTTTCACAAAATACAGAATAAGAAGACATTTCTCTCCTGAAAACACACTGTTCTTTGGTAATCTTAAGTCCCTGCCTCTCAAGACCATTTCGGATGCCAACCGGTGATACCAGCTGTAGTAACCGTTGTTACATCTTCCTGCTGCCTGACATTCATCCAATAGTGGAGCTTATTTCCGATTTTTGCTTAATTGCAAGTAGGGAAACCATTACATCACATATTTGAATTGGCCAGTAAGCAGTGGGCCAACAGCCATTTGAGTCCATCTCTCCTTTCTAGCTCTGGCTCAATCAGGATTCCACAAGGTAACTCACTCTCACTGCCGTTGAATCAGATCCCACACATAGTCAACCCTTCCTTGGGTTTCTGAGGTGGTATCACTATAGGAGTAGATTGCCCAACATTCCTACC
>NW_006921635.1:12716631-12717800 GCF_000298275.1 Orycteropus afer afer
CCCTCAGGGAGCTTACAGTGTAGTGGGGAAGACAGACTAATAATCACACTAATGATTCTATGATTATACTTAAAGATAGGACTGTGAAAGAAAGAACCACACATCCATGAAAATGCACAGTAAGGGAGTGGGCCCAGGCCAGGAAGTAGACAGGAAGTGACATCAGAGTTGATAGGGAAAGGTAGGTGGGAATTAACCAGGTGAGGGAGAGCTCTGGGGTGACAGGAAAGAGCAGCCAGTGCCAAGGTGGTGTCATGAGATGTTTGAGAGGAGGCCCATTGTGGGTGGTGGGCAGAGAGTGGTGGGCTAGATGGTCAGGAAGGTAGGCAGGCAGCACTTCATACATGACCTTCAGAGCCATGGTAAGGATTGTGGTCTCTGTCTGAAAAACACTGGGAAATCTCTGGATGGGCTTTAAGCAGGGGAATAACATGATCATATCTGTGTTTAAGAAAGATTCTCTGCCTAAAGATTGGAGCACGGCCAGAGTGGAATTAGTGGACTCTGAAAGATGGTGCTTGGAGTTGTCCAGACAAGAGATGAAAGTGGTTTAGATCAGTGTGGTCTCAGTGGACACAGGGAAAAGTAGGCAGATTCTACAGATTCAAGAGCTGTTTGGTAGATAAAATCGACAGGGTCTGATTGATGATGGCTGGAAAACAGGGGAGAAGCCCTGATGGCACAGTGGTTTTGCACTTGGCTGCTGCTGAAAAGCTGGCAATTCTACCCCCCAGTTGCTTTGCAGGAGAAAAGATGTGATGGTCTGACTCTGTAAAGATAAGCCCTATTGAGCAGTTCTACTCTGTCCTATAGGGTGGCTGTGCATTGGAAGCAACAGCAAGGAGGTTTTTTAGAAAAGAGGAGGGAGGAGATAAAGGCAGAGTGAGAAAGAACACAGGCAGGACCTTGGGAAAGTGCATGGATGGTGTTGCTCTTTGTGAAGATAGGTTGTGTTGGAATAGAAGCCCATGAGTCTGCCCCTGGAGTTTGAGTTTGGGAGGTATGCATTTGAGACCAATGAGCAAGAGATGTTTAATGTAAAGTTCTTATGAGTGTATAGCGGAGAAGAGAGATCTAGCCCAAAGATAGATTTTGGGAAGTTTGCCAATTAGCAGCAATTTAAATTGTGGGCATGTGTAAGACCACCTGGGAGAGAAGAGAGAAAAGTC
>NW_006921635.1:12718535-12735431 GCF_000298275.1 Orycteropus afer afer
TGACATGAGCAAAGACTGTTGGTCTGTGGAGATGTGGAAGATGACAACATGTCATTCTGGGCAATGGAAACAGCAATGGAATAAGGAAGAATCAGGAAATGCGGGCTTTCTGTTCATTTGGCTTCTGAGCCTAGAGCCCTAAGAAGGTCTTGAGCAAAGCATCCTACCTCCCTTGGAGCTTCTGAACTCCATCTGTAAAATGGGGATGATAGTCTCAGGCCTACTTAGGGTAATTGTCTCCATGTGGGATAGATTTACCCTCTGGATGACTGCTTCCCATCTAGGCAGACCTCATGAATGTTTCCCACATCTGGTTTGTACTGTTGTAGTTACCTGCTGTCAAGTTGGCTCTGACACGTAGCAACCTTACGTATAACAGAATGAAATGTTGCCTGGTCTGACACTGTCTGTGTGTCTTCAGAATGCTTGAGTCAGCCAGACATGTTCTTTTGTGACCCATAGGGTTTTCATTGATGATTTTCCAAAGGAGATGACCAGGCTTTCTTCCTAGTCTGTCTTAGCCTAGGAGCTCTACAGAAACCTGTGCACCATGGATGAAATTGGAAAGACCAGTGGCATAGCTTCTAGACCACAGTGATATGCAAGCCAGCACAGTATGAGCAGTCCCTGGGTGTGGCAGACTACCCGTATGGTTGCCCTGCAACTTCAATTATAAACTTGTCTTCACTTTGAAATGATTGAACCAACCCCTACTCACAACAAATTAATTGTTCATCACAATCACCTTCCACTTGCTACACACCCATGTTGCTTTTAAATCATTGAAACAGCTTAGAGGCTTGTCTTGCACTAAAGTAAGGCTAAATGAGAATGGTTCGCACCTGTTTGGCTTACCTTACAAATCCCACTGAAAGACATATGAATGGATGTCATTCATCACCGGGGGACTGCCTGCACTCTTATTGTTAGTTGCTATTGAGTTGACTCTGGCTCTTGGCGACCCCACGTGTGCAGAGTAGACCTGTGTCCCACAGGGCTTTTAAGGCTGTGACCTTCCTTGCCAAAGCGAACTGGCAGGCCTGTCTTCCAATGCACCTCTGGGTGGTTTTGAACCCCCAGCCTTTTAGCTAGTAGTTGACCACTTAACCACCCAGGCACTCCTACCACAGTACTGCTAACCACTTATTGAGCATCTACTATTTGCTAGGCATTGTCCCAGGCTCTTTATATAAGCTATTATGTTTAACCAGATAGAGTTGGTAAGGTGATGTATTCTCCATTTAAAGATAAAGAACTCCGGACATCGCAGAGTTGGAACAATTCACCCAAGGTCACACAGTGAGGAAAGGGCAAAGCCAGAACATCCACACAGTCCTGCTGTATGCAGAGCAGGTGTGCTTTCTGTTTTGTGTACAGACTAGAATAACCGGTCCCTTTTATTTGCCGACTCTCTCAGGATGAAATACAAAACTCTTCAGAAAGAGCTTAGCATTGCAAAACCAAGCATCCCAGAATGAAACAGTAGAAAGCACATTTCAAAAGAACATAACAAGGTTTTTTAAAAATGTGTTTCTTTGCATTGTTTTTCTTTTCTTTTTTCTTATTATGAAAGCAATTCATGTTCACTGAAGAAATTTGGAAAATAGAGAAAAGCATAAAGAAGCAAATAAAAATCACCCTAATCTTATTACACCCAAGAAAATTGCTGTTAACATTTGTTTTATACCTTCCCAGTCATTTTTACATGTCTAAATGTACATAGGTATATTTTAAGATAATTGGGATTGTCCTCCTAAATTGCTTTCCAGAAAGGTTGAACTAATTTACATCCCACCATCAGTATCAGAGTGTTTCCCTTACTATGGCCAGCCAAGAGTACTTTTTTTTCCTGATTTAATAAGTTTAAAAAGTGAAGTCTTCTTATTGTCATATTCATTTCTTTGATTACTGCAAGTGCTGAGTTTTTAAAAATTTCACAGGCTTCTTAGAAAATTGTTCACGTCTTTTGTCCATTTCCTTTCATTGGAGAGTTTTCATTGGCTTGTATTTTTTTTATTATTGATTTGAAAGTGCTCTTTATATATGACAGAATTTTTTTATGAGAGTGTAATATGCCCATTCATCTGTGTTAGCTGAGGGAATGGATGCTTTTCCATTTGTCTTCCATATTTATTATAATTTATTTTTGAGAAGTTAGCTGTTTGGCTTCCTATTTTGGCTTATGATTTTTGGAGGGAACAAGTAAAAAATGATTTAAGTTTCTTTTATCATTGTCAAATGATAAAGATATTTTCCTTATGATAAAGTTTTAAAATATGGATTTAAGACTTGACCCAATAGTAGTAAGGAAGGTCATTCAGTGACAGCCACTTCCCCCTAGTTTCCTCAGAATTCCCTCTAGCCTAATAATTCTCCAACAGAACTGAAAATTAGAATCAAATGGCAAGGTTTAAAAAAAAATCCCAGTGCCCCGGCCACACCCCAGACCAATCACTAAATCAGAATCACTGGGAGCATCAGTACTTTCAAAGCTCCTCAGGTAAATGAATGAGCAGTTAAGACTGAAGCCCAGTCTTTTAGGCCTCTTCTCACCACAAAGGTCATTGTTTTACTCACAAAGAAACTGAGGACTAGAGAGGATAAGTCAGCTGTCAGCTCAGCCAGTGAAGTGGAGGTCAGTCACATGTTCTGATTTATGGGGAACGCCAAAACCAAACCCACTGCCAGCCAGTCAATTCCAACTCATAGGGACCCTATAGGACAAGGTAGAACTGCCCCATGGAATTTCCAAGACTGTAATCTTTTTCAAAGACTGCCATGTCTGTCTTCCACAGAGTGGCTGGTAGGTTCCAAACACCAACCTTTCCGTTAGCTGTTGAGTGCTCAACCACCGCACCACCAGGGCCTGGTAGCATAGTGCCTAAGGCACTTGACTGCTAACCAGAAGGCTGGCGGTTCAAACCCACCAGCCACTCCTTGGAAGAAAGATGGGGCAATCTACTTCCATAGTGATACTGCCTCGGAAACCCAAGGAGGGGTCACTATGAGTTGGGTCCGACTCGACGGCACATAACAACAACAAAAATCCAAACCATATCCACTGCCATCGAGTCAATTCTGACTCATCGAAGCCCTGTTGAGCTTCCAATCTTTGGGGAAGTAGATTGTCCCATCTTCCTTCTGTGGAGGGGCTGGTGGGTCTTAGGAACGTCTCACTGGGCATCGTACCATCCCTGCTTGAGCAGCAGGAGTGGAGGGAGGTACTTACTGTTTGACTCTCCTTCCAAAGGCTTGCCTGTGTTTGGCTCTCAGAGAATGCTGGAGGAGGGGCCTCCTTTCTCATTCTTTACCTGCTGGGGGCGGTTCATGACCACAGCTAAAGGCACATAGACTGGTTTTGGGTATTTGCTCAGGCCACCATTCCTTTATGATGACCCAAGCACTTGGCAGTTGGTTATAGATGTTCATGTGCCACCTTTGAAGGGTGTGGGTCTACAGCTATGTTGGCAGAGGCAAGGGAGCCTTCCTGAGGTCTTACAGTCCTGTGCACAATGTGTTGTCAACCAGGGGCTGAGTCGATGCTGTAGTGAGAGTTTATTAAGTCTTCAAAACAGCTCTACCAAGTGGATGCTGGCTTTATTCCCATGCAACAGATAAGGAAACTGAGGCAAGGTTTAAGTTGCACACAGCTCAAGGACACTCATGCTACTAAGTGGTGGAGAGCAAATGCCGATGAAAGATGGAATAACCTGTCGGCATGAGTGGCACCAACAGTGGGCTCCTGGCTCCTAACAGAAAGGTTGGCAGTTCGAACCTACTCAGCTGCCCTGTGGAGGACAGGCCTGGGATTTTCTTCCATAAAAATCACATGTGGTCGCCAGGAGTCAGAATAAACTCAGTGGGCAGTGGGTTTAGAGTTTTGTCCCCCAGCCCAAGCAGCAGCATGTTCTCCAATTGCATGTCTCTTACCATCTTCCTCTTCATCACCTTCCCATCCCAACCTCCAGCTGGAAGACCTGCCCTCATTAAAACCTCCTCTTCATCAGAGGATGACAGTGTTTCTCTCCAGAGCTGCTCTGGCTTGTAATTACTAATCAGATGTAGGCAATCAAGCCACATTTCCATCCCTGCCCCCCCCTACATGTTTCTCCCTCCTCCCCTGGAGGGACATCATTCTGGGGGGAAGGTGACTCCTTCAGGAATTCAGATTAGCATCAACAACAGGGGTGGGGAGGGGGGAGAGAATGGAGAAAGGCATCAAGCTCGTTTGCAAATTACAAATGACAAGGCATCTTCTGCCTCTGGTTTGCGCTGCTATTTTCAGGGGCCTCATTTAGCATAATATTTGCATTGTTTGTGCCTCACCCGATAATTAGGAGTAGAGACAAGTCCTTCTTGTTACCAGACTGAGGGCATTGGGGTGCAGGAGAAAGGAAACTCTGGAGACAATTCCAGGGCAGGAAAGGTTTTAATAGTTACTCTGTCCAGCCACCACCCCCTGCTGAAATTCCCTGAGCCCCAGACATTCTGAACCAGAGTCATTGCTCACTGATTGGCTTTAGGGAGCCAGTGACCTCTTGGAAATGCTAAGCAGAATCCTGTGTTTATGGGTTGTTTGCATTTCCCTGCTCTGGGAGGGGAGGTCTGTGCTCTCATCAGTTTCAGACCAAAAATCCATACCAAACTCATAGCGACCTCCATTGGGTTTCCAAAGCTGTAAATCTTTACAGTAGTAGATTGCCCCTTCTTCCTTCCGCAGAGCAGCTGGTGGGTTCAATTCACTGACCTTTTGGTTAGCAGCCAAATGCCTTAACCATTACACCACCAGAGCTCCTTGGGTGGGGGGTGGACGCAAACTTAAACTCACTGCCATCAACTTGATTCTGACTCATAGTGACCCCCTTTGGGTTTCTGAGGTGGTGAATCTTTATTTACCGAAGTAGATTGCTCAGTCTTGTTTCCGTGGAGTGGCTGGTGGGTTTGAACCACCCACCTTCTGGTTAACAGTCAAATGCTTAGGCACTATACCACCAGATCTCCTTAAGGGATTATAGAATTCAAGGCTGGTTCTGTTGAAGTGAACCACGTGGGTGTTGCTAGAATCATTGAGAAAGAAACGGTTCCTTTCTATTGGGATTGCCAAGGTGGTAGGAACTACTGGTGGCCATTTATTGAAGGTCTTTTTATTGGGAATTCTTAGAAAAGTAGAGGGTCAGAGAGAAGAGAAAGACAGGCAATGAGAGAGCCTGACAGTGTCTGGGACAGTGGGCTCAAACATAGTAAGGACTGTGACGATGTTTTGTTCTGTTGTGCACAGGGTTGCCGTGAGTCAGAACCTATTCCATGACACCTAACAACAACGTTTATTGGCAGATTCTTCCAGAAGCAGCTCTGCTTTTTTCTGCATTGGCTTTATCCTCAGCCCAACTCTTTTTGATAGCAAAGGTGGTCACCAGCACTTCCAGACTTCTATTCTACTTGCTTAGTAACCAAGTGGAAAGAGTGTGCTGTTTGCTAGTAGCTACTGTGAAGGTACCAGGGCTGACTCTTACTCCCTTTTGTCCACGTGGCCACCTTCAAGCCAGTCACAGCGTTCTCATTGATCAAGCTGACTCACATACCCATGAACCGGGAGTGGGGAACAGATGGTTCTCCAAAAGAAACTTGAGAGAGTCTTCCTAGAACAAGGGCAAGTGGATGCTGGACAGGGAGATATAAGCAGGCAGCTGTCCAAGGCATTTGACTGCTAACCAGAAGGCTGGTGGTTCAAACCCAACAGCCACTCCTCGGAAGGAAGGTTGGGTAATCTACTTCCATAATGATACTGCCTCAGAAACCCAAGGAAGGGTTGCTATGAGTCGAATCTGATTCTATGGCAGTGCATTGCATTGTTGCATTGTCCATCACTGAGTGTAACATGAAGGGGAAGTAGAGTTTCCCTTTAGCTGCAGATGGTATAATGGGCAGAAATAACAAAACCACAGATTTCAGAGCTACCCAAAGATTGGTTGAGCTACCTTTGGAAGTACTGAGGGTTTAGTCACTGCAGGTGTTGAAGCTAACCTAGCCACCAGAATGGAAGCCAGGAGACTGAGGACTTTGGTTTGTTCTCTCATCTCTCCCCAGACAGAGCTTGGAACCAAATAGTTAACCAACAGATTTTATGAATGAATGAGTGGTAACAGCTAACATGACCACTTAGAATGTGCCAGGAATTATGCTAAGAGCTTTCTGTTATTTTTCTCATCTAAAAATGGTAAAAGATAGATTTTTGTCCCAGTTTTATAGATGAGGAAATAGACTAAGAAAGGAGAAGTCCTATGCCAAAATCCACGTAGCTAACCCATTCCATGAGAGCTCTGGTGGCATAGTGCCTAAGGCACTTGATTGCTAACCAGAAGGCTGACAGTTCAAACCCAGCAGCCACTCCTCGGAAGAAAGGTTGGGCAATCTACTTCCATAGTGATACTGCCTTGGAAACCCAAGGAGGGGTTGCTATGAGTCGGGTCCCACTCGACTGCACATAACAACAGCAACAACCCATCCCATAGCTCAGATTTTAATGTGGTTTGTTTACCTCTAAGCTACCTGGGGCAGAAGATAATGCAAATTGCCTCTAAGACTCGACCTTTAGGCTCCTTACCAACCGTGGGATCCTATGTTGCTGTGATTCAAGCCAAGGAAACATCTTGCCCAAGGTCAGCCTCAGGGGCAGAATGTGTATTCCCATTAACTCAGTTACTATGCTTGGCTGTAGCAGCTTCAAGGGTCCAAGGTGGCCATGTCTGGGTCTGGTTTCTTCCCAAATCTGACAAATGCCTCCTCCCCTCTGGAGCTGCTTGTCTTTTCAGTGGATACTGCTGTAGTGAGTATATTGTGTGTATTTAAATGCAAACTACCATTACAGTGCATTGAAAAGCCTGTCACCATCAGCCTCTGTAGGAGAGAGTGATGGTGCAATTAAGGGCCCCTTGACACATGGTGGGGGAGCTCTGGTGGCATAGTGCCTAAGGCATTTGACTGCTAATCAGAAGGCTGGAGGTTCAAATCCACTAGCTACTCTTCGGAAGGAAGCTTGGGCAATCTACTTCTGTAGAGATACCGCCTTGGAAACCTAAGGAGGGGCTGCTATGAGTCAGGACCAACTGGATGACAGTGAGCTTTTTTTTTTTTTTTTTGACACATGGCCCAGGAAAGACTAGAACTTCTGCCTCCTTCTTCAGGAAGTTCATCTTCTGAATCAACAGCTGATGCTGATGAGGGCCATGCAAAGCCCCTGAAGCCAAATGTACAGTTGTGGGAGGATACCAGTGGTTTAGGAAAGTGCTACCTCTTGACAAATTCCAGAAAGTCCACAGCTTCAGGGGGCACAGATGTCCCAGTGCCTTTTGGAGAAGGTCCAGATGGATATTGTGGTCTGAAAAGATCCTAAAACATTAGCGTCAGAATAAGATTTCTGTCCTTAGCTCCAGCTTTGGTGCTAGATGCTATAGAGTCAATTCGGACTCATTGTAACCTTACAAGACAGAGTACAAGTGACTTCCCATAGAGTTTCCTAAGCTGGAACTTCGATGGGAGTGAATCACCAGGTCTTTACTTCTGCAGAGTTACTGGTGGGTTCAAACCACTGACTTTTCGGTTCCCAGTGGAGTGCTTAACCATTGTGCTGCCAGGGTTCCTTAGATCCAGCTTAATGACCCCCCTCATTTTATAGACAAGGACACTGAGCCTCAGAATGCAGAAGAGACCATCTTAAGGTCACACAAGTTAGTGTCAGATAGTGACAAAGCCAGGGCTAGTGCGTTACAGCTCTTGGACTTAGAGGCTACACTCATTGCCTCCCATCCTGTTCCCACCAGCTCAGATGTCATTTTGGGACATCACATGGGTAATAACCTTGAACATAGAACCTTAACTACATGAGTAGGTTATGATTCCTAGTGCCTACAGAGTAGTGCCTGAGGCACTTGACTGCTAACCAGAAGGCTGGCGGTTCAAACCCACCAGCCACTCCTCGGAAGGAAGGTTGGGCAATGTACTTCCATAGTGATACCACCTTGGAGGGGTCGCTATGAGTCAGGTCCGACTCAACGGCAAATAACAAGAACAACAACAACAATCACTCAGCAATTTGTTCCTCTGTCAAATGCGCAGGAGATAGTCTGGAAGAGAGGGCTCTCTCAGTTAAGTCTCTGCCCAGCTAGGTGGTAACTCAGTAGACATTGGTTCATAACCCCATCATTGATTGACTCACTTACTCAGTATAAATATATTCAGTATATATAAATATACTGAGTGCCTACTATGTGTAGGACATTGGATGGATTTTCTTTAACGTGTAGAAATGAGTTGAGGCAGAGACCGTTAAGTAAAACTCCTTCATCCACTCCCTGGACAAAGCTCTATTGTTATAAGAGTGAACTGTCACATGGAAGGATTGATTGAAAATACTCTTGTCACAGTGGGTCGTCTTTGATTTGGACCCCCAAGGACATAACTCAGAATCTGACGATACTGCCCATCATTGGGATCACTCTTTTGGGACCTGTCTCAAAAAACTCTTAGTTACGTAGTGAGTCAGTACCAGTTCTGAAAACGTTCAGATGAATCTACTGGCCTCTCCCCGAGCAAAGCAGTGGATGATAGTAGGGTGTGGACGTTTCCCTATAGGGAGAGTGGAGATGAGCAGCTTCAGACGATGGGGCAGATGCCAGTGAGAGGAAGATGGAGGTATAAGAACCAGACTTAGTGGAAAAGTTGGTGTTGAAATCGTGCTCTGCTGCATCCTGGCTGTGTAACCTTGGGTAAGTCACTCACCTTCTCTGTGCCTGAGGTGTCTACAAAATGAGACTATTACTTGTTGTGAAGATTGAGATGGCATATTTAGAGTTCTTAGTGCAATGGCTGGTACACAGGATCCTGACACAAGGATTTGAGAGCAAACATAGTTTATTTGGAAGATGATCCCAGAAAGAAGCAGCAGAGGAATCAGCAAGTGACATGGGAAAAGGAAAGAGGCTAATAAAGGACACTTCTTCAATAGGTTACTGAGGGCAACCTAGTAGGAGCTCTGGTAGCAGAGTGCCTAAAGCACTTGACTGCTAACTAGAAAGCTGGTGGTTCAAACCCACCAGTCGCTCCTCAGAAGGAAGGTTGGGCAATCTACTTCCATAGTGATACCGCCTTGGAAACCCAAGGAGAGGTTGCTATGAGTTGGGTCCAACTCGATGGCACCTAGCAACAACAAATGGTCAACCTGAGCTTCCATTATCATCCCTATATTATATATGAGGAAACCAAGGATCAGAGTGGTTAAACAACTTGCCCAAGATCACACAGCCAGGAAATGGCAGAGCCAGGAAGTTAATAGGACCTCAGGTATACTCACAGCATGCCAAGACAACAAGTTAAGGGTGTCTTCTTTAGACTGTTAACCTGACTGTGCCTCAGGGAATGCTATCTGAGGTTGCTTTTGAGGTCTCTGCCACAATTTTCTTTGTTCCTTCCAGCCATCTTTAGTCACTTACATTTTTCTACTCCTACTGACTCATTTATTCAACAAATGTTTACTGAATGCGTACTCTGTGCCGGACACTACTCAGGGGACCGGGGAACCAGCACCAAGTAAAGCCTGTAACCATCTCAGCCTCTGTGATGCTCCCATGCTTGTCGGGGAGAAGATACTGGACATAACGCATGATCAGTGTGTTGGATGGTGGCACATGGTATAGGAAAAATGGGGCTTCCCAAGGCTGATTGGTGGGGTGGCTGAAGTTTTAAAGAAGATATTGAGGAGCTAAGGGAATGAGCCATGTTGCTATCTGGGGGAAGAGCATTCCAGGTAGAAGGAACAGCCAGACCATGCTGGGTGTGCTCAGCATAGCAAGTAGGCAGGTATGGCTGCAGCAGACTGAGTGGGGAGACAGTAGTAAGAGTTGTGATCTCAGGCAGCTGGAGACAAATGTACTGGGTGTTGCCAAGACTTTGACTGGGACTCTGAGCAATAAGGGGAGCCGTTGGAGGGTTTTGAGGCTACAAATAACCTCAGTTGACCCATGTTTCAAAGGAACACCACAATACAACAATGCTCAAGTAGTAACCTGAAGGTTGGCAGCTCAGACTCATCTGGTGGTTCAGCAGAAGAAAGGCCTGGTGATCTGCTCCCTAAAGATCAGAGCCTAGAAACCCTATGGAGCCATTCTACTGAGTAACACAAGGTCGCCCTGAGTTGGAGTCAACTGGATGGCAGTGGGTTTTTTGGTTGTATTGAGAGTGGGCCGCAGAAAGGGCAAGAACAGAGTTAGGGAGGCCAGCGAGGAGGCTGGTACACAGTCCAGATAAGAGGAGAATGGGGGCTTGGGCAAGGGATGTAGCAGTGGAGGTGTTAAGAAGTGGCTAGATTCTAGACACTGGGCTAAGAGTTTCTAGCCAGCATGAGGTTGCTTTGGTATTTCTTTGCTCTGCCTTTCACAGCTGTCCAGGTCATTGGGGCCTCTACAGCTGGAATTCAGTTCTCCAGGCAGCTCCTGAGCCCCTGGGCTCCTCCCACACTCATGGGACTGCCCACGTCAGCCCTGTTGGCATCAGGAGCTGTGGCTGGCAGTATCTTTTGTCTCTCCAGCAGAGAGATCAGTGGAGGCTTTTATCTTAATTAAGTTACACGGGGCACCATCATCCATCCGTCTTCCCTGATTAGCTTGGGGGAGAATACGAGGGTAATGGTGGAAGGGAAAACAGCCCCAAGCTGATAAATATGGATCAGAACAGACTGGTTGGAATCTCTGAGGACTCATCCGAAAGGAAGAGAGAAGGGGATAAGATTTGTCAAAGATGTTGTGGTGGGGCAGAGCATGCAGAAGGCTGCCTGGTGCTGGGGGATGATTTTGGATGGGCCCACTGGGCTCAGCCATACTTCCTCAGCCTGCCTCAACTTGAGAACACCCCCTGGTTTATGCTGGGCGGGTCCAAGTGTCAAGACCTGGTGTTTCTGCTGGTGCCTGTAGCTGGAGTAGCTTGTGTTGGCTGCTACAGCTGGGTGTGACGTGATGATAGATGTGGAAAGCCTGAGTTCATTCAGTTCATGGGCTGAGAGCTAGACTTTTAAACAAGGGCCTGGATGATTCTGGAAGAGTCTAAAATTGGAGCATCATTACTTACAAAAGAAAAACCCAACCCAGTAGCTTTGAGTTGATGGTGACTCCTGGGTCCCTGTGTGTGCCAGAGTAAACTGTGTGCCATAGGGTTTTCAATGGCTGCTTTTTTGGAAGCAGGTTATGAGGGCTTTCTTAAGAGGTGCCTCTCAGTGGACCCAAACCTCTTGGTTAGTGGTTGAGTGCATTAACTGTGTGCATACTTAGGGATTCCAAGAACTAGTAGAGACAGACAGAAGATAGACTTCAGAGCTAGACTTGCTGGGTTTTCATCCTGGCTCCATCACATACAAGCTGTGTGGTCCTTGGTAAATTGCTTAATCTATGTGGACCCCACTTCTCCCATCTCAAATGTGGGGATGATGCTAACAGCACCTACTATGTTGGAATCTTGTCAGGATAGAGTGAGTGGATCTATGTAAAGTGCTTGGAACAGTGCCTGGCATGCAGTGAGTCTTAGCTATTATTTTCTGTTTGTAAGTAACCTCTGTGAAAAGTCAGTGCACATGAACTTGACCAGGGGGCTGCTGAGCTTGTTTCCAAGGCTTCTCCACTTACAGTCTTGGTTTGTTCTGCGAGCACAGCTGTCCTAAAGATAAGAACCACAGACAGAGAGAGAATGAGCCGAAAATGAGCCTCCAGCCTTTGCCCTGCTGCTGCTACTGCTGGTAGAAAAATAGCATCAGCTCTGCTCTTTACAGAATTCCTCGGGCAGATGTGCATACAGTTGCCTCACCTCCTTCCTGCAGGCAGAGAGCAGGCGGATGCTGCCAAGAGTTGAGAAGCCGTTGAGAGAGCCAACACATGCAGAGAAGGCCCACCGTGGCTTTCCCCCTCCTCACTCTCTAGTTTCCCTTTCTCCTCCTTTATTTCTCTCCAAGGAGGTTAGGGGGGGGGGCGCATCTCCTTCATGGAAACTTGAGCAGGAGTAGCTCCGAGAGAGGAGAATTGCTGGGAAGCAAGAAGGAGGTGGACAGGCGTAAGACTAGGTGGGTGCTGGGAGCCAGCAAGTGTGTTGGCTGAGCCGAATCTCAGCAATGATGCTTTGCTGTGTGACCTTAGGCTAGTCACCTCCCCTCTCAGATTCTTCTTTCAGGTCAAACAGCACACAGTAGTGGAGTGAGCATAAGCATTGGCTCCCGGTCCATCTAGATAGGAATCCTGGCTCCACCCTTAACAGCTGGGTGACCTCGGACAAGTCTCTTCACTTTTTTGCCCAACAGGCTTACTGAGAGAATTCATTTCTGCCAGAACACGTTTGTTAGCTCTTCAGGCTCAAAGAGCTGGGGATTAGAAGGAAAAGTAATGAAAGGATTGCTCACTGAGGAGTGGGCCACGTTAGGAGACCTCATGTGCGATGTTGAAGCACCCAGAGGCTACCACTGGGAACTTTGACCACCCCTAGGCCTGAATATCCAAGGGGAGGAATGAGGTTGCCCAAACCTGCAGTCCTCGACAGACTTAGACGCAACCAGAGCTGCAGTAGTGAGCCTGGGAGCGAGAGAGGTGGGCATGGGCACTTCGAATTTGTGTGAACAATTTAATTTGTTTTCTTTGATACTCCTACGTTCTGAGCACACAGCTTTGGGCTCACCCCCTGCCATAGGCCCTTGCCCTTCACCCTAATGTCAGGCCCCCTCTGGTCCCTGAGATAATCTCTTTGGAAACCGCTGCCACTTTCCCTATGTGGTCCCAGTTGATAGTCTTCTTGGGACACAAGACCCTTCTCACCGTGTGGTCCCATTTAATTGTTTCTTTGGGAGCTTGTGCCATTTCTTCATCACTAGGATTGAACTTGAAAATGTCACTGGCCGACCCCAGGCCAGCACAGCTGACTGATTAACTCCCTCCTGAAACCCCAGCAAAAGCAGCTGCCCATAGTTCCTCTCTCGCTCTCTTGTCCTTTTGGTCACAGTTGCCTTGCTTCTGGTTGGGCACCCATGTGACCTTGTGTGGGGTGAATGTGTACCTCTCTGAGAACTAAGTATAATAAACCCAGTTACTTCCACAGCCTCCCTGGCTCCTCTTTGCCATGCTTACACCTGACTTGCCATCCACAAACTCACTAAAGCAGAGCTCACTCACTCTCCCAGCTTCCCCATCTCCCCCGGTGCCTCCCATTGGCCAACCCCAATGTCCACACAGGGCTCAGCCTCCCGGGTCACAGAGAGGATCTGGCTGGAAGGAACACTGCATATGGAACAACCAGCAGGCCCCCAAATGCTTCTCCTCACTTGCCGTGTTGGGCCCAGAATCTAATTGTCCCAGAGATGGTGTAGCGGTTTGATTCATGGGCTTTAGAGTCAGACAGAACCGGCCCTTCTACTCCAGGCTATATAAAGTAGCTGGGCATGCGAGTTAACCTTCCTGAGTTTGGGGTTCCTTCATCCATAAAAAAGGAATAAATCTACTTTATAGAGTTGTCGTGAGGATTGAATGAGGGGATAGAGACAAAGACCTTGGCCCCCAAGGAGGCTGGCCAGAGAGTGATAACCAGAGTATTATAATGTTGCTGGCAGATGGCCTTACCTGGTGGGGCCCACATGGCTGGGTGCACCTGCTCTCAGCCCACCTCAGCACCCCTCCCTGCATCAGATGCACTCTGTTGGCCCTGCACCTCTGGGAAGAGCCAGTTGTCTGATTGGGCCGCAGAGCTCCAGATAGGAGATCCTGGGAAAATACAAATGTGGCCTTATCTGAGGGTTTACGGCTGCTCCTATCCCCAAGTCCACCACCAGGTGGAGAATGGGGGCAGGTGCTGGGGCCCGCAGGATGCTTCTAGCCCTGCCGCATCTATAACATCAGCAGCAGTAATAAAAATCCAGCTTAACCTCAGCTTTTTGTTTGCCAAGTTCTTTGATTGGCATCCTGTCATCTGAGCCTCACAGTGACTCTGGATTACCACTGACTGTATCTTACAGAGGAGGAGACCGAAGTTCAGAGTGGTTAAGGGACTTTCAAAGTCACATGGCTAATTGTTGGTGGAGTGGGGATTAGAATCCATGCACTTTGGCCCCAGAATTTAAACTTCACCGTAGTAGTGAGGGTGCTTCTGGTTGCAAGTATTGGAAAACTCCGACTCAGTGGGCTGAAGAAGGAAAGAATTTCATCATGTGTGTAACAGGCAAGCCGGAGGTTATTTGGTCTGTGATTGGTTGATGAGCATTTCAACAATGTCATTTGACCTGGCTTCTTCCCATCTCTGAGCTCCACCATCCTCAGTGCAAGGGATTGGCCCTCAGGTGGCTCCTCTCAAGATCACAGAATGGCTGCTGTGGTTCCAGGTATCACATCTAGACCCACAAATACCCAGGAAAGACAAGAGGCCTCCTCTGGGTTGTTATCTCTTTAAGAACAAGAAACATTTCCTGGAAGCCTTCCTCCTCCTGCACCAGTTCTAAACTAATCCCTAGAAAGGCAGTGGGACTGATTTAGACCAATCAGACTTTACTCCTAAGTCAAAAAGATGAAGTGGCCACTGGGTGGACAGCCCACTGTTCTTTACCTTTATGTTTGTGGCTACTATACAAGGTAAGGGAGCTATGGTAGCATAGTGCCTAAGGCACTTGACTACTAACCAGAAGGCTGGCAGTTCAAACCCACCAGCCACTCCCTGGAAGGAAGGTTGGGTGATCTACTTCCGTAGTGATACTGCCTCAGAAACCCAAGGAGGAGTTGCTATGAGTCGGATCTGACTTGACAGCACACAACAACAAGGTACCAAAGGAGCTCTGGTGGTATAGTGCCTAGGGCATCTGACTGCTAACCAGAAGGTTGGTGGTTCAAACCCACCAGCCACTCCATGGAAGGAAGCCTGGGCAATCTCCTTCTGTGAAGATTTACTGCCTCGGAAACCCAATTGGGGTTGCTATGAGTTGGAATCAACTTGACAGCAGTGGGTTTGGTTTTTGGTTTGGTATACAAGGTAGGTTTCATGGTATATAACAGAAATCTGGTCTTGTGATGCTGGAGTTGTCGCAGCCTATCACTGACTTGGAGAAAAAAACTTCCCCTCTCCAGAGGGTGTAAACTCTAGTGGGTGGGCATTCTGTCTCTAGGTCAGAAAGCTCTGGCTGTGAGTTCTGAGCAAGCCTCCTTGACCTCCATTCTTGTTGAATAAAGTACAGGGTAATCACAGCCTCTGTCTGTAGACTGTGCTGAAGACCATGGAGATAACAATGTCAAAGCTCCTAGCACAGTGCTGTGATAGATAACTGCTATGGAGTCAGCTCCAACACATGGTGACCCTGTGTGCAACAGAATGAACACCTCCCAGGCCTGTGTCGTCCTCATGGTCGCTGGCGTGTTCACATCTGTTGTGTGGCTCCTGTGCCAGTCCGTCTCACTGAGAGTCTTCCTCTCCCTTGCTGGCCCTCTGCTTCACCCACACAATGTTCTCCTCTAGTTATTGATCCCTCCCGAGTACGTGTCCAAAGGAAGTTGGCCAAGCGACGTTCTGTTGGGATTCATAGGGTTGTGAGAAGTAGATTGCCGAGTCTGTCTTCTAGTCTGTCTGCATCTGGAAGCTCCGCTGAAACCTGTCCAGGGTGGGTGGCTCTGCTGGCATTTAAAATACAGGTGGCATTGCTTGCAGCATCACAGCAACACGCAACCCACCACAGATGAGCGACTGACAGATGGGTGATGGAAACCTGTTGCTGTTAAGTTGATTCCGACTCATGAAGAACTCTGTGTGTGTTGGAGGAGAAATGTGCTTCACAGCATTTTCAATAGCTGATGATTCAGAAGTAGATGGGCCAGGCCTTTTTTTCTGAGCCATTTCTGGGTGAACCTCGAACCTCTAACCTTTCAGTTAACAGGTGAGTTTATCAACTGTTTGCACCATGCTTGAGAATTCTCCTTGAGGATTAGGGAGAACTTGGTCTATGAATCCTGTCTGCCCTCAGGGCCCCTGGCTTTGTGCTCAGCCCATTGGTCAGCATAAGTCTCCCCTTGGAAGTCAGGGCCAATTGAATTTCTTTGGCTCTGGAGTTCCCTCCCCAGGCAGCCATAATAATGTTCAGCCCTAACCTTCTGCTAAGCTAGTTCACAGCCCATTCTCCATGTAATAAATCCACCCGACATTGCCTTTGGCCTCATCAGTCCTTTCTGTAGCTGATGTGTGTGGGGGAGGGGGCTAAAGACCACAGCCTCCCTCCGAGAACAGTGGGGATCTGGGGTATTCCCTTTCCCCTGAGGAGGCTGGGGACAGTGGTGACTCCTGGGAGTCAACCAAGGCACCCTGACAGCTGGACAGTGCCTTGTGCAGCTGTTGTCTTGGAGATGGCACAAGCGTTGCAGATGGGTGAAGAGCATGTTGTCAACAGAAGCCTCCAGCTTCACCAATGCAGCCTGGAAATGCCCATGAGATGTCCAGTTTGCATGGAAGCAGCCCGTAGCTGGGAGGCAGAGGCCAACGAAGTTCACAAACCACTTAGCCTCTCATAGCCTGAGTTATCCCACCTGAAGTAGTGACTCAAAGTGGAGATTCCAGAGTCAGTCTGACTGCCTGGGTTCAAATTCCAACACCACGGCTGAAGAGACTGAACCTTGAGCTTTTGACTTAACCAATTTGGGCCTTAGCTGCTTCCTCTTTAAAACTGGGTTCCCGTTGGTACCTGCCTCAGTGGGAGATTGTTGAGTTTAAATGTGGTGTTTCACGTGGTCTTAGTTACCCTGTGCTACATTAATATAGATACCACAAGGAGGTGGCTTTAAAGAATAGAAATTTATTTTCTCTAAGTTCTGGAGGCTAAAAGTCCAGATGAGGGTCTTGGTAGTGGCA
>NW_006921635.1:12736316-12737440 GCF_000298275.1 Orycteropus afer afer
AGCTGGTCTTTGGAAGTAAGATGAGGCAGTCTGCTTCCTCAAGGATTTACAGCTTTGAAAACCCAGTAGGTGTTGCTGTGAGTCAGAATTGACTTGATGGCAGTGAGCTTGGTTTTGGTTTATTAACTGCTTAAGGATCCCTGGTGACAGTGGTTAAGCACTTGGCTGCTAACCAAAAGGTTGGAGGTTTGAACCCATCAGCTGCTCCATGGAAGAATGATGTGGCAGTCTGCTACCAGAAAGATTGTGGCCTTGGTGGGGCAGGATTCACATAGAGGGAAAGATGGACAGACAGGAGTGCATGGTTAAGAAGGGCACAGGGAGGGTAGTCACAGGGATGGGAGCGGAGGAGAGTTTCTTATGGTTGAGGATGGTAATCGGGGTGTGAAATCAAATGTACACAAGCTGTTGAAATTTTGCTCAGGAAATTTACATCGAAAGCACAATAAAATAAAATAAAATAAAAGTTTGTGGCCTTGGAAACCCTATGGGGCAATTCTTTCTTGTCCTATATGGGGTTGCTATGAGTTGGAATTGACTCAACAGCACCTGGTTTATCAAGCGGTTGCTATGTGACAAGCACTATACAAAACAACTTCATATTTCCTCCTAACAACCCTGTAGGAGCTCTGGTAGCACAGTGCCTAGGGCATCTGACTGCTAACCAGAAGGTTGGTGGTTCAAACCCAACAGCCACTCTGTGGAAGCAAGACTGGGCAATCCACTTCCATAAAGATTTACCACCTGGAAACCCCGTGGGGGTCACTATGAGTCGGAATCGATTTGATGGCAGTGGGTTTAGTTTTGGTTTTGGTAACAACCCTATGGGGGAAATAATTTATTTTTCTAGTTTTAGAGATGAGGAACTGGAGCTTCAGAGAGGTGAAGTGACTTACTCAAGGTCTTTCAGCTAAAAGCTGGCAGGGCTAGTATTTTAACCTAGGCCTGGCTGACTTCCAAATCCCATGTGCTGAACTGCTCTGTGGGTCTTATTTCCAGAACTTCAGGTCTGTGTCTCCCACACCAGACCCCCGATCTGGCCTCCATTGCAAAGTGGAAACATGGTCAATGGAGGTGAAGGTTATTAGCAGCCTGAATTACTCCTCCCCAGTGCCGGTGGAGGC
>NW_006921635.1:12739918-12765769 GCF_000298275.1 Orycteropus afer afer
AATAAAAAGAATTTCCATAGAAATAGCACTGATGGGGGCAAAGTTATGATAATTTCTTACTCACAGTCAACCACCCAGGGGGAACAAGTTGTTGGACCTGTGGGCTCAGGGCATGGTCATGAGAGACATCCAGCTCCATTGGCATAACATGCTATCCATAAACATTGTTCTACATCCTACTTTGGTAAGTAGCGACCGGGGTCTTAAAAGCTTACAAGCCACCATCCAGCTGCAGCAATGGATCTCTCCTCATCTGGAACAAAAGAGAATGAAGAAAACCAAAGACATAGGGAAACAATTAGTCCAAGGGACTAGTGGACCTTGTGAACCTCAGCTTATATGATCATGAGACCAGAAGACCTAGATGGTGCCCAGCTACCACTGTCAACCACTTGGAGAGGGATCTTTGTAGGAGATCCTGGATAGAGTGGGAGAACAATGAGGAATAAAACTCAAAATCATAAAAAAGACTAAGTTTACTCTCTGATAGAGCCTGGTGAAACCCCCAAGACTATGGCCCCTAGTTACCCTTCAGGCCTGGAATTGAACTCACCCCTGTGGCTTCCAGCCAAACAATAGACAGGCATATGGAGTGAATGTTTACAACCAGGTAGATACACTCCTTGGAGTGATCAATTGTGGGAGAACAGAAGGGCAGTATTTGCACAGGGAGACAGCTCTGGGGGCAGGAGTGCACGGGAAAGAAGGACACAGGGAGGAAGCGGGAAGAGAGCTGTTATATTGTGGGGATTACAGTCAGTGTCATGAAACAAAATGTGCATGAACTGCTGTTTCAAAGATGAATTTGCTCTATCAACTTACACCCAAATCACCATAAAAATTTAAAGAAAAAGAGAAAGAAATCTTGTTAGCAATTATTATCAGGTCTATTTTGCAAAAGGAAATGACTGAGCCTCAGAGAGGTTAAGTCACTTGTAAAAAGTCCCACAGCTAGTAGAGATCAGCTAAGAATTCAGACTTTGCTATTCATTTACTTCCTTTCTTTCCTTCCCGCTTTTGCCCCTTTCTCCCTTCATTCCTCCCCCCTTCCTTTCCTTCTTCCTCCTCTCTTTTTCTTTTTTACACTTTACTTCCTCCTCTATTCCTCCTCATTTTCTTCACTTTTCTTCTCCTTTTCCCTTTACCCTCCTTCCCTTCATTTATGTGAACTATAAAAATTCAGTAGAAAATGAAGAATGTGTGACATAAAACCCATGTCCTCAAGGAGTTTTGAATCCTACTATGGCAACAATACTTTGATTCATTCACTTACTCATTTATTCATCCAGCAATTTTTTAAAGCAACTATTATGTGCCAGATACCATCCTCCATGCTAGGGCTCTGGCAATGATAAAAATCCTTTTCCCCATGGACGTCCTTTTCTAGTGAAACATAACCTTACACTGTAGCACCATGTTTCAAGAGCTGCCCCATACAGCCCTTATGACTTATGGGCATGAAAGATGGTATGTGTGTCTGGGAGGAGGGCACACTTAGAAGACAGCATGTGTCCATGTGAACACTCATGGGTATATGTGTGTACCTGTGTGCATCTGGGTGTATCTGCATGAGCGTGAAGGTGTCTGTGTGAGCATGTGTGTGGGGTACACATTTGGGAGCATCCGTGCTCAGGAGTGTGTGTGCTTGTGTTTGTGGGTGGTGGTGAAGGCAGAGAATGGGAGCAGGAGATGCCACACACTCCTCCTCCCTTGGCACAGTCTCAAAACCACTTCAGTCTTACAACGTGAGTTCTTCGGAGCTACAATTAATTTTCTTATTTAGCATTTATGTGGCACTTTGGATCTGCAAAGCGCTTTACAATCAGTTTTATTAGTTGTGCTGGGGTATTATATATAGCAGCAACCTCAGCTACACCCAGAGAGTCACTCCCTAGATGGGCACCAAGCCAGGCAAACTCTACGCCTTCTGCAAGCTTTGCCCAAGTCCTGGGACAATGTCTGTTCGTTTGGGTGCAGACAAGTGTTAACGTACGTTGGTGGTGGTGCTGATGGTACTGATGGTGGGAGGAGGCGAGTGTGCTCACATGGACCTGTCTGTAAAGCGTTCACTTATGTGATGAGAAATCAGGGAATCTAGCCACTAGATGGGGGCCAGGAGTGATTCAGTGGCAGAATTCTCACCTGTGCAGGAGATCTGGGTTCTGTTCCAGACCAATGCTCTTTATGGGAAGCCAGCTCCCATCCATCAGTGGGCGCTTGTGTGTTGCCATGTTGCTGAGCAGCTTTCAGTGGGGCTTCTGGACTAAGATGGACTAGTAGAAAGCCTAGTGATCTCCTTCTGAAAACCCAGCCATTGGGAACCTTAGGGAGCACAGTTCTACCATGGCACACATTAGGTTGCCATGAGTTGGAATTGACTTGATGGCACCTGGTGGAGGGCATGAAAGGAGCTTTGGTGCTATAGTGGCTAAGGCATTTGGCTGCTAATCAAAAAGTCAGTGGTTCGAACTCACCAGCCACTCCACGGAAGAAAGATGGGGCAGTCTGCTTCCATAAAGATTTACAACCTTGGAAACCCGATGGGGGTGGCTATGAGCTGGAATTGACTCAGTGGCAGTGCGTTTGTGGTGGAGGGCATATGGGGTAGGGATTGATAGTGTCTGCTACATACCCCTGCACTATAGTAAAACCTTTTTGCACTTACTGACCTTCACGTTTATAAATTCCATTGGCAAGTTCTTGGCTCATCATCCGATCTGCAGCAGCAGTCGACTCTGTCCTGTGACGCTACACTAGCCTCTCTAACTGCTGCTTGCTTTTCCTGACTATCCTTTCCCAAAATGTGGATACTCCCTAAATATCTTTGTTTCTTCCTTGCCCACGCACAAGCTCACCAACCTCCTTCATGATATGTCACGTTAGAAACTCTAGTCACTGTCTCTCTCCAAGTCCTCGCTTTGTGTTTACAACCGCCTCCTTGAAATAGTCATTGGAGAATGATGTCAGCTGTTCACACTCAGCATTTCCAAATCTAACTTCTCAGCTCCTGCTTGAATTATCTACATACTTGCAACTCAGATGTGCTCCAGGGACAAGCAGCTAAAACCACCCGGGAGCTTATGGATACAGAATCTGAGGTCTGGCCACAGACCCACTCAGATAGGCTGTGTGTTTTCCACAAGTCCCCAGGTGACATTAATGTTTAATAAGCACTAGCCTATGCTATTGATTGTCTTGATTTCTTTTGATGAAACCAGCATTCAACCAATTGCCCAGTCTTAAAACTTTGCAATGTTTTTGAATCCTCAGAGTGAGGATCCACTAACCTTCTTTAGACCAGGGTTTCTGAGAGATTTAGGTTCCAACTAAAAGCCAAGAAATTATAATATGGTCTCCATAAATTTTTCACTGGCCATTTTTTTTTTTTTTTTTTTTTTGAAATAGATCACCAGATGCTTCTTGCGAGTCTGGAAGCCCAGCTGAAACTTGTGCACCGTGGTGACCCTCCTGGTATTTGAAATACCGATGGCATAGCTTCCAACATCAAAGCAACACATAAGCTACCACAGGACAACAGACATATGCAGAGAGTCAGCAAAAAAGAGGAAGAACCTCACCCAGGAGAATTGGCACGGTGGCTGCCACAGTGGGCTCAGACATAGCAATGACAGTGGACATAGATAGAGCGAGACTGGGCAGTGTTTCATTCTGCTGTACTGACTCCATAGCACCTAAGAACAATGATAATATTGGTGTGGATGTATTTTTATAGAGACAATACATGATAATGCCTTCACACATCTAATTTCACTTCAATATTTATGGAGAGCCCCATGCTAACCAGAAGGCTGGCGGTTCAAACCCACCAGCCACTCCTCGGAAGGAAGATGGGGCAGTCTACTTCCGTAATGATACTGCCTCGGAAACCCAAGGAGGGGTCGCTACGAGTCGGGGCTGACTCGACAGCACATAATAACAACAACAACAACCATGCTAAGGAGGACTCAATCTATGTCCTAGAGGAGCTTACATACAGTTCAGAGGACAGACAGACAAGTAGAGTGATAAGGAGAGGTTGCTTTGGAAACAAGAGGAGGGCCCTAGTACAGTTCTGCAGGGTCACAGGTGGCTTCCTGAGGAAGGGACAACCAGCTGGAAGAGACCTGAAGGATTAGAGGACCCAGCCAATGAAGGCAGAAGAAAGAAGAGGCATGCCAGACCAGGGAGTCTGTATGCCTGTGCATACAATGGGGAGAGCAGATTTGTGACTTGGGGGAATCATGGCCCTTCTCTGGCCTCATTTGCCTCATCTCTAAGGCAATAATGGTATCACCTTCCCAGGGCTGTAGTGAGAAGTAAATGAGTATGTTTAAGAACTGTGACTACTTAGTCCTTATGTATAGGGATTGAATATGCATTGTCAGTAACCAGAACTTGGGCCTTAATTGAAGAAATAATAATCATCATATGTAGCTGGTTAGATGGTGCCCCCCCCCCCAAAAAAAAAAAACTGTGAAACCTGTGACCTTATCTGAACAAAGGGTCTTTGCAGGTGTCATTAAGTTAAGGGTCTCCAGATGAGATCACCCTGGATTATCTGGATAGGTTCCAGGGCCAATGACAAGTGTCTTTATAGAAAATAGTGGAAGGTACCACCGAGGAGGAGACCATGTGGAGACGGAGGCAGAGATTGGAGTGATGGAGCCACAAGCCAGGGGATGCCAGGCACCAAGAGAAGCTGGAAGGGACCAGGAAGGATCCCTTCCTAGGAGTGAGTATCCACTGTTCACAGTACCTTTGCAGTCAGCACAGCTCTGCCAACACCTTGATTGTAGATTTCTGGCCTCCAGAACTTTGAGACACTGAATTTCTATTGTTTCAAGCCACCAAGCTTGTGGTCATTTGTTACATCAGCCACAGGAAGCGAGTCATGTGCCCACCAAGGTTTGAGTGCCTGTGTATGCCGGGCGTCGATTCCTCCCCACTGACCCTTGAAAACAATGCTCTTATTCCCTCTTCCTGGGTGAAGTGTGCTGAGGCTCATGGAAGGAGGGGAGGCAGCTCTGACTCCTGACTCACTAACCCACTGAGTGACTTCTCAGACACGGTGCTGGGCATGGGGAGACGCAGTGGGGAGCAAAGCAGACACATTTGTTGAGGTCACAGAGTTTAAGTGTCCAGAGGAGGAATAACATATAACTGTACAGTCAGAAAGCACAACACAGGGAGCTCGGGGAGCCAAGGCAGGGCCTGGAGGGGTTGGCAGGGAAGGCTTCACCCAGGAAGGGGCACTGGATCTGGGATCTGAAGGTGGGCTAGGAGGTAATGGTGCACAGAGGAGAGCGAAGATCTGGGTCAGGGAACAGCATGTGCAAAGGCTCTGTGGCTGCACACTGGCCTGTGGGCTGGCTGGATGGAAGAAGGTCAGAGCCCAGAGAGGGGCAGAGCATGGCCTACGGTCACTCAGCAGAGCCAAGCCCACATGCTAATCACTGTATCCTGCTGCCTTGTGGCTCATGGCTTCTCCCCTCCAGGCTGTTTTGTCAGTATGTCTGTCCATCTGTCCTTCTGCCAGGCCCTTCTTCCCCTTCGCTACCAAGTGTGTGCAAGACATCTGAGGTGCTTTTGGAGACGCTGTCATTTCTGTACGTGGTGGGGGGTGCCACGAGGAGGTACAAAGGCACTTTGTGCAGTGGTGCCCACAGCCTCTCTGCCAAGGAGCTGGCTGGAGGTGAGTGGGCCGTGGACAAAGGCATCGCCGCCAGAGTACCTGTAATTGGAACATCCACGTGTGCATGCCACTTGGGCCGAAAATGCAGGGGACAAAAGGGAGAAGGATGATAGGAAGAATGGCCCCGTCTTCCCACCGCCTGTTGCTATGGTTTCTGAGGGGCTGTTGGGGAAGGCGGTTACCAGGCAACAGGAGAGGGATCAACACAAAAGGAGCTAGTATGAGGGAAAGGTCTGGGGCAGGTGTAAGTGTGTGTGGGGTGAGCTGGGGAGGAAAGAGGATGAGGGAGAGACAGAGGCAGAGACAGGACCTAGAGGGTGAAGGGAAACGAGAGGAGGAGACAGAGGAGAGGAGAGAGGCAGGGAAGACAGGAAAGACAGGGAGCCAGAGAGACGCCACACCCAGGAAAAGGCATAGAGAGACAGAGACATCAAAACAGATGGGAAGAGCAGAGACACACACAGAGAAATGCCCATGAGCACCTCCAGTGTGCCTGGCCCTGCACCCGGCCTCTGGAGCCAGGGCTGTGAGCAATACAGACCCCATCCCTGCCTGGGGAGCTCATAGCCCTAGAAGGAGAAGCTGCATGTTGGAGATGGGGTCTGAGGGGATGTTGCCCTCCTTCCTGCAGTGACTGGGTGATCCACAAGCTGATCTCTGTTAGAAGCTGGTGACTTCTGGACCCATTTCATTTAAAAAACAAAACAAAACTCATTGCCTTTGAGTCTTTTCTGACTCATAGTGATGCTATGAGATGGAGCAGAACTGTCATAGAAGGTTGCCAAGGCTTTAAGCATTGTGGAAGCAGACCACCACATTTTCGTCCCATAGAGGGGCTGGTGGGTTTGAACCTCCAACCTTTCAATTAGCAGCTGAGTGCTTAATCACTGCATCCCCAGGACTCCTTGACTTCTGGACAAGGTGCACCAAGAGTCTTTGCCACCTTCCTCCCGTCTCCAGGCAGTGCCCACAGGCAGTGCCACTCACTTGATACAGGAGGCTGTACAAAGTGACTCATGGCTGTATGGCCATTGCTCTGTCTCTAGTAGCTCTGTCATTGGTTGCCTGCCCTGATGCTTGAATTTCTCACCATTATGATGACCTTGGACAAGTTACTTGATTATTATATAGCTACAAGGTGGTTTTTTTGGGAGTTCTGGTAGCGTAGTGCTTAAGGCACTTGACTGCTAACCAGACGGCTGGAGGTTCAAACCCACCAGCCACTCCTTGGAAGAAAGATGGGGCAATCTACTTCCATAGAGATACTGCCTTGGAAACCCAAGGAGGGATCGCTATGAGTCAGGTCCGACTCAACGGCACATAACAACAACACAAGGTGGTTTTACAAAATGTTTCTTGTTTCATCGTGTGGTAGATATTGCCACTACTCCTACTTTTGTTCTTAATAGCTGACATCAGGTTGGCCCCAGAGTAATGATGACCCCATAGACAGTGGAATCAGATTGGTGGATCCATAGGGATTTCATTGGCTGATTTTTCAGAAGTCAACTTCCAGACCTTTCTTCCTATGTCTTCTTAGTCTGTCTTAGTCTGGAAGTGCTCCTGAAACCTGCCCAGCATCACAGCACCATGCAAGCTTCCACTGACCAACGAACGGGTGGTGACTGCGTGTGAGGTACATTGGTGGCGGACCAAACTTTGGACCCCCACATGAAAAGCAAGAATTCAACCCCGAACCACCGTAGCCCCCCACTTTCCAGAAATGGAAACTGAGGTCCTGAAAGATGTAGAGCTTTTGCCTGAGGTCACTAAGTGACCTTCTGATCCCTAGCCCAGTGCTCTTCCAGATGGCATCACCATCTGGAACAAGACCTGTCTGATGACAAGGAACAAAGTCCAGGCAGATGAGCTCTAGGGACAGAGGGGCCTTACTGGGAGGGTAATGAAGGGCAGAATTCAGAGTTGGTCACGAGAAGTGAGGGACCCCAGCGGGCACTGCACAGAGGTCAGAAGCCCGGAGACTTTCTTTGAAACCACTTAGCTGCTCGTCTCTGCTTTTCTGTGCACACTGTCTCAGCCCACAGGATCCAGAATGCCAAAATGACCTTCCAAGAACTTCCTTTTCTTTTCCACTTCAAATACCCAAGAGAGAATCTGATTGGCTCATTTACATCAAGTGCACAGTCCTGGTCCAATCAGGTGTGCCCAGGGGATGAGCTTTGTAGCACATGGCATAAGCTGGCTGTTCCCTGCCAGCTCTTCATCAAGGACTGCCAAAAGGGAGGGTGTGGACTGGGCAGGCACCCGGAGCTGTCGACAGAAAGACACTCACTTCTGTCCTAGTCATACCAACGATGCCCTTGCCTGCCTCTCAGGGTTTGCTGAGGAGATAATATTCATTGGAGTTTACAAACTGCCAAGTGCTACGGAATACCAGGTTGTTATTTATCTAAAGGGAGTATCCAGGAGACAAACACTCAATCCCTCACCTCCTTTGTCAAGATCATGGCCCTGAGCCAATCAGGAGAGTTTGCCAAAAAAAAAAAAAAAAAAAAATTGTTACCATGAAGGAAGGTAGGAAGGGTTCACGGGATGGGTGGGCCAATGTGTGTACCATGATGGAGTGAGGTGAGGAAGAGAATGCTGTTGGTTCATTAGCTTACTCATCCCTTTAATAAGCACTAATTGCCTACAGGGAGTCCCTAGGTGACCAAAGTGGGTTAGCACTTGACAGTCCAACTGAAAGGTTAGTGGTTTGAATCCACTGAGAGGTGCCTTGGAAGAAAGGCCTGGCAATCTACTTCAAAAGCTCACAGTCACTGAAAACTCTGCAGAACACAGTTCTATTCTGAAACACATGGGAGCTCCATCAGTCAGAGTTGACTCTGCAACTGGTTTGGTTGTTTTTTGTTTGTTTGTGAGCCTGCAAATTCCAGGATCTGTGTTGGGTGAATGAGATGAAATGGTCAAAGTACAGTCTCTGCTCTCCAGGGACTCTCGGACACCTGCCTGTGGTGAAATATCTGAGCTGTGCTGTGAGAGATGCAGCGGAATCAGAGGAGGGGAGGTGACTCGACTGGAAGCACCAAGGAAGGCTTTCTAGAGGAGGTGACAGGCTCCAGAATGGTGTTTGAAGGATGGGTAGGACTTGGAGAGGGAGATGAGAGTGGGGTTAGAGTGCGGTAACAACATTCTGGAAGGGGCATGGAGGCAGGAGAGAACACAGAGGAGACGGAGACTTCCCCGTGATGGGGCCTGTGAGGAGAGCCATGGCAGAGAAGGCTGGAGACTGTCAAGGAGCTGAGCACTGGACTTATCCTAAGGACATCTGGAAGCCTTTGAAAGGTTGAACAGGGTAGTGATCAGATTGTCTTCTGGAAAGAGCAGTGGCTGTAGTACAGAGTGGATTGAATGGGGGGATGGCAGTAAGGAAGCCATTAAGGACGGTGTTTCAGATGAGAGTTGGGGAATGGTGGGCAGTGAGTGCATCTTACATTTTAACGATCAATGTCCCCTCAGGGAACTTGCCTAAAAACACTGATTACAGGGCCCTTGCCCCCAGAGATTTGATTTGGTAGGTATGAGATAGGGACCATGAATCTGCATTTCTAAGTGGTATCCAAGTGATGGATAAAATGGTTCCAAGACCACTCGCAGAAACTTTGCTTTAAGGAGCAGAAAGGTGCAGACGTGAAGCAGGATGTGGCTGAGAAACATCTTGCTCGTTACCACTTGAGAACCAAAGACCATTTTATGGCTCCTACAGGTTTTCACAAGAGTGGTTATAATTGGTTCATCATTATCATTTCATATCTATATCATGCCACTCACTCAACCTCCAACATCTGTTGCCTGTAACTAGGGAATAAGAAACAGTGGGATGAAACTGGAATAGTTCCTCATTCTCACCATTGTTATGCGCCTTCCCAAAGCTCTGATGTGGTGGGGTCAGTGGAAGGAAAGTTCAATTTTATTGAATGTTTTCTGCAGTCTGCAGTGTGACAGATCTACTTCACAACTCCAGCTCCTTCATTTTTATAAACCACCACCGGTCTGTCAGTTTGTCCTGAGGTAGTGGCTTATCTGTTGCTGTGATGCTGGGAGCTTTGTCCCCAGTATTTCAAACACCAGCAAGGCCATCCATGGTGAACAGTTTCAGTGGGGTTTCCGGACTAAGATGAAGTAAGAGAAAGGCCTGGAGCTCTGTTTCTGAGAATTAGCTGATGAAAATCTATGGATCACAGCAGAATAAGGTCTGATACAGACCTGAGCACCTAGGTTGAAGATGAAGAAAGGGCAGGACTAGGCAACATTTCATTCTGATATACACAGGGTCACCACGAGACAGAGCTGACTTGATGGTGTCAAGAACATGTGTAAGCATTAAGAGTTTGGATGAGGGCTGTCCCCTCTCTGAGCCCCAGTTGCTTCCTCTAAAATAAAGGGTAATCAGAAATTGCATCCTAGCACTGAAGTGAGGATTAAATGGATTTTTATGCCATTCTGAATTCATGGATCTGTACTGTATTTGATGGTGTTTAAATCCATTACATTATGCTTATTGGTGCTCAGCTCATCCTATCTTTGGCCTGTTGGTGACTGTTGAAGTTGACCTGTAGTCCTTTGGAAATGACCCCCAGCTATCACACTAGCCACGTTCCTACCTTCTGGTGTAATGACACTTTGTGGGCTCATCTAGTACATTTTCTGTGGAATGCCAAGAAGTAACCATTTCTCTAAAGAGCCCTAATTTTTTCTTTGAGTGGGAAAATGGTATTAGAGACCATAATTTGGGTGCTAGGAGTGTTCATTGCTCCTGGGTAAGTTGGCCTTTTGAGGGCACAGAGTTAGGAAATGCTTTGTTTCTTGAGAAAATACATAATGGACACAGACTGATATTTCTAATTCAAACTGAAGATGCAGTGTTTTCACCTTGACTTTATATTTGTATCTCTTTTCAACTGAAAACCTTGATTACTAATGAGAAGAAATTAGCATCTGATTTATTTTATTTTATAATATGGCTATATCATGTTTCAGATTGTGTAACAATAGTAATATTATTGCTAAAAATAGAATTATTGATGAAAGTTTATCTAAAAAATTACCACTTAGCATCTACTCAGGTGCTTACTCTATGCCAGGGATGGTACATACATCTTATCACCTAATCCCAAAACAAGCCAACAGGGGGGTGCAATTATTGACCCCACCTCACTGATGAGAATATTGAGCCTTGAGAGGTCACAAATCCACAAGTCACTAAGAGAGAAAAGCAGGATTTGAGCCCCCACACGTCTGACTCCATTACGCTAAACTGCTTCAGGTTCATTTTTTCCCCCCTTAATATGTGTGTGTGTGTGCATGAGAGAGATTTGGGTAAAAGTATACAGAGAAAATTGGTTTTCCCTTCCACAATCTATACACATTTTGTTCTGTGACATTCCTTGCAACCACCGCAGTGTAACAACACTCTTCCCACCTCCTCTCTGTGTTTACTACGTCCCTTCTCCTACTGGTTTCTCTCATGCAGGCTCTGCCCCAGCCATACTGGCCTCCTCCCTGCTTCCTGAGAATATGTTGTTGTTGTTATGTGCCATCGAGATAATATAGTTGGCATTTGTTTTTGTGCCTTGAGAAGCATCGCTCAGCCTTCCCCAGCACTTTATTTTTTTGTTTAAATTGTAATTTGGGTGAAACTTTACAGAACAAATTGGTTTTCCATTCACCAATCCATGCACATTTTGTTGTGTGACAGTCACTGCAATCCCTGCACTGTAATAGCATTCTTCCCATTTCCTCCCTATACCCCCTCCCCTCTTTCATTCATCCATCCTTCCCAGTCCCTCTCACATTCCTAGGTCTGTCCCTGGAGTAATGCTGTCCTCTTGATGTCAGAGCCTTGATTGGTCTAGTGAGTGCATACCCTCCTGATACTTTTGTTCACCTTCCAGGTCTGTCTATTGTTTGGCAGATACTTGAGTCATGGGGGTTGAGTTCAGTTCCTAGCTTGAATCATGTCTAAGGGCCATGGTCTCAGGGATTCTACCAGTCTTCACCAGACCAGTAAACCTGGTCTTTTTTTATGATTTTGAGTTTTGTTACACATTTCCCCCTACTCTATCCAGGACCTTTTATTGTGATCCCCTTAAGAGTGGTCAACAGTGGAAACCGGGTACCCTCTAGTTCTCTTCTGATCTCAGGGTCATGGAAGCTGGGGTTCCCATGCTCCATTAGTCCTTTGGACACTAATTGTTTCTTTACATCTTTGATTTCTTCACTCTTCTTTGCTCTGGACCGGCAGAGAGAAATAGTTACGTCTTAGATGGCCGCACACAAGCTTTTAAGACCCCAGTCACTATTCACTGAAGTAGGATGTCACACATTATCTATGTGGACTGTGTTATGCCAGTTGACCTTAATGTCCCGTGAGACTTTTATTGCATGAGTACAGACTTCTGCACTCTGTGTTTCTCAGCCTCCTATCAGTTGGCTTCTGATGAGAAGCACTGGTGGGAGATTGGAGGCAGGGAGAAAGCAGCTGAGGTGTTGCTTCTTCTCTCACTCTGCCTTGGGTGGCACGCCCAGCATGGGAGTATTTCCCACCTCATGGCTCTGACCCCCATAGCAGGCCCGTCAAGATTCGGGGTTCCACCAGCTAACCGTGGCCCCGAGCTCTGGTACCATCTTCCTTCTGATTCTTCAGCCCTGTGGGTGGTAGAGGAGCCCTGGTGGCACAGTAGTTAAAGTACTCGGCTGCTAACCAAAAGGTCAGCACTTCAAATCCACCATCCACTCAGTAGCAGTAAGTTTGGGTAAGGGTTGTAAGGGATTCCTGCTATTGTCAATCTCTAAGCTGCCTCATCATTCCCCTCATCACCCGTATAGCCATTTCCCTATATTAAATTCCCTCTGTTGGACATACCTAGCATGGTCGCTGTGCCTCTGAAGAATGAGAAAACCAACCAAACAAGCAAACACCTTGCTGTGGAGCTGATTCCAACTCATAACAACCCTATAAGACAGAGTAAAATTGCCTCCTTAGGATTTCAAGACTGTTACCTTTATGGAAGCAGACTGCCATGTCCTTTGCCCATGGCGCAGCTGATGAGTTTATATTGCTGACCTTTTGGCTAACAGCCAAGCGCTTAACCACTGCACCACCAGGGCTCCTTGAAGGATGGGGAGTTGGGATATTTGTCTGCAGACTCCCATCTCCCAAGGTTAAAGCTTGTCCTGCCAGGGCTGTTAATTCTCAGCACTTCTGTGATGCCTTGCTAGTGAGCCAAGGAAGTTTCTGTGACTTTGGAGAAAATCTGGAGGCATTGAAACAGAGGGACCTGGAGTGCACTTGACATAGGACCTGGTTAGTGAGCACAGGACTGTCTACCTCACTCAGCACTGGAGGTGCCTCCCACAAAATTGTAGCACCTCCTCCACTCCCCTTGCAGTTCCAAATGGTTAAGTGCTTTGCTACTAATGGGAAGGTTAGTGGTTCCCACCAAGGCTTCAATCAGTTCACTCCCACTTGAGCCCCTGCTGGAATTTGCCTTTGCACCCCCAGAAAACAAAACCAAACCCACTGCCATTGAGTCGATTCCAACTCGTAGCAAACCTGATTGGGTTTCTAAGGTGGTAAATCTTTCCAGAGATAGATTGCCCAGTCTTGCTTGTGCAGAGTGGCTGGTGGCCTTGAACCACCAACCTTCTGGTTAGTAGTCAGATGCCTTAGACAGTCTGCTACCAGAGCTCCTTCTTTGCACCCCACAAATGATGAATCAGAATCTATGTTTTAACAAGATCCCTTGGTGACCTGAGGATCTTGTTATAATGTAGATTCTGATTCAATATCTCTGTGTGGAAAGGTAAATAAATTCTTTTTTTTTTTTTTAAATTTTAAGAGCTTGTTTCACATTCAACATTACGTGTACATTTAGTTTCACTCCCCATTTACCATGCCCAACCCTAACCCAGTCTCCTCCCCTCCCTACCCTGTAAAACTCCCCCGTGCCCCTCATATTTATGCACTCCTGTTTGTTCTGCATTTCCTCAGTTTGAATGTTGGTCCTCTGGTGCCCTGTGGTCTATTGCTCTAAGGAATGTATTACCACAGAGTATGTGGGTTCTTGGCAGGGGCTCAAATTGAAAGGAACTGGTTTGAAGCCCTTGTTTGGACTCACCCAGAGGGACCTCAGAAGAAAGGCTTGGTGATCTTTGTCCTTTAGGTCACAGCCATGAAAACTTGTGGAGCCAGGCCAGCTCTACCCTGCACACTAGGGTTGTCATGAGTCAAAATCAATTGCTGTGTGTGTGTGCATGCACTTCCTAGTTATAAAACTAGGAAGCCCTATGCACCACCTGAGAATTTTTTTTTCCTTAGGGGGCCGGGCTGGAAAGGAACGGTAGGGTCTTGACCCAGCATCGACGCCCTGTTATTCACAGATGTCATTCCCGTTGTTGTTGGGTGCTGTGGAGTCCGTTCTTATTCACAGTCACCCCGTGTGATAGAGTGGGACTTCACCGTACGGTTTCCTTGGTGGTGATCTTTCTGGAAGCAGATCACCAGGTCTTCAGTCAATGATAGAGATAATATTTGTTAGAGGAACAAAGGTGTTGGCATTACCCAGCTTTGAGGGAGGAGGGCAAGAATCAGGAAGGACGAGAATCTTAAAGAATGACAGGGCCATCCTTGTGGAAATGTTGATGAGAGCAGGCAGGGAAAGAATGCTCTAGGTTGACAGGGCAGGCTAACAGAGGTCAGGAGGGGAGGGACTGGCTGGAGTAGGCAGCAGGCTGCCAGCTGGAACAGCTTCTACAGTATGGGATTAGATGCAGGGAGATGTGTGAGATGAAGCTGGGAAGGTGGGCAGGGGCTGGGCCACTCAGTGTCTTGTAGGCCACACAATAGAGCTGCTTCAGGTATGTAAGTGAGGGAGTCTTCGGGTGTCACAGTGAAGTGCTTGACTGCTAACCAGAAGATGTGTGGTTTGAACCCAGCCTCTGAAGAAAGGCCTGATAATCTGCTTCCGAAAGGTCGCAGGCATTGTGAAAACCCTACGGAGCACAGTGCTGACACACGTGGGATTGCCGTGAGTTGGAACTGACCCCACAGCAGCTGTTAAGCAGGACAGAGAAGCAGCAGAAGCCAATGGGCAGCCTGAGCGTGTCAGAAGCTTCCTGAGGGTGAAATCCCTGCAGGATAGACTTCGCCCCACATTGGAATTCAAGCCAGCACCTGCAGGAGACATGAAATTCCTGCTTCTTGCTGGCTGCCTCTGGGCCACCCCAGCCTCATAGAGTGAGGGTCGAGCAAACGCATCTAGCACCCTGAAGCTTCTGGCTTTGCTCTCTCTGACTTGCCGGGAAGTCTATCCAGCCGGCAGCCTCTGACCTTTATCTTGTCATTTCAGAAGGTCCTGCTTTCATAAATCTTTCTAGCTGAGAAAATCGAAGAGAGACCTCTCTTTTGCCCACACCAGTCCCCAGCCAAGGACTCTGAGCTGCCCTCTCTGGTTGGGAAAGGGAGGTGTGGAGCTAGAGACTCACTTAGTCTCCAAGGAGACAGATTTTCTGGTCCAGCTTTAAGAGCAGTTCCAAGACCACCAGTGGGACATGCCTGATATGGTCCCGGGATTCCTGAAGGAAGAAAGAGGCTCACTGAGGAAGGTATAGTGCTGGCTATTGGTCTAGCTTTCTGTCCATCATTTTTAACCCCAACACGCCCCCTCCCCAGACTATCTGCCCTTCTCTTTCCAGCTACCGAGGTGCCCACTTGCTTCATTTCTCTTGTCACCCTACTCAGATATTGACCATAAAATAATGAGCTCTGGGCAAGTTCTGATCTCTCTCTGCCTCAGTTTCTTGCTCTGTTAAATGGGGGTAAATGCCCACTTCATCAGGCTGTTGTGATCATCACATAAGAGGATGTCTGTAGAGTGTTTAGCCTAGTGTCTCATCCATCTTACCTGTAACATAGACAGTGTTCCTTCGAACGGCCACTAAGTCAGCCCCCCATTCATGGCAACCCCATGGTGCACAATGAAATGAATACTGCCTGGCCTGCGCCATTCCCCTGTTGGGTCACATATCAGACCAAGGTGATCTCTAGGGTTTTTATTGGCTGATTTTCAGGAGATTGCCAGGCCTTTCTTCCTATTCTTTCTTTGTCTGGATGTTCCGCTGAACCCTGTCCAACACCTTAGCAGCCCACAAGCCTCCACTGATAAAGTGATGGTGGCTGTGCAAGAGGTGTGTTGGCTGGGAGGTGAACTCTGCTCTCCCACCTGGAAGGTGGGACTTCTACCACTCAGCCATCACTGACCTCTCAAAGGACTGTTAATCAGCCTTAATAATGGTGGCTGCTTTTATTTCCGGGAATGAAAGGTAGTTGGATGAACCAAGACCTAGTCTTGAGTTCCCACTTTGCTGCTTGCTCTCTCACTAGCTTGGGTTGTGTTCTGGTTCCCTGGTGCTGTTCTGACAAGAAAATACCACAAAGGAGATGGCTGAACAAACAGGAGTTTATTCTTACAATTTGGAGGTTTTAAGTCCAAGTTCAAAGTTCCAGGCTCTAGGGGCTGGGTGAAAGCCCCTCAACCTTGGGGGCCAGCTCTGCCTCTCGCTCCTGGCCCACTGGAGCTAGAGGCATCTCTTTACTCAGGCAGCTGCTGGCTGCTGAGGCTAACAAGCCCAAGGTTGACAAATAAAATGGCAGAATCCCGATGTTACCAAACCGCATGGCAGGCCATTAACTTAAGTCCATTGTAAGTCCCAAGGTTGGCAGAGCATGGCAGGCTGCTGAACAACGACACGGCCACATGTAGGATCCAAGCGTGCCATAAGCTAGAGACCATTCCCAAAGGCTTCTCCTTATATACAGGAAGCAGACTACATCCCAAAGGCAGCTACTCAGCTGCTTGTGGTAGATCCTACCATGGAGTTGATTGCCAGTCTCATCATGGGGAATAACTACCACCAGCTGCCCAGCCACTCAACCAGGCCCAGCCAAGTTGACATACAAATTTAACTACCACAGGTGAGCTAATTTAACTCTATCAGCCTCTATTATTAATATTATTTATTTAAAAGGCGAACAATAATGCCTAACAGAGCTGCATAGGAGGCAGTGAGAGATGTTCATGAACTGCCTGGCACATAGCAGGGGTTCAGTAACTGGCTGACTCCACTACTATCCGTGTGACTTTAGGCAATCTGCCTGCCTTAGTTCTTAGTTTTCTCATCTAGAAAATGAGAACAATAATATTACCTACCTCATAGAGTTGCTGTGAAGAATAAATAATTTGTTTTAAGTAAAGCTCTCAGAATAGTGTTTGACACTGTTAAACATTATAATTCTTATTCCTATTTATTATAACCTTATCAACACTCTAAAGTGTTGATAGCCACCACTAAATTGAGCCTGTACTATGTGCCAGACCAAACCAAACTCACTGCCATTGAGTAGATTCCGACCCATAGCAACCCCCATGGGGTTTCCAACATGGTAAATCTTTATGGAAGTAGATTGCCACCCCCACCCCCCATCTTCCTTCCATGGAGTGACTGGTGGGTTTGAACCACCAATCTTTGACTGGTTAGCAGTCAAATGCCTTAGGCACTATGCTACCAGAGCTCCTTGCACCACTATGTGGCAGGTACTGTGTAGTACAGCCCTATGAGTTGGGAACTCTTATCAGCCTCTTTTATAGAAGAATAAACTAAGGCTTAGAGAGGAGAGGCCACTTGCCTGAAGTCTGCTTGCCTTCAAGTGGCAGAGTTACTATCACTATCATCCCAAGGATGAATAGTGGCCTGGATGGTTCAGAGTCGCCACCAGAACCCAACACAGTAGCCATCCTCATAGTTCCAGGCTCCAAAGGCCCCAGGAAAATCAGGCTGTGGTTGAAGCCCAGCTGGGGTGATGGATGGAGAGAGACAGGTCCTGCTGCAGTGTAAACACAGAGAAATATAGGTCAGTCCCTGCAGCCAGCCCCCCACCTGCTTGTTTTACCCCAAAGCTAATCTTGTCAACTTGATCTTCTGCCCTGAACTTCACCTGTCCTTGGGATGCTCCTGTGTTTCATGAATTAAGCAGGTTTAACAGAATGTGTGCTCCACAGATTAAAGTCTGCTCTCTGGACTGGAAGCCCATCTACCCTCTGCCCTGATTTTCCTCTTTCTTGTGCAACTAGATTATAGCCACCCTGCAGAGTGCCTTCTAGGAGCTCTGGTAGCATAGTGCCTAAGGACTTGACTGCTAACCAGAAGGCTGGCGGTTCAAACCCATCAGCCACTCCTCGGAAGGAAGATGGTATAATCTTCTTCTGTAGTGATACTGCCTCGGAAACCCAAGGAGGGGTCTCTATGATCGGGTCCAACTTGACAGCACAAAGTAACAACAACAATAGTCTGTTCAAGGCACATTGACAGGGGTTCTGTACACATCAGAGCTTCTCAGGAAAGCAGCTAATGAAGGCTCCATGCTGACTTGTTTTCATGATCACTACAGCAGGCAAAGGAGTCCTGGTGGTACAATGGTTAAGCAGTAGGCAGTTAACCAAAAGGTTGGTGGTTCAAACACATCCAGTGGCCCTCAGGAGAAAGATCAGGTGATTCGTTTCCATAAAGACTACAGCCAAGAAAACCTTATGAGACCATTCTTCCCTGTCACATGGGGTGACTATGAGTCAGAATTGACTCGAAGTCACCAAACAACAACAGCAGGAGAAAGAAAAATATGCCAAATGTCATGCTCTCTCTTAAAGCCTTTGGCAAAAGTGGCATGTTTCCCTTCCACTCGTACTTTGTTGGATAAGCAAACAAATGGCCACAGCTCATTTCAAGAGGGTGGAGAAGTCCTTGGGAAAAGAACCTGAAATCTGTGGTAAGTAGCCTTAAAGATTACCATAATTTCCTAGATACAATTTTCTCTAGTGGCTTTTAATTTTTTCATTAAGAAGCTATTGTTGAAATGGGGCAGAGACTGAGGGTAGAGTCACTCCACTCATCAATTTTTCATAGTAACATGTTGGAAAGGTGTGGTACTTAGCCCAGATCACATAGTAGATCAAGGTCCAAAACAGGACTGGAACATAGGTTTACTGACTCTTAACCCAGTGCACGTCCACCTTCAGTGCATTCCATTACCTCAAACATCATCCTTGTCCATGAGGACCACTGGTAGAGAGGATGGAGATGGAAAAGTGCACACTAGTCATTGGACAGTGAAGGGGCTTTGAGCCAGTGAAGGGGTGGAGCTGGTTGTACAATAATTCTCAAGAGTATTAGAAGGGGAGCACCAACCAAGCCCAAGTTGGAAACATTGGGTCTGCGGGAAGCATATGGTGAGGTCTGGGGCCAGAGAGGCCTGGGGAATCCAAGGAGGATAGAAGAGAGTCAATTGGAGTTGGATCTGCAGGCAGAATGGTGCATCAATGAGGACTCTACACGTTATAAAATAAAAGTCAACTTATATTGCCCTGGTGACACAGTAGTTAAGTACTATGTTGCTAACTGAGAGAAAGATCAGTGGGTCAAACCCACTAGGCACTCCATGGGAGAAAGATACAGCAATCTTTATTCCATGAAGATCACAACCTTGGAAACCCTACTCTGTCCTATAGGGTCACTATGAGTCACAATCAACTCAATGACACACAACGACAAGAGTGAGAATTTATTACCTAGTGTAACTGAGAAGTCCAGAGGTGGGTCAGGATGAAGACTGAGTTTGCTCTTGCAGCATAATTGATATCACTGAAGGACTGGGTTCTTTCTCCTTAGGTCCAGTATCACTTTTTTTGCACCCATAAAATAACTGTCATAGTTTCTCACACCATATTGTCTGAGACATGAGAAATAATTCCTTCTTTAGGAATTTATAGCCCTTGTGGAAGAAAGAGAAGGCTTTTCTTCCTCAAGAACCTTTGCAAATAGTTTCCAGTATCTCCTCAATGTTGATTGGCTACAGGTATCTATCCCTGAACCAATCAGGTTTAAGAAGGCCACAAGGGATGGTGTTGCACAGAGGGGATGGTATTATAGGAAAGTTGTTAACACAACAGGTCTGAAGCAGCAAGGTTAGGAAAGTGTTTAGGGAATCCTGCATGACCTGTAGTTGTGGAAGAAAAAAATCACCCTACAGGAGTTGTGACCATTGACAAAACTGTGGCCTGGCAGGGAGGATGCAAAGGGAAGAGAAAATATTCTCCCTTCTTTCTCATCTGTTTTCTTTCTGATGCCTCCCATTGGTCAACTGGAAGCCAGGAGCAAGGTGATGCCTTCTGTAATCCATCAAGATCAGACTCCTGGGGGCATGGCAGGGTAGAGAAGGGCAAGGTCTAAGTTCCATGATAGTGACCCAGCCATTGCTAAGGGAGCTTTTTAGCCAGAGAAGGCATGGAAGCAAGGAAGTTGAGATGAGGACATTTATGTTGTTGTCATTGTCATGTGCTGTCGAGTCAGCCCTGACTCAAAGCGACCCCTCCTTGGGTTGCCGAGGCAGTATCACTACGGAAGTAGATTGCCCAAAGTTTGGGCAATCTACTTCCATAGTGATACTGCCTCGGCAGAGGACATTCAAGGAGTCCTTTATTCTGGCCAGCTGCTTTGTCTTTGACCACTTTGAGGTGATTAAGAAAGAGGAAACATGGTAGTCTTTCACAGTGTCATTCATGACAGGCATCAAGAAAAGAGCACAGGATTTTGAGTCACAGGATGTAATTTATACTAAAGTGTTAGTGACAAACAGTACCATTTCTCCACTAAGTAGGTACTAAGGTCAGGATAGTGGCACTTGCTGGCAGAAGAGAAATGGGTCAGGATGGTGAAGGATGGAGACAGAGTCTATTGAAAAATAGTAAAAAGGCCGAAAGGGAAAAGGATTTAGAGACAATCTCCTTCCATTATCTAGTCTGTTTAGAACCAGCTTCCATTAACATTAGGCTCATCCACCAACATTTACTACACCTTCCATGACCCAACCCCCAGGACTATTTTAATGTTTCCATCTGGGGAACAGGGGTAAAGATGTGAAGCTACAATTGCATTTCCTGATGGTCCCAAGAACTAGTCAGGGCAGGAGGAGGTTACTTTGGCAAGATAGAGCCCTGAAAGTAATGACCAGAACCAAAGGGATTTGTTTGCTGTGCACTGGTGGCCTATGTCTTCCTTCCATAGTTTATAAAATTTTTCCCACCCATCTAATCAGTTAATCATTACCTCATTTAGTGAATATTTATTGAGCACTTACTGTGTGCCAGGAGCAGGAGATACAGCTGTACACTGAATGGACTAAAGTTTGTGCCCTTGGTATACTGATAGTCTCATGTGTCTTAATTGGAGGAATCATAATGTCATGATTAGATGTGTGGACTTTGGGACAGCTTGATGGCACATAACAACAACAACAACAACCATCAAGTATTCACTTGGTCACTTCCTAGCCATACAATGCCAGCTAGTCACTTCACCTTAGTTTCTTTACCTGTAAAATGAACATAATAATAGTAGCTACCCCATAGTGTTTTGGGGAGCCTTAATTGAGATGATTAAGTACTTTCCAGTGCCAGGTACCTATTAAGTGCCCATAAGTGGTACATTTTATTATGAGAGTGATTACCAACCCATGTGGCATTTCTGAGAACAGCATGCCAGTGTACTCGGGTCCATTTTACAGATGATGAATTACCTCTGAGCAGTTGAGTGACTTTGCACAAGGTCACATAGAGGTAGGACTTGCATTCCAGTCTTTAGACTGTATATCCAGTGCACATCTGAAGTTCCAGGAGAGAAACTTCCTCAAGAGAAACCATGGGCAGAGCCCAACTCCAAATACAGGCTCAGCTGTCAGAATCCTGCTTTCTCTTGGTATAGAATGACTCTCCATCATCAGCAAAGATGATGATAGTCATCACTCATCTGTCAGTTTATTGTGCTGTAGTGGCTTGTATGTTACTGTGATGTTGGAAGCTATGCTGCTAGTATTTCAGATACCAACAAGGCCATCCATGGTGGTCAAGTTTCAGCAGAGCTTCCTGACTCAGATATACTAGGAAGAAAGACCTGATTATCTACTTCTAAAATAAAAAAAAAAAAAATCGGTCAGTGAAAACCTTATGAATAGCAGCAGAGCATTGTCTGATACGGTGCCGGAAGATGAGCCCCTCAGGTTGGAAGCAAATGAAATAGGACTGGGGAAGAGTAGCCTCCTCACCGCAGAGTCAACTTTGAGGATGTGGATGGAGTAAAGCTTTCAGCACTTTGATTTGCTGACATAGCATGACTGGAAATGAGAAGAAACAGCTGCAAACATCTATTAATAATTAGAATGTGGAATGTAGAAAGTGAAAATCAAGAAAAAAAACTGGAAGGCATCAGAAATGAAGTGGAATACATACAGATCAATATCCTAGGTATTAATGAGCCGTAGGGGATGGTATTGCCTTTCGAATTGGACATTCATAGGCTCCGTGAGGGAGCTCTGGTGGCATCAACCCAAGGCACTTGACTGCTAATCAGAAGGCTGGTGGTTCAAACCCACCAGCCACTCCTCAGAAGATAGGACAATCTACTTCCAAAGTAATACCACCTTAGGAGCTCTGGTAGCATAGTGGCTAAAGCACTTGACTGCTAACCAGAAGGCAGGCAGTTCAAACCCACCAGCCACTCCTCGGAAGGAAGGTTGGGCAATCCTACTTCCGTAGTGATACTGCCTCGGAAACCCAAGGAGGGGTCGCTATGAGTCGGGGCCAACTCGATGGCACACAACAACAACAACAACAACAAGTAATACCACCTTGGAAACCCAAGGAGGGGTTGCTATAAGTTGGATCTGACTTGATGGCAGTGAGTTTGAGGGTCTACCATGCCAGAAATGATAAATTGAAGAGGAATTGTGTCATATTTATTGTTGAAAAGGACATTTCAAGATCTATCCTGAAGTACGATGCTGTCAGAGAAAATATCCATAGATCTACAAGGAAGACTAGTCAATACGACTATTATTCAAATTTACACATCAATTACTAATAACAAAGGTGAAGAAACTAATGATTTTTACCAACTTCTGCAGTCTGAAATTGACCAAACATGCAATCAAGATGCATTGATAATTATTGGTGACTGGAATGAGAAAGTTGGAAACAAAGATGAAGTATTGGTAATTGAAAATATGGCCTTAGTGATAGAAATGATGCCAGAGAGTGCATGACAGAATTTTGCAAGACCAAGGAGTTATTCATTGCTAATACCTTTTTGAAGCAACAGAAACAGCGATTATACATGTGCACCTTGCCTGATGAAATACACAGGAACTAGTCGACTATAACTGTGTAAAGAGATGATGAACAAGCTTAATATCATCATTCAGAACAAGGCCATGAGCCAACTTTGGAACTGACCATCACTTGCTCACATACAAGTTCAAGTTAAAGCTGAAGAAAATTAAATCCATGAGAGCCAAAATATGACCTTGAGGATATTCCACCTGAATATAGAAACCATCTCAAGAGTAGATTTGATGTGTTGAGTATAATGATTGAAGACCAGAGGAGTTGTTGCATGACATCGAAGGCATCATGCATGAAGAAAACAAAAGGTCATTAAAAAGACAAGGAAGAAAGGAAAGACCAAAATGGATGTCAGAAGAGACTCTGAAACTTGCTCTTAAATGGAGAGTAGCTAACGTGAAAGGAAGAAATGAAATAAAAGAACTGAACAGAAGATTTCAAAGAGTGGCTCGAGAAGACAGAGTAAAATATTATAATGAAATTGCAAAGACCTAGCATTAGAAAACCAAAAGGGAAGAAAGTTCTCAGCATTTCTCAAGCTGAAAGAACTGAAGAAAAAATTCAAGCCTCAAGTTGCAATATTGAAGGATTCTATGGGAAAAATGTTGAACTTTGCAAGAAGTATCAAAAGAAGATGAGAGGATCAAGCTTCACTGGCATAACATACTACACAAAATCATTGTTCCACATCCTACTTTGGTGAGTAGCAACTGGGATCTTAAAAGCTTGCAAGCAGCCATCTAGATGCAATGATGGGTCTCCCCTCCTCCAGAGCAAAGAAGAATGAAGAAAACCAAAGACATATGGAAACAATTAGTCCAAGGGGCCAGTACACCATGCAGTCCTCAGCCTATATGACTATGAGACCAGAAGAACTAGATGGTGTTCAGCTACCACCGTCAACCACTTGGAGGGAGATCTATGTAGGAGATCCTGGATAGAGTGGGAGAAAAATGTAGAACAAAATCAAACTAATAATAAAAAAGGGACCAGGTTTGCTGTCTGATAGAGCCTGGTGGAACCCCTGAGACTATGGTCCCTAGCTGCTCTTCAGGTCTGGAACTGAATCTGCTCATGTGGCTTCCAGCCAAACAAAAGACAGGTAGATGAGCTGAACCTTTATATTAGGTAGATGCACTCTTTGGAGAGATCAATCATCGAAGAGAATAGAAGGGCTGTTTATGCACAGGAAGGCAGCTTGGGGGCCAGGAATGCATGGGAAGGAAGGACACAGGGAAGAGGTGACTATGGGAAGGAAGTGGAAAGAGAGCATTGTGAGAAATTGCAGTCAATGTCATGAGACAAAGTGTATATGAACTGCTGTATGGAAAATGAATTTGCTCTGTAAACTTCCACCCAAATCACAATAAAATAATAAAAAAAACATGATGGAAGGAATACACAGAGTCACTATGCCAAAAAGAATTGGTTGATGTTCAACTATTTCAAGAGGTAGCATATGATCAAGAATCTGTGGTAATGGAGAAAGAAGTCCAAGGTGCACTGAAGGCTGGTGAAAACCAAACTTCTAGGAAATGATGGAATATCCATTGAGAGGTTTCAACAAATAGATGCAATGCTGTAAGTGCTTACTCATTTATGCCAAGAAATTTGGAAGATAGCTGCCTGGACTACTAACTGGAAGAGATAGATATTTGTACCCATTCTAAAGAAAAGTGGTCCAACAGAATCTGGAAATTACTGAACAATATCATTACTATCACACACAAGTAAAATTTTGCTGAAGATAATTTTAAAAATGGTTGCAGCAGTACATCAACAAGGAACTGCCAGAAATTCAAGCCAGATTCAGAAGAGGACATGGAATGAGGGTTATCATTGTTGATGTCAGATGGATCTTGGCTGAAACAAAGAATACCAGAAAGATGTTTACTTGTGTTTTATAGACTATGCATAGGCATTTGACTCTGTGGATAATAACAAATTATGGATAACATCTCAAAGAATGGAAATTCCTGTATATTTAATTGTGCTCATAAGGAACTGTACTTAGACCAAGAGGTGGCAGTTCTAACAGAACAAGGGGCTACCGTGTGGTTTAAAATCAGGAAAAGTGTATGTTGGGGTTGTATCCTTTCACCATACTTAAGTAATCTGCATACTGAGGAAAATATCCAAGAAGCCAGACTATATGAAGAACATGGCATCAGGATTGGAGGAAGACTCGATAACCTGTGATATGCAGATAACACAACCTTGCTTGCGGAAAGTGAAGAGGACTTGAAACACTTACTCATGAAGATCAAAGACCACAGCCTTCAGTATGGGTTACACCTCAACATAAAACAAAGTCCTCACAATTGGACCAATAAGCAAGATCAAGATTGAAATGGTCAAGGATTTCATTTTACTTGGATTCACAATCAATGAAGTCAGGAAATCAAATGACATATTGCATTAGCCAAATTTGCTGCAAAAGACTTCTCTAAGATGTCAAAGAAGCAAAGATGTCACCTGGAACACTGAGGTGTGCCTGACACAAGCCATTGTATCTTCAATCCCCTCAAATGCATGAGAAAGCTAGATGATGAATAATGAAGACTGAAGAAGAAATGATGTGCTTGAATGATGGTGTTGGCAGAGAATATAAAATATACTATGGACTGCCAGAAGAACAAACAAATATGGCTTGGAAGCTTGGGGTCTCAAAAACTTGCAAGTGGCCATCTCAACTACAACTATTGGGCTCTTCCCATCCAGAGCAAAGAAGAATGAAGAAAGTCAAAGATGGAAGGGAGCAATCAGTCCAGAGGACCCACGCATGGGTCACAGGAACCACAGACTCCACTAGCCTGAAGCCAGAGAACTAGACGGTGCCTGGCCACCACTACCAATAATACAAATAATACAGAGTTCCCATACTCCACATCCAGTTTCTCCTACTATTAA
>NW_006921635.1:12766714-12767488 GCF_000298275.1 Orycteropus afer afer
CTCAGAGGAGGCATCGCTGTGTTCTACTCGATGATTCCTATGGGCTGAAACTGCAGGCACCCACCATAGTGGCTGGATTGATAATGAATTCTGTATGGCTGCTTCCTTTCCCTGCCTCAGTTCCTCTATTGCTGTCTCTTAACCAGTCCAATTGCCATGGAGTTGATTTCAACTCATGGTGACCCCACACGTGTAAGAGTAGAACTGTCTCCGTAGGGTTTTCAGTGGCCGTTTTTTGGGGGGAAGTAAGTTGCCAGGTCTTTTTTTCTGAGGTACCACGGGATCGATTTAAACCTTCAGACTTCCGGTTAGCAGCCAGGTGGTAACTGCCCCACCCAGGCACTTGGCTACAATTGCTTACACCTGTCAAATAAATACTTGCTCTAGAATCTTCATTTCAGAATCTGTTTTGGGGAGAATCTAAATTTAACCAGTGGAACCATATGCTTATCAGAGGATTTGTACACTCTAGCATAAATTTTTGGAAATTCATATAGCACATTTGCATGTTAAAGATTCTAAGTCCTATAGCAAAAGCAAACAAAACCCCTTCATTCCTTGCTTGCTTTCTCCCTTTTTCCTTTCTTGCTTTCTCCTTCCTTCCATCTTTCCATGGAAACTTTCTTGAAAGTAACAGTCAATTTGCCTAAACATATCTTGGAAATTACTGCTCTAAAACATTGTTTGTTGTTGTTGTTATGTGCCGTAGAGTCAGACCCAACTCATAGCGACCCCTCCTTGGGTTTCTGAGGCAATATCATTATGCAAGTAGAT
>NW_006921635.1:12767843-12775083 GCF_000298275.1 Orycteropus afer afer
ACACTAATCATACAAAATGGGCACTATTATCAGCCCCATTTTGCAGGTGGCAAAAGTAAGAGCCAGAGAAGATAGGATACTCGTCCAAGGCCACAGAGCCGTCAGTTTCCATTTTTAATTCCAGCAAAAACCTGGCTGACTACCAAGTCCTTGTCTTTGTTCTATACTGGCAAGGAGTTGGAAATGGGGTGAGGGTCTTGGGGTGCAGTATGCCCAATGAAAGGGGAGGCAGCATAGCAGAGTGGGAATGTAATGGTTAAGTGCTCAGTGGCCTTTCATACCACTGGCAGCCCCATGGGAGGAAAGACGTGGCAATATGTCAGGTCTTCCCTTTTGGGGAAGTTCTGCTCCGTCATAAAGGGTCACTACAAGGTGAATCAACTCATCTGCACACAGCATTAACAAGATAGCCATGTTCTAGACTCTGGAGCCAGGCTTCCTAGGCATGAATCAGACCTTTGCTTACCAGCTGTGTGTGACCTTGTGCAGGTTACCTGTCCTCTCTGTGTCTGTTTCCTCATCCCTAAAATGGGAATAAAGATGTCTTTTTCCTCCCAAGCTTATTGTGAAATTAGATGAGCTAATATTTACAAAGTGTTTAGAGAAATACCTGCCAAAGAGTAAGCCCTGTGTCAGTGTTAGGAGCCCTGGTGGCACAGTGGTTAAGCACTGGGCTGCTGCTAACTGAAAGGTGGACAGTTCAAACCCACCAGCCACTCTGCAGGAAAAGGGAGATCTGTTTCCTTAAAGGTGATAGCCTTGGAAATCCTATGGGACAGTGCCTGGGTACATAGGGTTGCTGTTATGTATTGGAATTGGCTCCGTGACAAAAGGTTTATGTAAGTGTCAAATAAATAAAGGATGTCCTTCCTGCACCCCTGGACATTGTTGCTAATATTATCTCATTAGATTAAATAGAGTCTGGAACCTACAAGTGTATCAGACTGCCTTGGTTCAAAGTCCAGCCCTCAAAATTTGCCAGCTGAGTGATGTAATAGACCCTTCCCCTCTCTGCATTGTACTGAGAATTAACCAGTTAGTATGCATAGTTATCATAAGTACTGAGTTAAGCGTAAACTGTCATTAACGCATTGCAATCCTATGAGGTGGGTGCTATCACCACTCACATCTTGCAGATAAGAAAACCACCGCCCAAAGGGATGATGTCGTCCCAGGGTCACGTGACTGGGAGGTGGCAGCATCAAGGTTGCATTGAGTACAGTAACATCACTTTCAGGGGACCACCTGGCCACCCCCTTACCCGGTGACTCTTGGTACAGAGGGACTTCTTTGGCTGGGTCTGGCTGGGTTTTTTTTCTTCTGTACATCAGGGGTTGATGTAACTAAACAAAGCCAAAAACACTCATTTCTACGCTAGCATTTACGTGGGCTTCCTGCCTTGTGTAAAGAAACGTCTCAATTAACACAGAGCATCTTTGTTTTGTTCCATAGCTACAGGCGAGTTCGTCTTCTGGATCAATTAAATTGTTGACAGTCAGCTTGGGAGGTGACATACAAATCAGCAGCCGAGGTGCTTTTTGTGCAGGTGTGCGTGAGTGCAGATGGGGCTGAGGAAGGCGGTGAACTAGAGCTAACGTGGTTCACACACTGTGGTATGATCCTCACTAAGAACTGTATTTAACGTGACCAGCAGTACACGGCCCAGGTGCCCAAATGCTCACAAACACACAGGCAGACACAGCCACTGTACTGTCATCTTTTCCATTCTGTTCCATCCCATTAAAAAAAGGCTTGTTTCCACTCACGACATCATGAGTGGGTTGCAACACATAATCTGAAACCACAATGGGATATCTCTTCACACCCACTGGGATGCAATGTTTCGTTCCATATATATTTATCACCACTGCCATCATAACACACAGCAACATAGAACTTCACAGCACAAAATCCTGACATAAAGAGTTCAGTGGATGATAATGTACCAGTGTCGGTTCATCAGTTATAACAAATGTACCCCAGGAAGGCGAGGAGTTTGTAACCGGAGAGACTGCAAAGCTGAGGGAGGATATGAGAACCCTCTGTACTTTCTGCTCAATTTTGTCTGAAAACCTAAATTCTCTCAAAAAGCAGCAGCAACAACAAAAATAAACCCAAACTCATTGGTGTAGAGTAGATTCCAACTCCTAACGACCCAAGGGGCAGAGTTGAACTAACTGTGCCATAGGGTTTCCAAGGCTAGAATCTTGACAGAAGCAGACTGGCCCATCTTTCTCCAGCACAGAGTGCTGGTGGGTTCGAACTGCTCATCTTTCATTTAGTGGCCCAGTCCTTTAACCACATTGCTCCTCCCTCTAAAAAATAGTCTATTCATTAAAAAATCATTGGGCTGGATTGTGGCTGCCCTCCCCTGGTGTGTTGGGACAGTTGTATGTTGGGAAGATGCTTTTGGGGTGTTGGCATGGGGTCTTGGACAGGGCTGCCCACTGGAGTGAGTCAGACCATGATAACAAGTTCCTACTGAAGCCTACAAGCCCCTGCTGCCTCTTCCATGACATCTTCCATCATTCTTGTCACTAAATTCATCCCCGTGACACTGACCTCCTTGCTCTTCCTAGAACACATCAAGCACATCAGGACCTTTGCGTTTGTAGGTACTCAACCAGTAAATATTAAGAGAATGTCATGTTATTTTTGTGTCAGTCACTTCTTTCCAGTTTCTTTGCTCTGTGTGTGTGTGTGTGTGTGTGTAGGTGTGTACGTGTGTAAAATACATGAGGTAAGTCCATTGCTGACCATTCGATTCCAACTCATAGCGAGCCTATAGGACAGAATAAAACTGCCCTATGTTGTTGTTGTTGTTGTTATGTGCCTTTGAGTCAGACCTGACTCATAGTGACCCCTCCTTGGGTTTCCGAGGTGATATCACTGTGGAAGTAGATTGCCCAATCTTCCTTCTGAGGAGTAGCTGGTGAGTTTGAACCACCAGCCTTCTGGTTAGCAGTTAAGTGCCTTAGGCACTACACTACCAGAGCTCCTAAAACTGCCCTATAGAATTTCCAAAGCTGTAAATCTTAAGGGAAGCAGACTCCCACATCTTTCTCCCATGGAACAGCTGGTGGGTTCAAACCACCAACTTTTTGGTTATCAGTCAAGTGGTTAACCACTGACCAGAGCTCCTTCATGAGGTTAAAAGTCCCTAACAAAAATAGTTCTCATTTATATGTACCAAGTACTGTTCTAAACATTCTTTGCATATATGAATTCATAATGCAATCCTCACAGCAACCCTATTATGCATCATTTATTATGCCTCCACCCTATTGTGCCTCATTTACAAATGAGAACACAGAGGCAAAGAGATGGGAAATCATTTGCCCAAGGTTGCAGATTAGTAGCTCTAGCATCGGAACCTAGACAATTGGACTCTGCAACTGCTCTGATAAATTGTTTAAAGTGTACACCAGACACATCATAGGTGTTCAGTAAATGGCTGTTGAGTGGATGATTGCATCAACAGCCCAGACCATAGTTAGAGAAAAGAATGTCTGGCCCATTATTGGGTTTTCTTTCTTATGAGCTAATCTGCTTCTGATTAGCTTCCTCTCTCTTAAATTATGGGATCTGAGACAACACATGTGCTGTCGTCATGTGCTGGCTATCTGGCTTGAAAAGGCAGGGACCAGGCTCTACTCTAGACCTTGGCACATCCAGCCTCCTCTTGACACCAGATACTCAAAATGAACCCTCTTCCATTTGTCCATAATCACACTGTTTTACTGGCATGTGCACCCTTTTACTTTTAAAGACAATCTCATTTTTATTACTTTGCCATCTCTATAAGGAGTCCTGGTGGCACAGTGGTTAAGTGCTTGGCTGCTAAGTAAAAGGTTGGTGGTTCTAACCCACCAGATGCTCTGCAGGAGAAAGATGATGTAGTCTGCTTCTACAAAGATATACAGCCTTGGAAACCCTATGGGGTGGTTTTCCTTTGTTCTGTAAGGTTGCTATGAGTGGGAACTAACTCTACAGCAGTGGGTTTTGACTGGCTATTTGTATCTCTTCCTTTGTGGAGTATCTGCTCAAGACTCTTAACTAATTTTTATTAGATTATTTTTCTTTCCATTATTGACTTACAGGAGTTAATTTTATTTCCTGGATGCAAGAAATTTGTCAGATACGTGTATTGTAACTATTTTCTCCCAGCTGTGGCCTTGTTATTTACTTCTAAAACCACCAGCCACACTTTGGAAGGAAGGTTGGGCAATCTACTTCCATAGAGATACTGCCTAGGAAACCCAAGGAGGGGTCGCCATGAGTCAGAGATGGCTCAACAGCACATAGCAACAACAACAACTCACAATAAAAACTCACTGCCATAGAGTCGGGTCCAACTCATAGTGACCCCTTCTTGGGTTTCCGAGGTGGTATCACTACAGAAGTAGATTGCCCAACCTTCCTTCTGGGATGTGGTTGGTGGGTTTGAACCACCAGCCTTCTGGATAGCAGTCTGGATGCCTTAGGTGCTACGAGCATATGTTTTCATTTTTTATGACATCCAATTTATGAATTTTTAGAAATATTATTTTTCATTCTTCTTGTGTCCTAAGAAATCTTTGCCTATTCCAGGATATTCTCTCATGTTTGCCTCTAGAAGCTTTATAGCTTTAACTTTTATATGTTAAAAGTTTTATAAGTTAAAAAGATCTATGATTCATTTTGATTTTTTTTTTTTTAAATACCATGTGATTTTGGGATTGAGTTTTTTTTTTTTTTTTTTTTTTCTTTTCCCATGGGTATCTAAGTATTCCAGTAACATTTGTTAAAAATATTTATTTTCCCATTGAATTGCTTTGGTGCATCTGCCAAAAATCACTGTAACATGTGGGTTTATTTCTAGAATCTTCATTCTGTTCCACTGTTACATTTATCTCTGCATCACTTCAGCATACTATCTTGATTACTGTAACTTTATAATAATCAGATCATGTAAGCTCTTTTTTAAAGATTATTTTGGTAGTGTTTAGGTAAGATGGTGGGATAGGCAAAAAGACTGCACAGACCCTCTTCAACAAAGAAAAGGGGAACCAATTAACACAGATACAGAAGATAATCCTGGACTCCTGAGCATTGAAGAATTTGCATGAAAACACCAAAAAAGGAGACATACGGAGCTGTGGTCTGGCAGTGATCCTGATGGCACAGACAGCTTGGATATTGCCAAGTGGTGGTAGAACCTAAGAATTAACCTAAAAATCAGCCCTGCTAGCTGGGGACTGCACAGAGGACTGCTCTGGTGGCTGGTGAATAAAAGGGGAAGTAGCAAAGAGGAAGGCGGCTGAACTGTGGATTTTGCCTGTCCAGAAGATGCAGCCATTTTGAATGTTTACAAGCAGTTTGACCATTTTAGATATTTAAAGTGACAGCGTTCTCCCAGGTTCCAGGGACTTAAGAACAGGCTCCATTTGCCGGGAACTCCAAGGAAATTCCAGATGCAGAGGACTGGAAAGGTGTGACATTCCCCTTGTTACTCTTATATCCCACACCCCCTTGGTGAATAGAGGTGTGACCATCCCTTACTCCCACCCACCTTCTGGGCCAGCAGGAATTCCATCCCAGCCTGTGTGCCCAGACAGAGCCTGGGTGCCCTGCCCCACCTTGCCCCATTTTTTTCTGTTTTTTAGTTTGTCTGTTTTTGTCTGTTTTAAAACTACTGCTATTATTATTACTTTTGTCCTTTTTACTATTACACTTGAGCAAAGAGTCAGCTGCTGAAAGTACCATGGACTGCTAAAAGGATTAACAAATCTATCCTGGAAGAAGTGGAGCCAAAATGCTCCTTGGAAGCAAGAGTGGCCAGAATTCTTCTCACCTACTTTGCTCATGCTGTCAGAAGAGACCATTCCCTGGAGAAGGATTTCATGCTTGGTAAGGTGGAGGGTCGACAAGACAGAGGAAGGCCTTCAATGAGATGGATAGACATGGTGGCTTTGAAGATGTGTTCAAGTATAGCAAGGATCATGGAGCTGGCGTGGGATTGGGCGGTGTTTCGTTCTGTTGTGCATAGGGTCACTATGAGTCAGAAATGACTCGACAGCACCTAACAGCAACAACAACAACTATTATTCTTTATTCTTCTCCTCCCAGGTTCTAGTTTAGAACTTCTAAATGGTGAGGAAGTCAAGAGAGTTGCAAGATAGAATGGACTGTTCTAAACTTGGGGTGAAAATTATAAATCACAAGGTAACCTTGAAGAAAGATGATAAACCTTCACATCACAATAAAAAAGAGGATAAGTACAAATATTCAGCAAATACTAAAGCAATAACAACAAAGGAAATGATAACACGATCCATAAATATAATGAGCTCAGTACAGAAAATAATATAGAACAAAGAAACTAGGGACACCATGAAAAAACACATAACAAAATGACGGCAACCAATTCAAGTTTGTCGATAATCACACTGAATATTAATGGATTAAATGCACCACTCAAGGGACGGAGAGTTGCATATTGGATAAGAAAACAAAACCCATCAATATGCTGTCTACAAGAGACACACCGTAGAGAAAAAGACAAAAATAGACTGAAAATCAAAGGTCAGAAGAAGATAGATCAAGCAAATGACAACCAAAAAAGAGCAGGAGTGACAATATTAATTTCTGATCAAATTGACTTTAACATAAAAACCACCATATGAGACAAGGAAAGGATATTATATAATGATTAGATGATAAATTGAACAAGAAGATATAACCATAATAAATATCTATGGACCCAATGAAACGGCCCCAAAATACATAAATCAGACTTTAAAAGAGTTGAAAAGTCAAATAGATGACTCCAGAGTCATAGTGGGAGACTTTAATACACCATTTTAATTAAAAGATAGAACAACTGGAAAGAAACTCAATGAAGATGCAAAAGAGCTAAACAATACGATCTACCAACTTGACCTTATAGACATCTACAGAGCACTTCATCCAACAACGGCACAATATACATTCTTTTCCAGTGCACATGGAACACTTTCCATTCTAGACCATATGTTAGGCCATAAAGCAAGCCTTAATAAATTTAAAATCATTGAAATACTGCAAAGTATCTTCTCAGATGATAATGCTATCAAATTAGAAATCAATAACAGGAAGATTAATGGAAAAAGAGTAAACATATGGAAACTGAACAACACCTTCCTTGAGAAAGACTGGGTAAGAGAAGGAATAAAAATTGAAATTCAAAAATTCCTTGAATCAAATGAGAATGAAGACACAA
>NW_006921635.1:12777628-12778262 GCF_000298275.1 Orycteropus afer afer
TCTTCCTTCTGAGGAGTGGCTGGTGGGTTTGAACCGCCAGCCTTCTGGTTAGCAGTCAAGTGCCTTAGACACTATGCTACCAGAGCTCCTCATTAGCCATTAGAAAGATGGAAATCAAAGCAACAATAAGATACTGTCTTGCTCCAGCACTAGTAGCAAAGTTCAACAAGACAGAAAATAACTAACGCTGGCGAGGATGTGGAGAGATTGGGACTCTCATACACTGCTGGTGGGACTGTAAAATGGTACAACCACTGTGGAAAGCAGTACGGCAATTCCTTAAAAGGTTGGAATTAGAAATATAATTTGACCCAGCCATTCCATTACTAGGTATATATCCTAAAGAAGTGAGAGCCACGACAAGAACAAACACATGCACACCCATGTTCATTGCAACACTATTTACAATAGCCAAAAGACGGAAACAACCTAGGTGTCCATCAACTGAGGAATGGATAACCAAACTATGGTACATACACATAATGGAATACTATGCAACCCTCAAGAATAACCTAGAATTTGCAAAGCACCACATAACGTGGATGAACTTGGAGGACATCATGCTGAGTGAAATAAGTCAATCACAGAAGGACAAATATTGTATTAGTCTGTTATTGTAAAAGTCAAGGAAAGG
>NW_006921635.1:12779332-12796758 GCF_000298275.1 Orycteropus afer afer
AGGGAAGAGGTAACTATCAGGAAGAAGTGGGAGGGGAGCTGTTGCATTGGGGTAAATTGTAGTCAATGTCATGAGACAAAGTGTATGTGAACTGCTATATGGAAAGTGAATTTGCTCTGTAAATTTTCACCCAAATCACAATAAAAAAATACATAAAAAAAGATTATTTTGGCTTTCCTAGGTGTTTTGCTTTTTTATGTGGTTTTAGAATTGGCTTTTCAATTTCTACAGTCTGGCAGCTCTGGTGGTGTTGTGTTCAGGCATTTAGCTGCTAACCAGGAGGTCAGTGGTTTGAACCTACCAACCGCTCCATGGAAGAATGATGAGGCGGTCTGCTTCCATAGAGATTAAAAGCCTTGGAAACCCAGTGGGGGACACTATGAATTGGAATCAACTCAATGGCAGTGAGTTTCTTTTTTGGTTTGGCATTTTGGTTGGGATTTTCTTGACTCTGAAGATAAGTTGGGGAGAATGGGCATCTTAGCAATATTGAGTCTTTTGGTTCATGAACATGGTATATCTATCCATTTATTCAGATACTCTTTAATGATTCTCAGCTTTGTCTTGTTTTCGGTATATAGGTCTTAAACGCAACATCTTTTATTAACTTCATCCCTTATTGTTTTATATTGTTGACACTTTTATAAATGCTACTGGTTTTCTAATTTTGTTTTCAATTTTTTGTTGCTACCAGGACCAGGCAGTGTTTCATTCTGTTGTACATAGGGTCTCTATCATTTGCAAGCAACTTGACAGCACCTAACAAGTACAACAAAACAGAAATAAAAATTATTATATATCAACTTTATATTCTGTGACTTTGGCAAATTCACTTATCTGTTTTAGAAGATTTTTTTGTGCATTTATTAGGATTTTCTGTGTACACAATCATGTTGTCTATCATAACTGTAATTTGTTTACATTAATTTGCAGTATAGTATAGCAATGACTCCCTCTATGACTGGGGTCAAGTGTCTAATCTCTCTGAACGCTGGGGTCCTCACCTGTAGATGGAGGTTATTACATGGACTGGGCTTTGGTCCCTTGCAGCCCTAAGATGATAAGAGACTTGGCTCAGCCTTTTGCTTGCTTTGTGACACTGGTAAAATATATTACCTCTCTGAGCCTCAGACTGCTTGCTCATTTGTAGAATGGACGTAACAATAGTAAAATAGCCATGTCATAAAGTTGTTTGAGGAATCAATGAAATAAAGCATGTGAGGAGTTTATCACAGAACCTGCAAGGTTGTAAGCACTCAGTACATGTACCTGTTGATAATGATATGTTTTAAGTAATAATAAAAGCATTGTAGTTCTTTTTTAGCTTACAAAGCACTTTTTCATTTTATATGTCATTTGATCATCAAAAGTGATTATGAGGGAGGCAGAGCTGAAACTATTAACCTCACTGTATTCATGAAGGAGTCTTTAGGTGGTAGCAATATTTAACGTGCTCAGCTGCTAAGCAAAAGATTGGAGGTTTGAGTCCACCAAGACGTGCCTTGGAAGAAAGGCCTGCCAATCTGCTGAAAAACCAGCTCTTGAAAACCCCACAGGGGACAGTTCTTCTCTGACCCAGATGGGGTCACCGTGAGTTGAATCAATTCTGCGGCAACAGGTTTATCCTCTATGTTTATTTCTGTCACTCTTTCTGTGCTGTTCTTTGGTATAACCATGACTCTCTGCTCTTGTATACTCTGTATCTCTGTATATGTGTATCATCCCTCTGGGTGGATATCTGTTCTCTGCTTCTCTGGGTCTATTCAGTGTCTTGTTTTCCAGATCCGTATCTGTGTACATCCTTCTTTTGCTTTTCTGCCCTGACTCTCTGGGTCTGACTCTGGGTTGTTCCCATTTCTTTTGACCTGCCCACTCCCTCCTGTTGCCCCTCACACTCTCTGCACCTGAGTCTCTCTGTGTGTGTCTCTATTATTCTCTGTCTCCTGTTCTTTTTCTTGCATTTAAAACCCCTTCCCCTCTCCTCCCCTGTCCTGTAGCTTTTCTGTCAAATACAAGAAGATGCTCCTAAGGAAAAGTCTGAAATACCAGGCCAGACCCTTGCAGACCCGAGAACGTTCAGATCTGATCTGGAGCCCTATCTGGCTGATGCCCCACTCTGCTGCAGGGCTTATCTGGGGCAGTCGGCCTCCTGTGCTGCAGATAAGGGTCCATTTGTGCCAAGGTTACTTTGGCCACGACTCTTTAAAGACTAGATAAGATGGCTGGGCCCCCAGGCTGAAAATCGAGCTTTCTCTCTTGACCCCAAATGTCATTGAGTGCACTCAGGGACTTATGGTAGATCCAAACAACACTTAGGAAGGTCAGATCACACTATCTTTTTGAGCTAAAATCTTTAATTCATCATCAATTAAATAACTGACTTATGCAATATTAATTGAGCACCTACTATGTGTTTTTGTTGTTGTTGTTGTTTTGTTTTTTAATGTGCCAGATACTATGCTATAAGCTAGGGGCACAGCTGTGAAGATACAGATGCAATATTGTGAATTTCAGTACTCCTTATAACTATTGTGCTATTTATTAACTAGGACTTTACTTGATATAAGAAGTTTTAACCAGAATTCTTTGTGGGGAGAGAACTGCCCTTTTAGTGGAAAATAACTATCTGCTTGCAAGCATTATAGCTATTAATTAATTGTAGCTATTAATATGCTGAACAATTAACTCCCCTATATTCAGGAATGATATTTAAAATATTTGACAAATGGTATCATACTAGCATTGACCAATGAGTGTAGTTGTCACACTGCTGTATTATATTGCCATTAGTTGTATAAATAGCTTCTTTGACATTCATTCATTCACTCACTCATTTATTCCTTTCTGCATCAAATTTTATATGGGCCAGTTGGACACCAGGAGCTGTGGTAGGCACTGGAGATAGACCAGTTAACAAGATCTCATAATTAATTCAGAGGAGATGGGTAGAGAAGGACAGTCCTTACTTTATGGAATGTGACAAAGGAAAGGTTTAGGTGTGTATTTGCAGGAGCCACGAGGCAGAATGGACTCAACAGCAACTGGTTATTTAATTTTAATATTTACTGTGTTTTCAGTGAAGGTTTATCCAGCATTGTAGGTTCCCATTCAACAATTCCTACACAAATTGTTCAGTAACATTGGTTACATTCTTTACAATCTCTGAACTTTCTCATTATTTCCATTCTGGTTGTTAGATTTCCATTAATCTAGTTTCCCTGCACCCTTATATTCTCATCTTTTAGGTAATTGTTAACCATGTGATCTCACATCATTTTTTTTTTAAAGACACACAAGTCTCATGGGTGATAGTCTTTATTTTGTGAGTTATCTGTTTATTTAGCTAAAAGAGGATCTCGGGGGCTAGTTTTGGTTCAAGTTTTAAAGAGTATCTCAGGGCACTTGGAGATTCCTCCAGCTCAACTGGTCTAGTAAGTTTGGTTTGTTTGTTTTAAATAATTTGAGGTTCTGTTCTTCATTTTTCTCCCATTTTATCAGGGTCTATGTATTGTGGCCTTGATTAGAATGGTCAATAGTGGTAACTGGTCACCATCTAGTCCTTCAGGTCTCAGGGTTGATCAGGCCGTGGTTCATGTAAACTACCTGTCTTGAAGACTAGTTTCTTTTCTGAGACTTTGGTTTCCTTCTTTCTCTTTTGCTCCAGATGAGCAGAGACCAATAGGCTTATCTTAGATGGCCGCACCTAAGCATTTAAGATCCCAGACTCTACTCATCAAACTAGGATATATAATATAACTTCATGAACTATGTTACTCTATGGAAACTGGCTGTTGGTTAACCTAGTTGGAGGAGTTAGGAAAGGCTGTCTGGAGGAAGGGGCGTTTATGCTGTGACCTGAAGGATGAATAGTGTCAGTCAGTGGGAATCCCTTCCTTGTAAGTTTTGTGTGTCTTATGAAATGGAACATTGTGCCATGAACACAGTAGGGCTTCACCAAATCACTGGATGAATAAACGTGATGACTCTGGAAGCAATTTTCAGGCTGGGTGGTAACTGACTAGGGAAGCCATAATGAAGATTTATTATGTTTTTCAGAAACATACTGTTAGCATGTCTTTTGTCATTACATGCACTTAACACCAGGCCAAGAATGAAAGGCAGTTTTCTCCAATCAAAACTCATGCTTACATCAGCCCTTTCACCGAACTCTTTGCTTGCTGACTCTCCCGGACCAAGTAGATAAATCAGAACCCAGAAGAGCATGTCGGGGAGGCAAAAGTTGGTGAGTGAGAGCATCAGGTCCTAGGTTCTCCAACTCAAGTCCATAGGGGCTACGCTTGTAAACTCAGCTTCTGTGTTTCTAGACCTTCTGTTTGACGAAATCAGAAATCTGAATTTTCATGTAAAACCTCCTAAATTTTATGTTGATATAAAATTTAAAATTTAGAAAGTCAATACATTCAGCAAACCAAACGTCTGGGGGTCATATTTGGTTCTCATCCCTGACTTAGAAATTATTTCCAAGGATGGGCAGAGAGTGAAAGGAAGTTGTATGTGCAAAGTACTCATGATCTACTGAACACTGGACTCTGTGTCCTACAGATCTTCATCATGAATAGTCATTTCATCCATTATTTAATCTTTGCAACAATCTCATGAGGCAGGTATTAAAATATTCTCTCTGTTGAGCAATATTGCCAGGTTAAATCTATAATTTTAAAAAAAACACTACCATCAAGTTGATTACAACTCAGCGACCTTATAGACAGATTAGAACTGCTCCAAAGCTGCAGTCTTTACAGAAGCGACAGCCTTATCTTTCTTCCGTGAAGCAGCTGGTAGGTTTGGACCGCCAACCTTTTGGTTGGCAGCCAAATAGCTTAGCCACTGAACCACCAGAGCCCCTAGTTATATCTGTGGAAACCCAATATTAGCTATATGGAAGCTTCATATACAAATTAAATTGGAAGTTAACATAAGAGAAAAAGATTAGCGAATCAGAGACTCAATTTTATAAGACCCTCAGATTCTAAGAGCCTTGAATAGACACGTTTGTCTAAAAATTGTCCTTTTGTTGCTTGGATATCTTTACTAATTACTTCCAAATATTACTCTTTCCTGCTACTTTCTTGTCTAGAGAGTTTGAATGGTTGGGAACAGGAACCTGGCTCCCCTGTTGATACAAAATGTATGTCAATCAGGATCGTCAAAGCATACCTCTGAGATCTGATGGGTGCCTCCCTGGTTAACAGGGACATTTTATGCTTTCTTAATGAACTCTGGAGGAATGCTTTATGTCCAGAATTCTCTAAGCCTGAGAACTGTTTACCTTTCTTTGTGAAAAGGGGGTGACTAGTGAGTGTTAAAAGGTATTAAAGCCATACTAGCATCAGACAGAGACTTTCTGCTTGAGGAATGAGAAGGCTTGGGAAAAAGCTGAAAAGAGGACAGCTTCCCATCCAGTGATTCACTATTAATTAATGTCCTATCTGTGACATTTGAGATCCACTTAGCTAAGCAACACTGTTATACTTTTGGTTTCTGACCTCTCATGACCTCTGAAATAGTTCATTCCTTTATCTGATTGTTTATGGGGTGGGTCACATCTTAGAAAAGACAGTCAGGAAACCTGGCCCTTGGCTGCAGGTTTCTGTGATTTTGGTCACTGAAGCAAGCATTCTGTCCCACTAAATATTACAAGGCCCTGTATTAGCGAGGATTTTTCTAGACGAACCCCAAGGCCTCTATGAGCATCTGTGAGTGGGATTTAGAGAGGTCACGGATCTTCAGACCATTCCTGCAGAGATACTGTCTGCTTTAAGATGTGAGCCCCGTGAGCAATCAGATAAAAGGGCTTAGCCGTCTCAGAGGCATTGGGAGGTCAGACACTAACTGGAGCAGCTGTCTTCCTTAGCAGAGTGGATCTCAGACTTCGGTGTGCAGTAAGTCGTGCTTGTTAGAATGCAGATTCATGACGCTCATTCCTGGAGATTCTGACTCACTGAGACTACTTGTTAAGATAGAATGCTGAGCTCTTATAACAAGAGGCCCAATAGGCTAAGCTCTTGTAACAAGAGGTCCAATAGTGTCATGGCTAAGAAAACAGAGGCCTGACTTCCCTCACGTAAGAGTCCCAAGGTCAGTTTCTGGACTGGTGGCTATTTTTGTTTCACGTGATATGGTGGATTAAGGATGGCCCCATATTAGTTGACACCTTCTAACGTTGAGAAATGAGGTTGATGCTCCTTCCCCTTGGATCTGGGCAACAGCCTTAACCAACAGAATGTTGTGGAAGGGACACTATGCCAGTTTCTGGGCCCAGGTTTCTACCTGGTCTCCTGGAACACCCAGGAGCCATATTGGATGGAAGCTCAACACCCCGTGGAGAGGCACATGTGGAAAAGAGCTAAGGTCCCCGGCTGTCCATCTGGCTGAACTCTGAGCATTGACTTGCCAACCATGGGAGGGAAACCATTTTGGACATGGACTCTTCAGACCAAGCGGAGCACTGCTCCCTTTTGCCGCCTGCCGAGCTGATGTCAGCCATTCTGACACCTGACAATACTGGAGATTCATGAGTCAAACAAATGAACGTTGTGACTTAAAGTGACAGAGATTTAGGGTAGCTTGCTGTGCAGGTACAGACGCCTGAAACATGTCGACACTCAGAGACCCAGATCTCATTCCTACTGTGGCTCTGCCACTCATTATACACTTGTCATCTTCTGCTTAGTCAAGAGTGGGTTCCTACAATGTCCAGGGTCCAGTCAATGGCAGAGTGTGGATGAGGCACACCTATTTCTTACCCACCGTGGCTTGACACTTCCACCATTGAGAAATGAAGTTGGTATTCCCTTCCTTTTAAGCTGGGCAAAAGCTTGAACCAAGAGTGTATTGTAGAAGTGACTTTATGCCAGTGTGTAGGCCCGGGCCTTAATCTGCCATCCCATATTCCCAGTGGTGATAACTTGTCATATAACTGTATGGAGGGCAGGGAAATTTGGCCCCTAACTGTGTAACCATATTCCCAACCACCAAGAAGAGAGTGGAGAATGGATTTTGTTGCCTGTCCAACCGTCTTCATCCTGCTGAGCCTAGATGAGTGCGTGAGGCTGTGTAATTTTGTGGGACCTCCAGGTGATTTTGACATCAGCATCTCAGTTTAGTGGTACAGAATGTGAGCTGGAAGTCAGTCAGAACAAAGTTTACAGCTAAATGCTACCTTTTACCAGCCAGGAAACACCTCGAGCTTCAGTTTCCTTGTATAAAAATGAGGAAAACAGTAATTCCCATCTCAGCGGGTAGTTGTGCAGATTTAAAAATAGCTCGCAATGGGAAGTGCTAGCACACAGCCTGGTACAGAGTAAGACTTTAAAAAGTGAGTGAGAGAGGAAAGTTTTGTTATTAACTGAGTTAAATGTTGTATCTTATCTTTTAAAAACAACTCTCGTCAATGAATTCCTCGTACTTACAATACACCTTTTTACCCTCCAACAACACTAGCCTTCCCTCATTTTATAGAGAAGGAAACTGAGGCTCAGAGAAGTCAAGTAAGTGATCAAAAATCTCAACTGGTAAGTGCTCATGTTTAACTTTGAGCCAAGAACTATTTGTGTCTGACTACAAATTATCTCTCTCAACTCACTCTCTCTAAATATGGATACACACACATATATACATACATACAAGTTAAGAGGAGTCACTGTTGTTTTTTTGAGCATGGAAGTGACATATCAGAACTGGTTATTCAAAGCCGAATCTAAGAGTGCTGGAAGGGGGAGAACTGGAGGCAAGAGGGACCAGGCTGATGAAAGTGAAGGCTAAGAACATACCTGCCTCACCCTCTGCAGATACTTACCTGTAAGGAGGTGCATTCATTTCCTAGGGCTGCTGTAACAACGCACCACAAACTTAGTGGCTTAAAACAACAGACATGTGTTCTCTCACAGTCATAGGGCCCAGAATTCTGAATGTTGGCAGGGCCATGAAGTCTCCAAAGGCTCTTAGGAAGAATCCTTCCTTCCTTGCCTCTCTGTCACTACTGGTGGTTGCCGGCAATCCTTGGCATTCCTTGGCTTATAGATGCTTCACTCCAGTCTCTGCCTCCATTGTCACGTGGCGTTCTCCCTGTATAAGTGTGTGTGTGTGTGTGTGTGTGTAAATGCCCCTCTTCTTATTCGGACCCCAGTCATAATGCATTTAAGGGCCCTCCTCATTCCAGTGTGACCTTGTCTTTACTTGATTACAAAGGCCTTGTTGCCAAATTAGGTCACATTCACTGGGGGTTAGTATTTGAACATATCTTTTTGCGGGGACATCGTTCAACCCACAACAGGAGGCAAATGTGAAATGGTAAACTCAGAGCTGTCCTCAGGAGAAAGATGAGGCAGTCTTGTTTCATAAAGAAGACAACCCTGAAAACTTTATTGGGCAGTTCTTTTCTGTCCTATAGGGTCACTGTAAGTCAGAATTGACACAATAGCAATCAATTGTTTTTTGTTTGTTTGTTTCAGGGAGGGGGGTGAGAAAGATGTCCCTCAGCTGGGAGGTATAGTTTATCACTGACTTTGATTAGATTTGCTGGTTCATGGTGATAATAAAAAGCAGACTGATTTTAGTCTATTATGTTGTTAGTTGCCCTCAGTTGATTTTTTTAAAATACAATTTTATTGAAATAGGAGCTCTGGTAGCAGAGTGCCTAAGGCACTTGACTGCTCACCAGAAGGCTGGTGGTTCAAACCCACCAGCCACTCCTCGGAAGGAAGGTTGGGCAATCCTACTTCCGTACTGATACTGCCTCGGAAACCCAAGGAGGGGTCGCTATGAGTCGGGGCCGACTCGACGGCAAACAACAACAACAACAACATAATTTATGTACAGTGAAATACACAAAACTAAAGTGACATAGGCCATTGCATTTTTTTTTTTTTTTTGCAGCGTTCTCTCCCCTCCCCTATCACCCCTGGTAACCAATAAGGAAATTTTCCTTCCCTGTATAAACTTTTCCTTGAACTTTTACAATAATGAGCTAATACTATATTTGTACTTCTTTGATTGACATATTTCACTCAGTATAATGTCCTCCAAGTTCATCTATGTTATGCAGTGTTTTGCATATTCTATGTTATTCTTTAGGGTTGTATAGTATTCCATTGTGTGTATATACCATAGTTTGCTTATCCATTCTTCTGTTGATAGCACGTAGGTTGTTTCCATCTTTTTGCTATTGTGAATAGTGCTGTGATAAACATGGGCATGCATATATCTACTCTTGTCCTGGCTCTCACTTCTTTAGTATATGTACTTGGTAATGGGATTGCTGGGTCAAATGGTATTTCTAATTCCAACTTTTTAAGGCTGCAACTCTCCGTCTTTTGAGTGGTGCATTTAATCCGTTGACATTCAGTGTAATTATCGACAAGTATGAATCTGTTGCTCTCATTTTGGTATGTGCTTTTTCATGGTGTTGCTGATTTCTTTGTTCCCTATAATTTTCTGAGCTGAGCTCATTTTGTTTACAAATCATGTTATCATTTCTTTCGTTGCTATTGTTTTAGTATTTACTAAATATTTGAGCTGGTCCTCTTTTTCATTGTGATGTGAAGGTTTATCACTTTTCTTTGAGGTTACCCTGTGATTTATAATTTTCTTCCCAAGTTTAGAACATTCCATTCTATCTTGCAGTTGTCTTGACTTCCCTACCATTTAGAAGTTCTGTAACTACACTATTTTTCCCCTCTTTTTGGTTTGTAATGCCCTCTTTTGTCAATTGATGTCTCTGGTTCCCTGTTTACAATCTTGTAGGCTTATTTACTTTGGATATTTCTATAGGGTTGGTCTCTGGGTTATGTCATCATGTGTGTTAATGGTCGGTTGTTGTTTGCTGTTGCTGGTTCTCTGTCCAAAGGACTCCTTTTAGCATCTCTTGTAAGGTTGGTCTGATTTTTACAAATTCCCTTAATTTCTGCTTATCTGGAAATGTCCTAATCTCACTGTCATATTTGAGGGACAATTTTTCTGGATATATAATTCTTGGTTGGAAATTTTTTTCTTTCAGGGTTTTATATATACCATCTCATTGCCTTCTCGCCTACATGGTTTCTGCCAAGAAATCCAAGCTTAGTCTTATTGGTTGCCCTTTGTAGGTAACTTTTCATTTTTCCTGTGCTGTTTTCAGGCTTCTTCTTTGTCTTTGGTTTTGGTGAGTGTGATGATGATATATGTCTTGGTGATTTTCTTTTGGGGTCTATCCTGTTTGGGATTCATTAGCCTTCTTGAATGGATATATTCTCATCTTTCATCATACCAGGGAAATTCTCTTCCATCAAATCTTCGACAATTTTCTCTGTGTTTTTATCTGTCTCTTTCTGTTCTGGAATTCCTATTACATGTAGGTTATTCCTTTTGATGGTATTCCACATGAACCATAGGGTTTCTTCATTTTGTTTTGATCTTTTTTTTTTTTCTGATTGATTCCTTTCCAAAGAAGTATTGAGATATTTGTCTTCAATCTCACTAATTCTATCTTTCATTGATTTGATTCTACTCCTTTGCTTGTTCAATGTGTTATCTATTTCTGAAAATTTAGTATTAGTCTTCTGGATTTCTGTTTGCAGATTTGGTATCATTTATAATTTTTCATTTATTTTGTCATTTTGTTCTTGCATTGTCTTTTGAAATTGTTCTAGGGTTTTCTCTATGTTTTCCTCAATTTTGCCAGTGTTTTCCTTGATCTGTCTCTCAATCCACTGAAGATACCTAACTATAATTCTTTTGAATTCCTTATCAGGGAGGTCCAATGCTACTGTTTCCTCAGGGACATGTTCTGTGTCTATATCTTGGTCCCTTGTTTCTACTGCTTTATCTTGCTTCTTTGTATGGACTGTGATGGTATGTTGTCTCCAAGACATTGTGATGTTTTTGTGTTTATGTTTAATTGGTGATTATATGTTCATGTGGCTTGCCCACACTTTCCATTTTCTTTGCATGTTATCTATGTAAGCAGGGTACTGTGCTCCTCTATTCACTAGTTGGCAGCACTTATACACTCACCACCTGTCTCCTTTCCCATTATCAGCCTCCCATATGTCCCTGCCATTTCGGCAAGTAGAACCTATTCTAAGATCCCTGGAATCCGAATGAGAATACTGTCACTTTACATATCCAAAATGGCCACCGCTTGTAAACATTCAAAATGGCTGTGCCCTCAGTCACTTTAAATATCCAAAATGGCCACTGCTTGAAAACAATCAAAATAGCTGTGCCCTCCAAACAGCCGAAAGTCCACAACTCAGGTTGTCCCCTCCTTGCTGTTTCCCTTCCTAATCATAGGCCACCAATGCAGTTGTCCCTGCAGCCCTTAGTGACCAAGGCTGATCTTTAGGTCAATTCTCAATTCCCAGCACCACTTGGAAATATTCCAGCTATTGGTGCTGTCAGAGTAGCATGTCTGCAATGTCTGCAGCTCTATCTGTCTCTGTACTCATTGTTTTCATTCAGATTTTTCCACTAGTTGGTGACTAACCCACTTCTGTATACTTCCTTTCAAAGCTCAGGGCTCCAGGATTATCTTCCGTATCTCTGTCAATTAGTTTCTCTTTTCTTTGTTGAAGAGGGTCTGTGTAGCTTGTCTGCCTGTTCCACCATCTTACCGGAAGTCCCTCTGTTGACTTGGATTCATGGTGAAATTGTGAGTTACAAAGTAGAACCACTACATAATGTTTTTTTGGCTGTAATCTGATTTAGAACAGATTACCAGGCCTTTTTCCACAGTACCACTGGATACTGAAAGCATTGGCAAAAAACAAGGCTCCAGGAATTGACAGAATGCCAATTGAGATGTTCCAACAAACTTATGCAACACTGGAAGCACTCATTCTTCTATGCCAAGAAATCTGAAAGATAACTACCTGGCCAATCAAATGGAAAATCTCCAAATACATGCATATTCCAAAGAAGGGTGATCCAGTGAAATGTGGAAATTAATTAACAACATCATTAATATCCCATGAAAGTAAAATTATACTGAGAGTAATTCAAATATGGTTGCAGTAGTACATAGACAGAGAACTGCTGGAAATTCAAGCTGGATTCAGAAGAGGGCATGAAACAAGGGATATCATTGCTGATGTCAGATGGATATTGACTCAAAGCAGAGAATACCAGAAAGATGTTCACCTGTGTTTTATTAACTATGCAAAGGCATTCAATTGTGTGGATCATAACAAATTATGAAAAACATTGCAAAAAATGGGAATTCTGGAACACTTAATTGTGCTCATGAGGAATATGTACATAAACCAAGACACAGTTATTCAGACAGAACAAGGGGATAAACCAAGCCAAATCCACTGCCATCAAGTCAATTCTGACTCATAGCAACCCCCATTGAGTTTTAAAGGCTGTAAATCTTCATGGAAGTAGATTGCCCCATCTTCTTCCTGTGAAGCTGGTGGTGGATTTGAACTGCTGACCTTCTGGTTAGCAGCCAAATTCCTTACCCACTACACCAATCCAGCTCCTTGAATGAGGGGATACTGCATGGTTTAACATCAGGAAAAGTATGCATCAAAGTTGTATCTTTTCACAAAGTTGTATCTTATTCAGTCTGTATGCTGAACAAATAATTAGAGAAGCTGGGCTATATGAAGAAGAATGTGGCATGAGAATTGGAGGAAGACTCATCAATAATTTGGAATATGCAGTTGTCACAAACTTGCTTGCTGAAAGTGAAGAGGGCTTGAAACACTTACTGATGAAGATCGAAGACCTTCAGTATGGATTACATCTGAACATACAGAAAACAAAAATCTTCCAATAAGCAATATTATGATAAATGGAGAAAATATTGAAGGTGTCAAGGATTTCATTATATTTGGATCCACAATCAATGCCCATGGAAGCAGCAGTGAAGAAATCAAATGACTTAGAGCATTGTGCGAAAGTGCTGCAGAAGATCTCTTTAAAGAGTGAAGCTGTCACTTTGAAGACTAAGGTGTACCTGGTCCAAGCCATAGTATTTTCAATCACCTTGTATGCATGTGAAAGCTGGACAATGAATAAGGAAGACCAAAGAATTGTTGCCTTTGCATTATGCTGTTGGTGAAGAATATCGAGTATACCATGGACTGCTGGATGAATGAACAAGTCTGCCTAGGAATCAATAAGTATACCGAGAATTCTCCTTTGAAGGAAGGATGGTGAGACTTAGCTGATATGCTTTGGACATGTTATTAGAAAGGACCAGTTCCTGAAGAAGGCCATCATGCTTGGTAAAGTTAGAGGGTCAGTGAAAAAGAGGAAGACCTTCAATGAGATGGATTGACACAGTGGTTGCAACAATGGCTTCAAACAGCAATCGTGAGGATGGCACAGTAGCCAGCAGTGTTTTGTTCTATTATGAGGTTGCTATGAGTCAGAACTGACTTGATAGCACCTAACAACCCCAACATGGTTGGGTGATTTTGAACCAAAAATCTTAAGGTCAGCAGCCAAGCATAAATCATTTGCGCCCCCAGGGACATGACTTCTTAATATGTTGCTTTTAAATACTCTCTAAACCAATGCATTCTCTTACTCTTTGCATCTGGAACAGACCACTCCCACTGCCCAGACCTTGGTAGGCTACTGACTTTGACTTTGAGACCCTCGGTGCAAATGGTCATCCCTCTCTTAGCCTTCAGCCATTGAACAAGGGGAAGAAATTTTTCACAGAGTCGCTGAGGTCACCTGCTTCAACAGTGCTTAAATGGAACTGGCACTCGCCAACCTCCCCATAACCCACCACTCCCAGCCAGCCATCTGCTGCCTACGTGAAGCAGCACCCTCGGATTCCCCAAGGTCTCTGCCATGGCTCCAGCTCTGTGCAGCCACTGCCACCTCTCCTCAGTCCTTGCCATGATGACTAGGTCCCTCTTGCAAGTGTGCTGGAACTACAACGAGGGCTCTGAGGCTGCCACGAACCACCAGATCAGCCTGAAGCTCTAGGTCTCCTATGCCTACCTGTTCATGTCTTACTACTTCCACCATGATGATGTGCTTTGAAGAACTTTGGCAAATATTTCCTTCAGTCTCAAGAGAAGAGAGAATATGTTGAGAAACTGATAAAACTACAGAACCAAGGAGCTGGCAGAATCTTCGTTCAGGATTCCAAGAAACCAGACCATGATGAGCGGGTGAGTGGGCTGGATGCAATGCAGGGTGCATTACGCTTGGAAAAAAGGTGTGAATAAGTCATTGCTGGAACTATGTAAACTGACTGCTGACAAGAAATGACCCCCATTTGTGTCACTTCATTGAGACGTGTTACCTAAATGAGCAGGTGAAATCCATCAAAGAATCAAATGACTACTTAACCAACTTGCACAAGATGCCCTCCCCTGCCCCAATCTGACCTGGCAGACTATCTCTTTGACAAGCATGCCCTGGGAAACAGTGATGGGGAGAGCTCAACTTTAGCCCGGCTTCCCCACAGCCACCAAAGTGACTTTCCTGGTCACCAAGACAGTGCATACATGTTGCATGCATTTTTACCTTTTCTATAAATTGAACCAAAACATCCACTTAAGTTCTTCCATTTGTGCCATTCCTTCTGATAGAGTAATTTGATACCACCCTCCCCCCCACCCCCCCCCCCCCCCCCAAAAAAAATAAAGCAAGTCCATGAAGCACAGTTCTATTCTGGAGTCACCTTGGGTCAGAGTTGATTGGCCAGCCGGTTACTGGTGTGAAAGACTTCAGTTTGTAGTGAACAGTATTGAGTAAAGAGGAGCTGATAGAATCCATCTCTGGGTGAACTTGGAGGCAGACACACCCGTTGCTTTTCAGCAGCAGCCATGGCAGGGGTGTGATGTTTAAAAGCCAGAATCACTAATACTAATGGAGGTATCTGAAACGAGTCGTTAAAGCGGTTGTCTTTGCGGAAAGTGGTGTAGTTTGGATATCACTCCTGTCAAGATAGCCCCCTGATCATGATTCTTTGACCCTTGTAGAGATGCCAGAGACTCCTTGATACCATTGAAAAAAAAAAATCATTCTAAACTTAAACTTGGTAGGGTGCTTTAATTGTTTGTGACAAAAAGGTTCTGATGAATTTAGATTAAGGATGTGGTCTTCCCACTGGAAATTCACAATCTCAAGAAAGCCACTGATTAATTGAGGAATAAAAAAAAAAAAAAAAAACCTCATTGCCATCAAGTTGATTTGGACTCATAGTGACCCCCATTGGGTTTCCGAGGTGGTAAATCTTTACAGAAGTAGTTAGCCCCATCATCCTTCTGCAGAGCGGCTGTGGGTTTGAACCACCAACCTTCTGATTAGCAGTCAAATGCTTTAGACACCACGCCACCAGAGCTCCAAATTGAGAATAGACTTAAAATATTGCACTGCAATATATTGTGCATTCTTGTGTTTATACACATCATGAACACTAAGGATTTGTTAATTTTCTTTCACATCACATACAAAAAAAACCCTGATGGATAGAGTTGTTACTGTTGCTATTAATATTATTAAGCAGCACCTCCCTTGCCCATTGTCCAGCTCTCACAATGAATAAGCTGGGCAATGAATAAAGAAGACTGCAGAAGAATTGATGCACTTGAATTGTGGTGTTGGTGAAGAATATTGAATGTACCATGCACTGCTAAAGGAATGAACAAATAGGTCTTGGAGGAAGTACAGCCAGAAGGCTCCTTAGAAGCAAGAATGGCCAGACTTCATCTCATGTACTTTGGTACTTTCACCCTTGTCAGGAAGCATCAGTCCCCGGAGAAGGACATCATACTTGGTAAAGTAGAGAGTCAGCCAGAAAGGGGAAGACCCTCAACAAGATGGACTGATGCAGTGGCTGGGACAGCAGGCTCAAGCATGGCAAGGTTGTGAGGATGGTGCACAACTGGGCAGTGTTGCGTTCTGTTGTACATTCGGTTGCTAGGAGTCCAAACTGACTCTATGGCACATAAGAACCATGACCACCCCTGCCCTGTCACATATCCTGTCATCCTTGTGCATCGCCTGCTAATGCAGGCTTCTGCAACACCAAATTTCGCCCAGCCCACACAAGCTCCTGCAGGTTTGAAGCCAAGGATCAGACATGTAACAATTAGACCTCTATATTGTCCAGTTAGAAGGTAGTGAATGATGCCTTGTTTGTAGTGGTCCCTCGTTAGGAATAACTCCACGTGTTCGGGTGTCTTTCTGCCTCCCTTCCACTTGGTGAGAGTTGAATGACATCATGCATGCTGCTGGCTAAAGAGCCCATAAATCATGCTGCAGACCTGGGGACACAGCTAGGCCTTTCCTGGAAAGGCATGGTCATCATCCAAGGTACCGTTAGTAATGCTGCTTTTTGCAATCATAATAAAAATAAAAGTAATAGAAAAACCATGAGAGGCAATTGCACTGCCTACTGGATTTTTAATTTTCTTGAGGATGCCAGAGGCAATCTTGAGCCCATTATGTCTAAATGAAGCACATTATAAAAGACTTGCAAAGTCCAAACTGCTTTTACAGTCATTAATTAGCCAGACTTCTAAATAGGCCCATAAGATTAAGCTTTGGTACGGTAAAGGGGACTGCAGTATGCAGAGATGTCAACTATTAATGGTTCAGGCATTATTGTCCTGACACTTGCTCTCATTGCAGTTCTAATCAGATGCTGCCCTTTAGGGGCAAGGAGGACGGAACATAGCTGAGCACCTACTGAGCATGCTCTGAATTTCCCTGCTAGGCTATGGGCAACTTGAGCACAAAGGCTAATGATGTCGTATTAGCTCCTGTACTCACAGAGCCCTATGCACAAGTAGGTGTATGAGCCAGAACTCTTGATGGCAAGTGACAGAAACCTAATGCTGGTGTTCTTTACCTAAAGCAGAATATTCTAGAAGAACAAGGGGGTATTTGGAATGATGAGAGACTGGAAGACCAGGTTTAGGAAGGAATAAGCCTCAGAAACTACAGAAGATGCCCATCAGCAGGAATTACAGCTTCACCCATCTCTGCATCCTTCCATCACTTGCTCAAGATTCCGTGTCCCTGGAGAGAGCATCTGATTGGATGAACCCAAGTCTCTTGCTTACCGCCTTATGAATTCCACAGTGGGAATGGGCAAAAAATAAAGTTTATTGGTTGAATCCACTAATAAAGTACTGCCAGAGGGAAACACAAGAGTGTTTGAGAGGCACATGGTGGCAGATTGCATTCATTACTGTCCCAGGAACGGGAGGCATGGACCACGAGGCTCTGTGTTGCCTCCGACTGGAAGGTGCATTAGTACAGTGCAGACAAATGGTGGCAACGGCCCCTATCATTGTGCATGCCCCCTTACTCTTGGTAGAACTATTACAGACAATTTCCTGATGCTAATTTAGTGGTGCTCTGGTAGCATAGTGGCTAAGACACTTGCCTGCTAACCAGATGGCTGGCGGTTCAAACCCACCAGCCACTCCTCGGAAGGAAGGTTGGGC
>NW_006921635.1:12797058-12809232 GCF_000298275.1 Orycteropus afer afer
GGGGGGGGGGGGCGAATACACTGACAGTGGACCCAAGTGCCCAGCCTTTTTGAAAGTTTGAGTTTGCTTTTGAACCTTGATGTTATGCACCATCTCCTGAGTTTGGAGGGGAGTGGAGCATAGTGGATGAGACAATGAAGTTTTCTCAGCAGAGAGACTTGGGTTGAATCCCAGTTCCCCCACTTTCCAGCTGAGTGACTATGGGCAAGTCACTGAGAAAGCCTCAGTTTCCTCATCAGTAAAATCTGATCACTATAGCAAACTGCCTCCAACAGTGCTGGGAGGACTAAACAAAGCAGGGGTCCAGACAGTTCAATGCTCAACTGCTAACCAAAAGGATGGTGGTTCGAATTACTCAGGAGTGCCTTGTAAGACAGGCCTGGTAACCCACTTCTGCAAAATCAGCCATTGAGAACCCATGGAGGATAGTTGAACTCTGACAGATGGGGTCGTCAGAATCAACATGATGACAATTGGGGAAGGTGGTGGAGTTTAAAACACGAGTCAAAGAACTGGCACAGAGTAATTTTTTAATTATCTGTAGTCATTGTTATAGTAGCAAGAAGAACTATTATTATTTTTCTCATGTGGCATTTGTACAGAGAGAGGAATCACTGGGCTTAAGGCTCTCGGCGTCAGTTCCTTCATTAGGTATGATGCTCGTTGTAAACAAGCTGGCAACCTGGTTGCATTTATCAGCCTTGTGAACATGGTCGGTAGGCGTTCCCTGTTCATCAGAGGACCTGTGTTCCATGTGCTGACACATCTAGCTGCAATCTCCCCTCCCCTTTTTAATTGTGATTGGGTGAAAGTTTGCAGAGCAAATTCATTTTCCACACAGCAGTTCTCACACATTTTGTTCCGTGACATTGATTACAACCCCCACAATCTAACAGTTCTCTTCCTACTTCCTGCCTGTGGTTACCTTTTCTCTGTGTTTTCCTTTCCTATGCATTCCTCCCCTCTGAGGTTTCTTTCCCCCTGTGCAAATGCTGCCCTTCTGATCTCCCTTGGTTGATTGTTCTCTAGCTGCAGTCTTGCAAGGTCAAGTTCTACGCCTGGACCACAGAGCACCTGCTATGCACCAGACATGGCTTGAGGTGCTGAAGGTTGGCATTTGAGCAGAGACCTGACAGAGCTAGTCATGTGGACACCCAGGAGAATAGTAGCCCATCTCCTTTTGTTTTTAAACTTTATGGGGTATACATAGGTGTTTGCTGTATTTTGATTCTTTACACTTACATGCATTTCGTAAATATTTTTCTGTATCCATTCCATATTGTTAAAATAATTTAACACTGTGATAGTTGGAGCTGTGTGTCAACTTGGCTGGACCCCAGTTCTGTGTGGTTGTTCCCATGATGGGATCAGATGACTGTGTTCTGAGTGGCCAGTCTGCCCAAGGGGAGTTTCCCTATGGGTGTGGCCTGCTTCCAAGATAACCAGGGACATCCTGGGAAGAAACACATTCTTTGAGGGATTGGAACCCTGGTGTACGGACTACAGACTTCCATGAGTGAGCAGCCCACCACTCGGCCTGGAGATCTTGGATTCGTCTTTTGTTGGAGTCAACAACCAGTGTACTGCCTGCCAGCCTTGAATTTCTCAGCCCCCTGCGCTTACGGAAGCTAAGGCTGCCCCAGCCCGTTTCCTCCAGAGACTTGGACTTGTCGGCTTGGACTTGTCGGCTTGGGCTTGTCAGCTTCTATATGCTTGTGAGCCATTTTCCTAAGATAAATTTCTCTCTCTCTCTCTCTCTCTCTCTAAATATATATATATACTTCGCTGGTTTTTGTGTTTCTCTAGAGAACCCAATCTAACACACACTTAGCTTTCTACCTGGGGAGTAGAAAGTGCAATGGTTCTGAGGCACAAGCTAGCTTGGAAGATTTGAGGAAGGGCAAAGAGACCGATGGTTGGAGGGCAGAGGGAGAAGGGTAGAGAAGAGATGAAAAAGGTAGGCAGGGTCATGCCTGCAGGCCTTGTAGTCTAACAAGGTGCCCTGGTGGTGCAGTGGTTAAATGCTTGACTGCTAACCAAAGAGCCTGCAATTCAAACCCACCAGCTTCTGTGCAGGAGAAAAATGTGGCAGTCTGTTTCTGTAAAGATTTACAGCCTTAGAAACCCTATGGGGCAGTTCTCCTCTGTCCTCTAGGGGCGCTGTGAGTTGGAATTGACTCGACAGAAGTAGGTTCAGTTTGGGCTTTGCTTCCATAGTAAATATTACAGCCTTGGAAATCTTATGGGGAAGTTCCACTCTGTCCTCTAGGGTCACTATGAGCCGGAATCGTCTTTCCAGCAGCAGGGTAGGTCTGACTTTTCCTCAGGGGCCGTGGGAGCTGCTGCTGGGATCTGAGCAGATCCGACTTGTGTTCAACAGGATCACGCTGGCTACCTTTTGGAGAACAGAATGCAGGGCTGGGGAAGGCCCAAGTGGGAGCAGAGGCCAGTGACCAGTGAGGGAGGCCAGTGCAATGATGCAGGTGAGCGGTGACGCTGAGCCAGGGCAGCAATGAGAGTGGGAGGGAGTGGTCAGGTCTGGGTATATTTTGCAAATGGAACCACTACAATGCTCTGATGGCTTGGCTATGCAATGAGAGAGGAAGAGGCAAGGCAAGGCTGGCTTCAAGGTTGGGGTCTGAAATATATGGTTGTTATTTAATGAGATGTGGAAGTCTGGGGGCGAGAAGAGAGCAGAGTTGGAGTAGGGTCCCAGGTGGAGATGCTGAATGGGCAGGTGTATGAGATTGTGAGTTGAGTTTTGCAGACTGGTGGGGTTTATTCCTATAAAACAGGGTTTCTCAACCTTGGTGCTACATGGTAACATTGAGGCCAGATGGTTCTTTGTCCCAGGGGCTGTCCTGTGCATTGGAGAATGATGGTAGCAGAACCCATGGCCTCTGTCAACTAGATGTCATTACCACCCCCACCCAAGTCATTACAATGAAGAATGCCTTGCACCATTGCTAAATCCCTTAGGGTGCAGAATCACCCTTGGTTATGAACCACTGCTAGAGGAAAAACTTCCAGAAATCTTTATTTATTAAGACTTGAGCCTTCATCCTCTCCTTCCTGCAAAGGTTCGTTGGTTTACTTATTGTTTCAATGACAGGTCTCAACAGAAGCTCCTTCTTTTACTTTGAGCCATTTATTTCTACCTGATCATATTCATTTGTTTAATTGTTTGTTGTGCCTCCTCATTCCAGAATGTAAACCACACAAGGTATGCTTGGGACCTACTGATCTACCCTATAGATCCTCGTTGAACAACTGTGTGAACTCATAATGACTACCATTTATTAAGTACCTTAAATGTGATGGGAGCTTTTCCTGTATTACCTATTCAGTCCTCTTAAAACCTCTCCAGTGACCTTAATTATTGGTTCTATTTTTTTATATGAGGAAATAGAGCTCAGAAAGGTTAAGTGTGTCATTCAAAATAACACAGTTGGAAAAGTGATGGAGCTGGGATCAGACCTGTCCAACTCTTAAATCAGTGACATTTTCATTGCCTTTTTCTGTTTGCATTTTCTCCCCACCCATTTCAGGGCTGGTTGTTATGATACTTGACAAAGTCATTTGTGACTGTTACACCTCTGGGCTGTGATCCTAACAAGTGGGCTCTCTGCAGTGACTGATGTGAATATGAATGGTGCTCCGTGTGGAATCTCTGGGTGGTGCAAACATTACCACGCTCAACTGCTAACAGAAAGGTTGGAGGTTGAAGTCCACTCAGAGAGGCACTGTAGAAAAAAAGATCTGGTGGTCTAGTTTCAAAAAAATCAGCCATTGAAAACCTGAAGAAATGCAATTCTTCTTTGACACACGTGTGATCGCCTTGGGTCAGAGTTGACTCAAGAGCAACCAGTTGTGAGAAGCAGTATAACCTCTGGACTAGACAGCCTGAAAGCACTGGAAGTACCCCAAGTGCCCGTGTGTTGTCCTGAGCAGGCTCTTTAACATCTCAGTGCCTCAGTTGCTCTGTGAGCATAGTAAGAGAATCTCCTTAAAGGCTGTTGTACAAATTAAACATTGGAGTGTGTGAGGCACTTAGGAGAGTGTCTGGCCCATCACAACACCTGGACAACTATATGCGGGTGTAATTATCTATCCAGACTAGAACATAGCCCTGTTCGTGTTGCACAGCATCCCACAGGGTGAATATTTCCCTGGAGACAGGTATTAAATCATTTTCCACTTTGGGGCTGCAGGGAGCAACTTGGTGTTGGAGATCTTTGTGTCTCCTTCCTTGTGGTCATCACCTGCCTTGTTCTCGGTGATGTGTGACAAGAACAGAAATGCCTGTATCCTACAATACATGCATTGTTGCTGCTGTTAGGTGCCAGTGAGTCAATTCAGATTCATAGTGACCCCATGTGACAGAGTAGAACTGCCCCATAGGGCAGTTTTCCAGGCTGGACTCTTTACAGGGACAGATGGCCAGGTTGTCACCCTGTGGAACCACTGGGTGGCTTTGAACTGCCAATCTTTTGGTTAGCATCCAGTGCCTAACCTTTGTGCCACTAGGGCATGTGCTTGTGTGCTCACTCTCTATGCTGTTGTGTGCCCTCTAGCTGATTCTGATTCCTAGTGACCCTATAGGACAGAAGAACTGTCCTATAGGGTTTCCTGTGGGAGAAAGACTTGGCTGATCTGTTCCTGTAAAGATCACAGCCTAGGAAACCCTATGGGGGCCATTCTACTCTGTCACATGGGGTCTCTATGAGTCGAAAATTGACTTGAGGGCATGGTGTAGTAAATTACATACTGTGGCTTTCCTAGCCATAAGTCTTCGTCAACTCTGTGGTGGAATTTGCCAGGAGCAGCTGAGTAGCTCCTGATTGTTAAAGTCACCCACCTGGGGTATTTCTGTTGAGAGTGGCACAAAGCAATCTTCTGAAGTTCTCTCTCTCTCAGGTGTATAGAATTCTGATGTTGGGATTGGTTAGTTTGGTCACTCTGCCAGACTCAAAAAGGAGTTTTCCTAGAGGCAGGAGGAGTCTCTCTGACTGCTGGCTGAGAAAGATGTGCTGTTGAGAGAAACGTGCTCCTAAGAGACATGCATTGCTGAGAGAGAGAGATGCAAGAGACATGCACTGCTGGGAAAGACTGAGAGAGACTGTTGGCTGTGAGACGGCAGGCTGAGAGAGACTGAGCATGTTCCTGAACTTCAATTATAGCCTGTTGCTTCCCTAATAAACCCCATAATCTGTGAGTTCTGTGTGGCCACTGCAGCAAATTATCAAACGCAACAGAGAGGTAGTGGATGCTGCAGGAGGAATGGTTGGTAACAGGGTTGGTGAAAGGGCTGGAGGGAGGCAGCATGTCTGGCCTAGCAGGAATAGGCTAATAATAATAATGGGAATAGACTGCTGATGGTGATTCTGTCTTCCTCTTATGGGGCTAGAGGAGCTCAGAAGATGCGGCCTCCTTGCCTCTTTAACAGCACCTAACAACACCAACAACAATGTGGTTTCCTAGGTTGTAAACTTTAAGGATCATATGGCCAGGCCTTGCCCCCACAGAGCTGCTGTGGGTTACCTTTTGGTTACCTGATGAGTACTTAACCATTGAGCCTCAGGGTTCCTCACACGCTTTTTCAGTTTTAACAAACACCACCAAACCGTCCTCCCGAGAGGCTGAACCCGTGCACGCCCACACGAGTAGACCCCATTGGCCCAGCTCTTACCTGGTTGAATCTGTCTGTCTCGATAAACCCAACCTTTCTCTGTCATTAAGCCACATCTATTTTCAGAGCTCTGCTGACATCCCTGGAAGTGCCCCCCCCCCCGCCCCCAGGCTGGGACCCTGTGTCCTCAAGCCCTTTCTAGCTATTGTTTTCCTTCCTTGCTCTTATTTAACCCGGCCAAGTGCTTTTTGGAATGCTGGGTAATGATGGCAGACAATGCCCAGAATGGAATGTGGAATTAGAGGCGGTGAATGTGGCTTTTGTAAGGAGTCTTTGGCAGAATCTCCGCCTGCAATGGAGCACTTTGCACTTAGCCTGAATTGCTTCAATCGCACCTGGCGGGCCAGGAGTACAGCGTAGATGGGCTGAACGTGTCTCAGGAAGAGTGCCGCCAGCCCTCCCCTGCCTTGGAAACAGGACACCAGCCCACCAGGGGAGCAGGACTTAAACTCAGCATTGGACTTGAAACTGCACTCACCTCTCAGACCCTGCTGATTTCAGCCAAAGGGCCTTTTCTTGGTAACCTCTGGGGAAATAATTCCTTATCAAAGTGAAAAGAGAAATATGGTCATTTAGGGCCTAAATGGAACATAATAACATCCACTTTATTTATTTTGGAGGAAGAGTAATATTAGCAAAATAGTGCTTAAAAGATTCTCTAAAAATCCAAATGAACACCTTAGCAGCTCCCTGTAGAAGCTGATAGATTTAAGCCTACTTTATAGTTTTCCCATTTCTTCTGAGAGCCCCCACCCCCATCATGGCCATTACTGTGTTTAGTCAGCTCTCTGCTAGGGTAACTATTCTGCTCTATTGGCTCTCTCTGCCTGGAAAAAGAAACAGAGAGAGGAAGAAAGACTTTGCCATAAATTTCTGGAATTGGGTTGTGCATTCAGATGTTAATGGATGGTGAGACAAAGTGTTAGACACTAAACGTTTACATTAAAATGGTACTATGTAATCAGTTTTTCAAACCAGCCACTCCTCGGAAGGAAGGTTGGGCAATCCTACTTCCGTAGTGATACTGCCTCGGAAACCCAAGGAGGGGTCGCTATGAGTCGGGTTTGACTCGACGGCACATAACAACAAGTCTCTTTGAAAATACGCTTCATGAGGCTAAAAACAAAAACAAGGAAGAGTCGCCATCTTTAAGCACTGTTGGCTGAAGCAGCACGTTCTGGTGAGTCATATCCCAAACCAGGTACAGAGATAATTGTTTCCAATAACACATCCCTGCTCTGGTGGCATGGTACCTAAGGCATTTGACTGCTAATGAGAAGGCTAGCGGTTCAAACTCACCAGCCACTCCTCGGACGGAAGGTTGGGCAATCTACTTCTGTAGAGATACCACCTCAGAAACCCAAGAAGAGGCCGCTATCAGTTGGATCTGAATCAACGGCGGTGGGATTTTGGGCGCCATTGTCTTTGTTCCAATAAAAGAAGAATTTACTTCTCAGCTACTGATGAGATTATTATCATTTTAGACACTCACTGATGACTCCCAAGTAAAGTATTATCTTATTTTGAGGGGACACACACCCACACAAAAGATGCTATTTCAAAATGAATGAAGTTGCAATTCTATTAGCTTATTCATGTGAGTATTGTTAGATGGGTTGAGAAAAAGTGGGCTAAACACACTAGTGTTAGGAGCCTGAGAGATGCTGATTGAAATTCAGGCTCAGCCAATTATAGGTGAGGGTCCTTCTGAGCCTGAGTTTCCACATCTGAAGAGTGCCACTGAGGCTGAAAGAAGGGCTGCTGCTGGTGGTGGTGTTGTTAGGTGCCATCCGGTCAGCTGTGACTCATAGCGACCCTGTGTGCAAAAGAACGAAACACTGCCCGGTCCTGCATGAACCCCACAATCCTTGCAATACCTGAGCTCAGAAGGGCTAGGTTACCTTAAAATGTGGAGAAGAAAACCCACTTTATTTATTATTTTTTATCTTTGCAGTGTTCCCTCCCTCCCTCCCTGGTAACCAACAAAGAAAATTTCCTTCCATATATAAACCTTTCCTTGACTTTTTGCAATAATGAACAAATACAATATGATTGACTTATTTCACTGAGCATAATGTCCTCCAAGTTCATCCATGTTATGCGGTGATGAAAATCCACTTTAGAAACTAATTCAAAATATCTTCCCACTCTTGGGACCATCTGATAGCAGTAGTAATATTAACTAATTTTTATTGAGTGAGTATTATGTGGTAGACAGTATGTAAGAACTTTACTTGTATTAACTAATACAATTCTCCTCTTGATAACTTTAACCAAATGCCCAAACCCATTGCATTCCGTTATACATGCAGTTGCTGTAAGTTGGAGCTGGCTCCATGACAATGTACAACAATAATTATTACACCAGTTTTAAAGATATTAGTTAATTATCCAACAGATTTATTCAGTGGGTTTGCATTTCTCAGTAAAATAGGGTTAGTTAATCTATTCATTAAAATATTGAGTATCTACTATGTACCATAAGCATCATGATAAATGGAGAAAAGATTGAAGTTGTCAAAGGTTTCATTTTGCTTGGATACACAGTCAACACCAACGGAAGCAGCAGTCAGGAAATCGGAGGTCGTATTGCTCTGGGCAAATCTGCTTTGAAAGACCTTTTCCAAGTGTTGAAGAGCAAACATGTTACCTTCAAGACTGAGGTGCACCTAACCCAAGCTGTGGTATTTTCAATCACCTTATATGCATGTGAAAGCTGGACAATGAGTAAGGAAGACTGAAGAAGAGTTGATGCTTTTGAGTTATGGTGTTGGCAAAGGACACTGAAAGTGCCATGAACTGCCAGAAAAATGAACATATCTGTCCTGGAAAACGTATAGCTGGAATTCTTGGAAGTGAAAATAGCTAGACTTTGTCTCATTTCCTTTGATCATGTTGTCAGAAGGGATCATTCCCTGGAGAAGGATATCATGCTTGGTAAAGTGGAAGGTCAGCAAAAAAGGGGAAGGCCCTCAATGAGATGTATTGACACAGAGGCTGCAACGATGGGCTCAGGTATAGCAGGGATGGTGGAGGTGACACATGACCAGGCAGTGTTATGTTCTGTTGTATATAAAGTGACTATGAGTTGGAACCAACTCGATGGCACCTGACAACAACAACAACTATGTATCAGACAATATACTAACTCCTGGAGATACATTGGTGAGAAAAATTAAGTATTCTCTCTGCTCTCATGAGAATTAGAGTCTAGGTGGTAAGGCAGACCTTAATCAAAGATTTGGTCTTTGATTAAGATTGAGATTTCAAAAGTGGGTAAATTGTTATTCACTGAACAAGATGGACAGGGACTTCCTTCTACAACAGCATATAACAAAGAAATCTGCTTTAAGTTGGGGGAAGTGACATGTGCACTGAGATCTAAAGAAGGTGCTGGAATTGATTAAGAGGTGTGTGTGGGAACAAAGAGACCCGTACAGCAGTGTTCATTGCAGCACTACTCACAGTAGCTACAAGGTGGAAACAGCCTGAATGTCCATCTAGAGATGAATGGATGAACATAATGTGGTCCCTACATACAATGGAATGCTACTTGGCCGTAAAGAGAAATGATGTTTCTGCTAAACATGGATGAATCTGAAGGCTTTATGCTGAGTGAAATAAGTCAATCACAGAAGGACAAATATGATATGATACCACTATGTGAAACAGGCAAAGGTGTAGAGACCAAAGCTGATTACTTGTTCTGGGGTGAAGGATGGGAGAGGAGTTATTGCTTAGGGGCTCTGAATTTCTGTTAATGGTGGTGGAATAATTAGGAAAAAGATAATGGTGGTGGTTGTGTAGCACAGTGGATGTAATCAATGCCACTGAATTATACATGAAAAAATTGTCATATTGGTAAATGTATATCATTTAACCACAATTAAAAAGAGGGAAAGAGAGAGGAGTTCATGAGGGTATGGAGAACAATCCTTACAAAGACCCTAAGGGGGACTGGCATGTGAGACCCTCCTTCTAGCTCCTCTCCATATCTCTCTCTCGGATCATGTAAAGAGATCAAGTTCAGTGACCTCTGACAGGGAATTTTTGTACCTCTTTATCAAGAGGACTGTTATATAGATGGGATTAGGACCATAACTATTACTCTTAAAAAAATAAACTTTTCTCTAGGAGCCTTTCCAGGCTTTCAATGCATCCATAGAAACTGAGAGCCACAAGCCAGAGTAAGAAGTAGTAGTCATTGTAGATGAAACCCAAGGAAACAATATGGCAGCCCAATTGGGCAGGTGATATGGAATGCCTTGAAAGGAGTAGCTATCTCAACTCTCTTGGAACAGTTGCATGGCATGGTTCATGAATGACTGAAACAGGACCCTGTAATTGTCTGACAGATGTCCTGGGATCTTATTACACCATGTCAGACTTTGACAGAAGCCTTTCATAATTGCAGTTCCTCCCACAGGTGGTGAGGGTGTGTGTACACATGAGTGAATTAAAGCCTGCCAGATGTTTCAAGCCTCCTGGAATAGACGTGTGAGATTGTGTGATTGTGACTGGTTAGTGATGGTCATTGATACATTCCTCAGCAGAGCCAGAGAATATTCTTGTTAAAATGCCCTGTGTTCTGCCAACAAACCCAGAAACATGTGTTGGAATGCTGCCAGTCACAAAAGACTTTCTCAGTTGTGTATGTAATATGTGTGTGTGAGCATGTTGTGTTCATGCCTGCATAAAGTTAAGCAATGCAATGCAATGCAACGCCAACTGTTGTTGAGTCAGGATCGACTCATAGCAACCCCTCCTTGGGTTTCTGAGCCAGTATCACTAGGGAAGTAGGTTGCTCAACCTTCTTTCCAAGGAGTGGCTGGTGGGTTTGAAGTTAAGCAATAGTCAGGGGAAAATTTATCTGATTGGAAGAGACCTCAGAAATTGCCTCTGGAGCCTGTTTAATTGAAGAATCTCATCTTGTTGAGGCATAAACATTAAATTGTCTTATTTTGCCTGTAACTATTACCAGAACAGTCAATCTCTGTTATACCTTCAACCTCAATCTTACCTTCCTGCTACCTGGTAAGTCGGCAGGATTCCAGAAGTTTTCAATCTCTTTGAGCCTACTTACCCAATCCATTTTTAAAATTCAATTTTGTATTTAATTCACTCAACAAGTAAACTAAATTTGTTGCTGTAGATGCAGTTCCAACTCATGGCAACCCCACGTGTTACATGTTGTTGTTGTTATATGCTGTTGCATTGGACACGACTCATAGCGACCCCTCCTTGGGTTTCCGAGGCGGTATCACTAAGGAAGTAGCTTGCCCAACCTTCCTTCCAAGGAGTGGCTGGTGGGTTTGAACTGCCAGCCTTCTAGTTAGCAGTCAATGCCTTATGCACTACACCACCAGAGCACCCATGTGTTTCATAGTAGAACTAACTGCTCCATAGGGTTTTCTTGGCTGTAATCTTTATAGAAGAAGATTGCTGGGCCTTTCATCCATAGTACTAGTGGGTGGATTTGAACTGCCAACCTTTGGATTAGCACTGGCTGAACTTAGAGGATGGGATCTGGTCAGCTCTCTCACCACCCTGCATTCCACACATTTTCTTGCTCCTTTCTCTGCTGTGTTGAGGTGGGAAGGCTGGAGAAGGGAAGAGGACTTTTCTTTATAATGATGTCCTGGGTAAGCTGACTGTCCTCTTTCCTCATTCTAATTACTGTATCCACACAGCAGCACCTTCACACTTGGGGTCTGGGGTGACATCCTCTGTGGGTCATTTCCACAGGTCTGGCTCATTGTCCATGGGCTCTGTGACTGGAAAGAACCCCCATCAGACTCTCCTGGTAATGAGTTCCATCCCTACAGTATTTCACTTTTGTTCCTACTGAGCCTCAAGACCTTTATAGTCCAGATTCATCTTTATGTTAATTTCTTGGCTGAGGATGTCTATATCACAAACAAAACAAAAAAACCCTTGCTGTCAATGGATTCCAACTCATAGTGACCCTCTAAGACATAATAGAACTGCCCATAGGGTTTCCAGGGAGCTCTGGTGGCGTAGTGCCTAAAGCACTTGACTGCTAACCGGAAGGCTCACATTCACTAGCCACTCCTCCAAAGGAAGGTTGGGCAATCTACTTCCGTAGTGATACCGCCTTGGAAACCCAAGGAGGGGTCACTATGAGTCAGATCCAACTCCATGGCGGTGAGTTTGGTTTTTATAGGGTTTCCAAGGCTATAATTTTTTTCAGAAGCACACGGCCACATCTTTTTCCTATGGGGTGGCTTGTGGGTTCAAACCACTGACGTTTTTGTTGACCATTGAGTACTTTAACCACTGTGCCACAGGGCTCCTTCTAGATCACACGGGGAGTATAAAAGTCAGTTCCCCACACAATTATTAGTGCCTGCTTGGGAATCCAGTTTCTTACAGGTGACTTTCTCCCCTCCCTGTATGCTTTTGGCCCATTTGAGTTTTTCTTTAGCTGGGGATATTTCCTGTTGTTGTTGTTGTTATGTGCCATC
>NW_006921635.1:12809332-12820804 GCF_000298275.1 Orycteropus afer afer
TCATAGCGACCCCTCCTTGGGTTTCCGAGGCAGTATCACTACGGAAGTAGGATTGCCCAACCTTCCTTCCGAGGAGTGACTGGTGAGTTTGAACCACCAGCCGTCTAGTTAGCAGGCAAGTGTCTTAGCCACTATGCTACCAGAGCTCCCGGGATATTTCCTAGCAGCTTCTTATCTCTAGTGCCTGCCTCTATCTTCTTCTCTGCCTGAGAGCTTTCTCTTGCACTACAGAGCTTCTTTGGCTGTGTTACAACTGGGACATACAAGGGAATGACACCTTCTGGAGCACCCCACAAGCATTTGAGAATGGGAGTTGGTGGGTATGCATCCTGCCCTCCCATCCTCCCATGGGATGACTCTGAGACATGCTCTATGCAGTCTCCTAGAGATCCCAACAGGATTGAGCCTCAGTTGCCCACAGCAGTAACCTGCTCATTGTTCACTCTTTACTGGATTTTCTCCTTTCCCTGTCTCACTTCTTCACTTCCTCATGGTGCTTCCTGAGATCACCTTCCAAATAAACTACCTGAAGCAAGACCTTATCTCAGGGTCTGATTTTGGGGGGGCGGGCACTCAGACCAAGAGACCCACTAAGAGCCCAGGCAGATTGCATACTTGTTCACTATGTCCCTGGGCTGATGGGGGAATTTTCTATTCCCTTTGGAAGTCTCCACTTTATGCCAGAGTTCCACATCCAGCTTCCCTCCTTGCAAAGGCCCAAGACCACGTCTGTCCTCCTGATGATATTGGATGCCAGCCTTTAGCCCTTTGAACCTATATTTTGTGTCTGAGATCCTCTGGGTTTCCCTGGTCTCAGCTGAAGCTCACCCTCATAGTGTTTCCTTCTATTTTCATTTCTGACCCTTGGAATGTTCTTTTCTTTATATTGAGTCTGGCTATGTATTAATTTGTTTCCTAATAACATGTATTTATGGCTAGGGGGTTGGTTCTCCATGCCAGAAGTCATAGTCTTTCCATTAACACTATGGCCAGATATTTCTACTCATTAGAGTTACAGAAGTTTCAGAGATGGAGGTATTGGGATGTGTTTGGATTCTGGAAATATTTTGAAAGGTAGAGAAGACAGAGATTGCCAATGGATGAGATGTGGGATATGATGAAAAGAAAGAAGTTGAAGATGACACTGTAATGCAATCCTGATTCTGATTCCATCATCATTCTTTAAAGAGATGGAAAAACTGATCACCAACTTCATATGGAAAGAAAGAGACCTCAACTAGGAAAAATAAAGTAGGAGATCTTCCCACCCTCCCATCTCAGAATCTGTTTACAGTCACGGTAGTCAAAACAGACTGGTACTGGTCAATGACAGATACATCAGCCAATGCAATAGAATTGAGAACTCAGAAATAAATCCATCCACTTTGAATAGCTGATATTTGACAAAGGACTGAAACCCATTAAATGGCAAAGGATAGTCTCTTTAACAAATGGTGGTGGCAAAACTGGATATCCTTTTGCAGTAAAATGAAATAGGACCCGTATCTCTCACCATATACAAAAACTAACTCAAGATGGATCAAAGACCTAAATATAAAACCTAAAACTATAAAGACCATCAAAGAAAAAATAGGAATAAACTTAGAGGCCCTGATACATGGCATAAATAACACTATCAAACATAACTAGAAACATAAACACCAGAAGACAAAAGAGATGACTGGAACTTCCTAAAAATTAAACACTTATGCACACTGCAAAAGACCTCATAATGTAGATGAACTTGGAGGACAAAAAGCTAAATGAGATAAGTCAATCACAAAAGCACAAATACTGTATGAGGGCACTTTTATAAAAAGCCAAGGAAAGATTTACACATGAAAAGAAACGTTCTTTGATGGATAGGATAGGAGAGGAAGAGGAGGGAAAATTGCTAGCAAGGTAAGAGATACATGTTGATTTGGGTAAAGGGAAAGGCAACAAGCCAGAAGTGGGTGACCAGCACAATATCACTAAGGAAAAGGAAGACACAGAGAGGTGTACAAGAGTGACAGACAACAAAAGTAAACATTATTACATACACAATACTGCATTATCAGTAATAATAAACATTAATCTATGAGTGGGTACATAGGTAGACAGGCAAGATGATCAGGTATGAGTAGGCAAATGAGATCACACTCATGAACATACATAGGTTTTGCAGATGGTGTTTCTACATACATATTTGCATGTGCTTTAAAAATGTCCATATACAGCAGAATTAACAGGGTAAAGTTATGATAACTTCTTGGCCACAACCAAACACCTTCAGGGAGTGAGTTGCTGGGCCTACGGGCTTGGACCATAGTCACCAGGAACATCAAGGTCAATTTGCATAACATGTTATTATTGTTGTTACGTGCCATCAAGTTGGACCCAATGCATAGCTACCTGTCCTTGGGTTTCTGAGGCAGTATCACTACGGAAGTAGATTTCCCAACCTTCCTTCTGAGGAGTGGCTGGTGGGTTTGAACCACCAGCCTTCTGGTTAGCAGTACATAAAAACATTGTTCTACTTTGGTAAGTAGCAACTATGGTCTTAAATCTTGAGAGTGGCTATCTAAAATGAAACTATTTGTCTCTCCTTGTCCAGAGCAAAGAAGAAAGAGGAAAATCAAAGATACATGGAAATAATTAGTCTAGGGGACTAGTGGATAGTGAGAACCTCAGCCTCCTTGATCCTGAGACTAGAAGACCTAGATGTTGTTGCCTGGCTACCACTGCCAACCACTCTAAAAGGAATCAAAATTGGAGATCATGGATAGATAGGAGAAAAATGTGGACCTGAAAAAACAACCAAACTCAATGCCATTCTATCAATTCTGACTCATAGCGACCCCTCCTTGGGTTTCTGAGGCAGTATCTCTACGGAAGTAGATTGCCCAGTCTTCCTTCCAAGGAGTGGCTGGTGGATTTGAACCACCAGCCTCTGGTTAGCAGTCAAATGCCTTAGGCACTATACCACCAGAGCCGGCTACCACTGCCAATCACTCTGAAAGGAATCGAAATTAGAGATCCTGCGTAGATGGGAGAAAAATGTGGAACAAAACCCAAAATCATAAAAATGACCAAGTGTACTGGTCTGCTAGAGACTAATAGAACCCCCAAGACATGGCCCTTATTCACTCTTCAGGCCTGGAACTAAACTCAACCATGGCTCAACTTTAATCCAAAAAAGCATATCTATGAGGTGAACAATGATACCAGAGAAATAAACACTCCTTAGAGAAATCAGCCATAAGATATCGTAAGGGCAGCATTTGCCCAGGGATAAAGCTCAGAAGGCAGCAATGGATAGGAAAGGACGAAGGGAAATGGTAACCATAGCAAGCAGTGGGGAGTAGTGCTGTTACATTGTGAACTGTCAAATGGAACCAATTTGCTCTGTGAACTTTCACATAAATCACAATTTAAAAAAAAAAAAACATCAAACTTAAACACATCAAAAGATTTCACCAAAAGAGTTAAAAAAAAAAAAAGAACCCACAGACTGGGTGGAAAAAATTGGCAATGACATATCAGACAAGGGACTAACCTCTAAAATTTATAGAAAACTTAAAATACCTCAACAACCAAAAGACAATCCAATTAAGAAGTGCACAGAGGACATGAACAGACATTTCATCAAACAAGATGTTCAGGTGGCCAACAGACACATGAAGAAATGTTTGAGGCCATTAGAAAGATGCAAATCAAAACAAGAATGAGAGATCATCTCATTCTGGTACTAATAGCCAAGTGTTACAGGATCAAGCCAATGGGTTTTACAGGATATTTCTACATATATTTTTACATATGCTACACATGTATCCATGAATATAGTAGAGCATTCAGGGGGCAAAGTTGTGAAAACTTCCTAGACATAGCCAAACACCTTGAGGGAATGAGTCATTGGGCATGGAGGCTCAGGACCATAGACTCTGGGGAAACTAAGGTCAACTGGCATAGTCTGCAAAGACAGTGTTCTACATTCTACTTGGGTGAGTAGTGATTGGGGTCTCAAAAGCTTGTGAGCTGCCATCTGAGGGGCAGCTATTGGTTTCTCCTGATTCAGAACAAAGAAGAGTGAAGAAAATGAAAAATGCATGGAAACAATTGGTCCAAAGGGCTAGTGGACCACGTGAGGCTCAGCCACCTCGATCTTGAGACCAGAAGAACTACATAGTGCCAGGCTACCACTGTTGACTGCTCCAGGAGGGAACACATTAGAAGATCCTGGATAGAGTGGGAGAAAAATGTGGAACAAAACTCAAAATCATGAAGACCATGCTCACTAGACAAAGAGAGACTGCCAGAACCCATCAAGCCTGGAACTGAACGCACCGCTGGGGATCAACTTTCAGCCAAATAGTCGATAAGCCTATGAGGTGAACAATAACACCAGGGTGGTATGAATTCTTTAGAACAAATAACCATTTGAGATTAAAAAAAAAAAAAAAAAGGCAACATTTTCCCAAGGACAAAGTTGAGAAGGCAGGAAGGAATCAGAATGGAGGAAAAATATAAATGGGAAATATAGGGAGGAAGTGGTAGGATGAGTGATGTTACATTGTAGGGATTGTAGTCAATGACATGAAATAAAATGTGTATGAATTGTTGAATGGAAAACTCATATGCTTTGTAAACCTTCACCTAAATCACAGTTGAAAAAAAAAAGATGCTGAGATTTCTGGTCTGGACAATTAAATTGATGGCTTTACCATTTGTAGAGATGGAGGAGACTGTGGGAGGAGCATGTTTGGGAGGGAAAACCAGGAATTGACTATTGAACATGGTAAGATTGATGTGTTATAGGCATCCAAGTGGGGCTATTGAGGAGGCAGTTGATCATTGGACTATGGGGCTCTGGGAGAAGGTTATATAGCTCACAGTCTAGAGGATACACTGGTAAATAAGGAGGCAAATTGTCCAGAACAACATGTGAAGTGCGACCATAGAGGAGTGCAGTGGACTGTGGAAACACATGAAAGGAGCACAGACTTGTGGTAGACAAAAGGTCGGAGTAAGTGATATGTAAGCTGAGAACTGAAGATGGAGTAGGAACAAAACAAGTGTAATGTAGAGAGAACATATTCTGGGCAAAGGGGATTGTCATAGACCTTGAGTGCTGCTGTAACAGAAATACCACAAGAGGGTGGCGTCAACAACTTGCTATGCTAGAAGTCCAAATTCAGAGTGTTGGTTCTAGGGGAAGTTTTTCCCTTTCCATTGGCTGTGGTGGTTTAGTGCCTAAGGCATGTGACTGCTAACCAGAAGGTTCAAACCCACCAGCCACTCCTCGGAAGGAAGATTGTGCAGTCTACTTCTGTAGTGATACTGCCTCGGAAACCCCAGGAGGGGTTGCTATGAGTCAGATCCAACTGGACAGCAGTGAGGTGGGTTTTTTTGTTTTGTTTTGTTTTGTTTATTGGGTGTGGAGGAAGGTCCTTGTCTCTTCAGCTTGTTTTTCCTTGGAGATAGCCATGTGTCCTGACACTGATTAAACCCCATCTCTCTCTCTGCTCACTTGTTTAATCCCTTTTTATATCTCAAAAGAGATTGATTCAAGACCCACTTCACAGTAATCCTGCCTCATTAACATAACAGAGAGAACCCATTCCCAAATGGTATTATAACCAGAGACCTAGAGGTTAGGATTTACAACACATATTTTGCAGGGATATTGCTAGGTCCATAGGAGCTCTGGTGATGTAGTAGGTAAGGTGCTTGGCTGCTAAGCAGAGGGTCAGTGGTTGAAACCTACCAACTGCTCCCTGGGAGGAAGATGAGGCAGTCTGCTTGCATAAAGATTTACAGCCTTAGAAACTCAATGGGGTTTGAGTTGGAATTGACTCAATGGCAGTGAGTTGAGTTGGGTTGAATTTATACTTAATCCTATAACAGGAACAGATGATACAAAGCTTAACAGGAAGGGAGAGCATGTTGTTACCTGAGTATTAAAAGCAGTTCATTGAGTCTCATGTAGGGCAGTGTTCAGGGGGAGGTGGTAAAAAGGGTATTGGCTGTTAGGTCATGGAGGGCCTTGGAGGCCATGTTAAGACTTTGGAATATCCCATGAGGGCACAAGGACATCATTGAAAAGTTTTAAACTGGCTGCTAATGTGGTCAGGTTTAACAGATGCTTCTCCTGTGGAAAGACCTTCATCTAAGAGCATTTTAGGCCAAATTTTATGAGCTCATCTCCCTTGGGACGACTCCCAAGCCTGCCTGCCTTGTCTGTCCCCATTAGCTCCACTCCCAACCCCATCAGGCATGTCACATCTAAGTAGGTCAAGCTAGGCAGAGAAGGTCCCTGGGGACTTTATCTTACATTGGCCAGTCCCATACTCAGGGGGAAATAATCTGTACGGACAGCCTGGCTTCTTGTACTGAACTGGGGCCACTAAGGGGAGAGGCTGCTTGGAGTGCTTCCCAGGGCAGTTGAAACAGATTGGATTTCTCTTTCTTGATGACCATGAGTATTTTCAAAAAGCCTTAGGTCTTGGCAGGTAAAACTAATAACATCTGAGGCTCTGGTTTGGTGCTGATAGTGATTTTGGCCGTGGACAGCTCTTCCTAAGTCATGTGCCTACACCCCCCACAAAAAAAGAACCAAAACCAGTTGCTGTCAACTTGATTCTGGCTCATGTGTTGCATAGTAGAGCTACACTCTGTAGAGTTTACAAGGCTGTAAACTTATGGAAGACCACCGCTAGGCCTTTCTTCTGGGGTTCATCCGGGTGGGTTCAAGCTGTTAACCTTTCGGTTTAGTAGTCAAGTGCTTTAATTGTTTATGCCACAGGGACTCCTTGTTTTTCTAAGGCACCAGATCAGGCTAAATACTGCAGCATGTGGATGGTTACTTTGCCATGTATGTTATTTCTGGAAGAATTGTCAGATAACTTCCTCATGGCCTTTGGAAGTGGGATACATCTGAATGTATCAGATTGAGAGCAAGGTATTTTGCCTCTGAAGACCTGAGTCTTGTACTTGATCTGCCATTTACTATGCAGCCTGGGGAATGTCAGTTGTCATCTCTAAGATTTAGTTTGTTTACTTTTTAAATGACCAGGTTAAATTCAGCATCTTGGATGAAATGTACAAATTCCTTGGGAAAATACAACCTACCAAAATTAACAGAAGAGGAAATTGAAAATCTAAGTAGCCCTGTATCTATTGAAGACATCGAATCACAAAATTAGAAATTTCTTTCTACCCCCTACAACTCCAGACTCATTTTCTCACATATTTAAGGATAAAATAATACCAGTATTATATAAACCATTTCAGAAAATTATTTCCAACTGATATTATGAGGCCAGCAAAATCCTGATAAAAAAACTTGATAAACTTAAAAAAAAGATCAATATTCCTCATTAGCATAGATGTAAAATTCTTAAAATATTAGCAAGTAGAATTCAGCAGTATATAAAAAGGATAAATGACAAGTTGAGATCAGAATGTTGGGTACACTGCCTTCCACTCACCCATAGCAAAACCTTGACAGACATCACTAATCAATTGCCTGCTATTTTTCCAACTGAGTCATTCTCAACCTAACTTTCCAGGAAGCGACTGCCAATCAATTAAAGTTGTTATATGAGAGGAAATCTAATTGACATCATTGGACTAAATGGATTCTATCAATATAAGACTGAGATACTGTAATTCTATTATCCTATTAAAATTTTGAGGTCATTTTGCAGGCAAGCATTTCCTTCAGTGTGGGATGATTTACTCCAGACCAGACATAAAAGTGCAAAAGTCAGTGATTTTGAGCAACCCACATGAAGGAAGAAGCCATGAAATATTAAATGCCTATAAGGGCTACAGCCTTGTGTGTTCTCATTTAGTGCTGAATCACCAGCTCCCAAGGACAAAGTTTGCCACACAGTAAACATTTGAAACTGTTTGTTGAATAAATAAATGGATTCTGAGGGAAGCAGACAAGAGCTTCTATCTTCATAGAGTTGTTATGGTTACTGTCAGTGAGTCAAGGCTAACCAGCCACAAATGCTGAGATCAGGTGTTGGGGTCCAAGCCAAAGGCTGCCATGCAAGGGTGGAGCATCTATATTTTTGACGATTCTTATATTAAGAACTTCAACTTCGTCTCTCTTCTGAGTTTCACGTACATGTATCAAGCTACTTCTTTGCCATTTTCACCTGACTGCCTCAACAGTATCTCAAGCTTACATTGCATCATGGACTGTTCTCCTGCTCCCAAACCTGGTCCTCTTTTACTAGGTCCTACCTCAGTGAATTCCACCACCATCCATTCAGTTAAACAGATGAGACATTTAGGATACAATCTGAACACCTATCTGCTTTTCATACTCCATATCCGAATTGGCTCTCAAATATACTACTTTTATTTTCCCCACCACCATCTTGATCTGAGTACCATCATCTCTTAGCTAGAGGACCAAAATAGTCTGTTCACAAGGCTCCCTATACTGACTCTAAAAAAAAAAAAACCCATTGTCAGCAAGTTGATTCTGATTCAGCGACTTTGGATTCCCTATCCCATAGGGTTTCCCAGGCTGTAACTCTTTACGGAAAGATGCCTGCCATATCTTTTTCCCACGGAGCAGTAGGTGAGTAGAAACCATCGACCTTTCAGTTAGCAGCTGAGCGCTTAAATCACTGTCACCAGGGCTCGTCCACATTCACTCCAGTGCTTCTCCAATCCACTCTCTACAGCTCAAGTGATCTGTTCAAAATACAACATACATCGTTTACTCCTTGCTTAAAACTTGTTTTCGTCATGTGCAATCCAGTGACATTAACTCCATACATCTTGTGCAACAATCTCCACTATTTGTTCCCACCCTTAACAGAAGCTCTTTGATAGAAGATGAGTAAAGAAGCAAATGAATGAATGAAAGGAGGAGCCCCATTGCTTCTTATGCTGCATTAGAGTTTCTGAACTTGGGCATTATTAACATCAATGCTGCTGTTAAGGCAATTCTGATTCACAGCAACCCCATGTGTGCCAGGGTAGAACAGTCCTCTGTAGGACTTTTAATGGCAGATTTTTGGAGTAAGATCACCAAGCCTTTTTTCTAACATGCCCCAGAGTAGTCCAAAACTTCCACCTGATCAACAGGTGGGACAATTCTTTGTTTGGCAGGGGAGGGGAGCTGTCCTGTGCATTGTAGGATGTTTAACAGCATCTCTGGCCTCTCCCTACTAGATATCGGTAGGACCTCCCCAGTTGTGACAACCAAAACCATCTTTAGACATTGCCAGCTGTCCCCATGGGGGAAAAATTGCCCAGGTCAAGAACCACTATAGTATATATTCAAAATTTTTGCTGTTCTTCTGTAGTTGTCCATCCCTTTCAGGGCCCTTTCTGGTGTCCCCACTGGTGTCAGACTGGCCATGTGACTTGCTTTGGCTTATGGGATTTTAGTAGATGCCTAAGCAGAAACTTTAAAAGCCACCTTGTGATTCCACTACTCCTATTATTATTATTATTATTTTCCCTGCTTCATGACTGAGGAAGAGGATACCCCTTCATTTGGTTTTGGAATAAAGGCGACCTGGGGCAGAGCTGAAACCAATCTGCAGAGGACATGCACATGAGCAAGAAATAAATGTTATGAGCCATGAAATGCATCGTAGTTTAGTGAAAATGGAGTGTTAAAACACTGAAGTGGTCTGACCAGTCAGGACTGGTCTATTGGATCCTCTGTTTTAGGACATGCAGATGGTAGATAAGCAAAGGGAAGAAACGTCACTCGGGTTCAGACTTTTGAGATACTGTTCAGGATCTTCAGGGGCTTTATGAGTTTTTGGACCCAGTAAGTCATTTGACTGCTAACCAGAAGACTGGCAGTTCAAATCCACCAGCCACTCCTTGGAAGGAAGATTGGGCAATCTACTTCCGTAGTGGTACTGCCTGGGAAACCCAAGGAGGGGTCTCTATGAGTCAGATCCAACTTGACGGCAGTGAGTTTCTTTTTTGTTTTGTTCTGTTTTTAATGTTTGCTGAGATAATCTTACCTATTTCTCACATCTATACGGATCCTTTCAATAATCCTCATCCCTAAAGGAAATGTGGGTGTGCTTCCTTTTCTGCAACCTGAAAGAGCACAACAGAGCAAGAATACAAGCACCGTAAGGGCAGGGGCAACATCTGATTTATTCACTAAGGTGTCCCCAGCGTCAGTACACTGCTGACCAGAATGAGGATGTTACTCACTGGATGTTTGATGAGTGATTGACCCTTTGTTGATAGTTGCCATCGAATCAGCTCCAATTCATGGAGCCCTTGTGTATCACAGAATGAAACATTGACTGGTCCTGCACTCTCTTCATGACCGTTGGTCTGTATGAGTCCCTTTCATTGAAAATTCCATCTGCTCTCCTATGTTTCCCAGGCTCCCTTGTAGTTAGGCTGTGACCAATGGGCTACAAGCATAAGTAACATGTGCCATGTCTGGTCTGAGGAAGTTTAGAGAGGGCATGAGTTTCTCATACTCTATCTCACCCACGTACAAAGAACTTTGAAGTGGCAGAGTTGCAGATAGAAACATCTTGGGCCCTTGCTGCACCATTGCAGGGGAACTGTCAAGAAGGTCCAACAATCCATAGCAGAATTTTCAGGAGTGGGACACAAACTTGTGCTGTGCTAAGCCAGTATTTCTTCACAGGGGTGATTTTGCCTCCCAGGGAACACTTAGCAATGTCAGGAGACATTTTTGATCGTCATGACTAGGATGATGTCACTGACTTCTAGTGGGTAGAGGTAAAGGGTGGTGCTGAGCATCCTACAATGCTTAGGACAAAGAATTATCCTGATAAATGTCAGTATTGCCAAGGTTAAGTAACCCTTGGCTAATTCACTGAGATTTTGGAATTTATCATTACTGCAGCATAGCAGGTCCTTTCCTCACTAAAAAAATGAAATATGACTGAAATATGTTATACATCTTGCCTCTTTAATGCAGGATTTCTGTATTTTCCATAGAGCTAGAGCCATCAAGGAGGCAATAAAGGAATTATAGATGAATTGAATAAATGAAATGGCTCCACAAGGAGCCAGCGCATTTTCTATGTGGAAACAGATAAGTAGAGGAAACAGCAAAGTCTAAATATAGAGATTTAGTGCCATATGGCTCTTAAGAGCAGAAGTTGGCAAACTGTGTCCCATGGGCCAAATTCAGCCTGCTGCCTCTTTGTATGGAGTCCCTAGGGGGCACAGAAAGTTAGGCACTCACTCAACTGCTAGCTGAAAGGTTGGTGGTTGGAACCCACCCAGAGAGGCCTTGGGAGATAGGCCATCTGCTTCTGAACAGTCACAGCTTTGAAAACCCTGAGTAGTTCTACTCTGTACACGTGGGGTCACCATGAGTTTGAATCAACTTGGTGGCAAAGGACAACACATCTATTTATAGAACTAGAAGTGTATTGGAACACTAGGCGATCTGGTAGCCTAGTGCCTAAGGCACTTGACTGCTAACCAGAAGGCTGGTGGTTCAAACCC
>NW_006921635.1:12821229-12834440 GCF_000298275.1 Orycteropus afer afer
TTAAAGATTAAATGAACTGAAGTGCTTTGCACATTGCCTGAAACCTAGATGCTATCCGGTTGGCTCCCAACTCCTGGCAAACACACGCACACTGAGATCAGACCATTGCGATCCAGAGGGTTTTCATTGATTGATTTTTTCAGAAGTAGATCTCCAGGCCTTTCTTCCTAGTGCACCTTCATCTGAAAGCTCTGCTTGAGACCTTTTCAGGTCCTAGCAACACGCAAGCCTCCACTGACAGATGCAGGTGGTGGCTGAGCACGAGGTACCTCAGCCAGAAATCAAACTCTGGTCTCCTTCATGGAAGGCAAGAATTCTGGCACTGCCTCCATTAATAAATGATAGCTATTACAAATAAATTATTTCTCTAAACAGTAAACTATAATTATGAAACAAAGAGATTTTAGCCTTGGGCAGAAGTAGATACTTGGGGCCTGGCAGTGTGTTTAATGCCTTTGTCACAAATGCTCCAGCAGCCGGCAAGGAAATGTGTTTATCTTGAAAGCACCTGGCAGAGACAGTGTGGATGGGGCAGAGCTGGTGGAAAGACCCCATTTCTCAAACCCAGCTTTCTGCATGAAATTATTGAAAGGGAAATCTTATCAAGCAGCCTTCCAGCTCTGTGTCATCCATCTTCCAAAGCTAATTCAATAGCCCTTGGTAGCTGATGATTTATGGGGTGTGTGGTCACAAGGAAGCTGCTTTTTTTTTGTATTACAGTCTGTTTTTATCAATGACCAGCAACCCACTGGCCAGGCCAGAAGCAACAGGCTCTTTGTTTAATCCAGTTAACCTGGGTCTTGGCTGCAGGCAGCCCCAGGCCAGCAGAGGGCCACTGGCCACTTGGATAGATGAGAGACTTTGATCATTCCATATTAAATGCACCAGTTGTTAAGCTCTGTGTCCTGTATAAAGCAACTTCTGGCCTCTAAACCTTATTTGATCAATGCTATAGCCCTGTGGGAGGGCAGCAATCATCCAGTGGTAGAATTCTTGGCTTTCATGCTGGAGACCTGAGTTCAGTTCCTGTGCACAGTCACCGCTTGTCTGCCAGTGGAGGCTTGCACGTTGCTATAAGCTGAACAGGTCTCGGCAGAGCTTCCCAACTAAGATGGACCAGAATGAAAGGCTTGCTGACCTATTTCTGAAAAACGAAACCCTGTGGATCATACTACCACCTTATACTGATTATTTATCTCTATCTTCCCCTAGACCATGAGCTTCATGAAGACAGACACCCTCTTCTGTATCACTTGTGCCAAGCAGTTTCTAGCACATAGTAAGGTGGTTAGTAAATATTAGTTAAATTGAATGAATTAATGAATGTTGATGGAAGCAGAAAATTTGATACCTAAAGGCAGGAAGTTTAGGTTACATAGATTGGGACAACTATATATGTATATGGGGGAGGATTATTGTATATTGCAGGTTTATTATTTATTATGAGAGTTAAATGAGACTTTTGTATGTGTATAATGTTGTAATATAATCTCATTTAATCTTCACAGTAACCCTGCAAAAATATCTGCAGGTATTTTTTTTTTTTAATTCTTATTCTGCTTCTGAAAAAACTGGAGATAAAATGACTTCCCCAAGGGCATACAGTTGGCAAGTAGTGGGCCTAGGTCTTGTTACCTCCTTTTTACTATCCAGCTGAACTTTCCCCAAAATTTTAGAGTCTCCATGTGTTAGGAACTTAAAATATGCTAGGAACAGGGTTGGATGCTATCTGCATCGCTCTCTCTATCCATATTTATATTAGTTACATTATCACTTCATCCTCATTTCACAGAGTAGGCAGTGCTAATGGAGAGCTAGATGCCTAACTGAATATTCCAGCTAAATCCAATTGACCGTGCAGCCAGACAGCTGAACATCAACCAGTGTCCTTCCAATAAGAGTAGATTAATAATAGATTGTTGATACATATTATGGTTTGTTTAATTGATGGCTTTTGCCATTATTAGGAAAGAGTTTAAAGGGGTTTTATCATAAGATCCACATCAATTAGCTTTGGAAACAAGATTGTAAATAAAACATTGTTTGTCCCATTGCCAAGCAAAATAGACACCCATATTTGCAGCCGGTACTTGACGACACCTAACAACAACAACACTTATAGCCAAAGCTTTAAGAATTCACGAGCAAATATTCAAGAATGTTTTAAATGGTTAGCAGTATTCTTGCAGCTGTGTGGGATATAAAAGCTTAAGATGCACTTCCTGTCCCGAAGGACCTTGCAGTGTAGTTAAGGAAAAGAGATATGCACACATGGAGTGTTAATTAAAAAACAAGGCAATCTAGGACAAAAATTAATGCAAAAGACAGTGGGGAAATGGTGCCTTACAGAAATCAGAGCAGGGAGTGATAGTGGTCATGTTGTTGTTGTTATGTGCCGTCAAGCCGGACCCAACTCATAGCGACCCCTCCTTGGGTTTCCGAGGCAGTATCACTATGGAAGTAGATTGCCCCATCTTCCCTCCAAGGAGTGGCTGGTGGGTTTGAACCACCAGCCTTCTGGTTAGCAGTCAAGTGCCTTAGCCACTATGCTACCAGAGCTCCCAAGTGGTCATAGCAATGATGAAATTTGCTACCATTTTACTGAGCATGTACTGTGTCCAGGCATGGTGCTTTGGCTTTACATGTGTGGCCATTTTCCAGATGAGGAGACTGAGGCTTAGAGAAATTGAAGGACTTGTACAAGATCACCCAGTCAGTGAGTAGTGGACTTGATCCTGGGTTATTGAGCATAGGAATGAGCTCTTAATTACCTGCCATTCAGTATTTTGAGAGTTGGTTAGACTCTGCATGTCCAGAGGAAGCAGTGACTGTGTTGGGGTATTGTAGGAGCTTCTGTGAATCTTCTTAGAGTTGATGACATTTAAACTGGGTTTTAACATATGGATAAGAGTTCAGTAGTTAGAGAAAGAGAAGATGTTCCAGGCAGAGGGATCAGCTTGTGGAAATTATGTTTCCCTCCATCCCCACTTTTGCTTCTAGCTATGCTCACCACTCTCTCTTACTCCCTTTTGTTGTTGTTGGTGCTAATGGGTCATTTCCAACTCACAGCAAGCCTATGTACTTCTTCTCATCTTCTTTTTCCATTTCTTAAAAAATAATGATGTTCTAAGAATGAAAGAGAAGGTGTATGTGTGTGTGTCTGTGTGTGAAGGAGAGAGAGAGACAGACAGAGGAGGGGAGGAGAGTGCAGGAAGGAGAAGAGAAGAGAGGAGAGGAGAGGAGAGGAAGGGAAAGTAGAGAAACAAGGAATGAGAAATCTTGTTTTCTGCCTTCATGGACACCGCTTAGTACATGAGTCCTGGTGGTGCAAATGGTTAGCTCACACAGCTGCCTAAGGTTTGGAGGTTCTAGGCTGTCTGTGGAGCTCTGGTGGTGTAGTGGTTAAAGCATTTGGCTGCTATCCAAAAGGTCAGAGGTTTGAACCATCACTCCAGGAAAGTCAGTCCATTCTGAGCAGACACTGAAGTCATGCTATTCTTACTTAACTATGAGCTTTCATACATTAATCCAAAGGGAGCGATCGAAGATGGGCTACGTTAGGGTTTGTGACAGGTTGTTGGAGCTAAAGGAAGGGGCGAAGTTTGGAGGCAGGGATAGGTTCTTGTCTCAGTGCCCTAATGCTGCTGTAACAGAAACACCACAAGTGGGTGGGTGGCTTTAAAGATGAGATAGTTACTTTCACACAGCTCAGAAAGCTGGAAGTCCAAATTCAGGGCACGGTTCAGGGCGAAGGCTCTCTCTTGTTAGTTCTGGGGGCAGGTCCTTGTCTCCTTCCACTTCTGTAGGCCTGGCGTTGCCCATTTCTTGGTGATCTTCACATGGCATCTGTCTTCCCAGCATGTGCTTCCTCTGAGTCCAATCTGCTCTGTTTAAAATTTTTAAATGATTAGGTTGAACACATACCCTATACTGACATGGGCTCATTAATGTAAAAAGGAAATCCTATTCTTAATCAGGATTTCACCTACAAGTATAGGGATTAGGATTCTGACCCTTATTTTGGGGAGACACAGTTCAGTCCATGGCAGTCCTATTCAGAGTGTCTAGACTGTTTCCATGCACATGATTAATGCTGTCCTCAGTTGATTTTATTCAATGACTAGTCTGCTCTCAGTGAACCCTGAGAGTAAAGCTGGAAAGAAATGTCGAGGACATGTAGGAATCAGAAGTGGGAAAGAGATTGCACCTAGCATGACAATTGTTATCCGCTGGTAGTGTCTGCTTATGTTGTTGTTGTTGTTAGGTGCCGTTGAGTCGTTTCCGACTCATAGCGACCCCATGCACAGCAGAACGAAACACTGCCCAATCCTGCCCCAGCTTATAGTGCTGTGTTAAGAAACCAAAAACCACCAAACTCACTGACGTCAAGTAGGATCTGACTCATAGTGACCCCTCCTTGGATTTGTGAGGGAGTATCATTACAGAAGTAGATTGCCCAATCTTCCTTCTGAGGAGTGGCTGGTGGGTTTGAACCACCAGCCTTCTGGTTAGCAGTCAAATGAAGAGGTCCTATTAATGACTGAGTGGTGAGATTGATTAGCCATGTCTGCTTCAGGATTGGATTAGGGAATGAGATCATGTATGTGAGTTAAAAAAGAAAAAAAAAAAAAACACAACTCAATTCCATCAAGTGATTCCAACTCATAGTGACCCCCTTAGGCGGTAAATCTTTATGGAAGTAGATTTCCCAGTCTTCCTTCTGTGGAGTGGTTGGTATGTTTGAACCATCAGCCTTTTGGTTGGCAGTCAGATGCCCTAGGCATTACCCTATCAGAGCTCCTTGTATGTGAGTAGAGGTCAAAAAAGCTGTTAACAGTTGGCCTCAGAGCTCCTCTTAGAAAACTATCTTTGTCTTAGAATGTATGGTAGGCTATTTTAAGTGTTGAAGATGGGGAGTGAAGAACATAAGTTGTAATAAGACAGCAAAACAAAGAGAAAAAGATTATAGAGAGCATTGTGGTCCAGTGGTAAAATTTTCACCTCCCATGCTGGAGACTGTAGCTTCATTGGAGCTTCCAAAGTAAGACAGACTACGAAGAAAGACCTGGTGACCTACTTCTGAAAATCAGGCCATGGAAATCCTATAGATCCCAATGATGGGGTCCACTGCTAATTATGGGGCTGGTGCAGGCCTGGGCAGCATTTGTCCCGCTGTGTGTAGGGTCCCCATGAGTTAGGGGCCAACTCAGTGTTAACTAACAGCAGTAGCAACAGGTGAAAAGGAGACACTGAGCCACGTGAATAGTAACTGAACCTCATAGAGAAAGTCTGAGAGTGTGGGAAGAGCCTGGTGGTAGGGTAGCCAAAGATTTCAAAGATCAGGATACCCACCTTCCAATTTGAAGTAGCTTGCTTCCCTGCAGTATGCATTTTGTTGACCCAAACTTTCAGTAAACGTCTTTCCAGCACAACTGAGACTTGAGTTGGTGGCATGTTGGGGCCATGTTCCGAGTGAGATGACACAATATGGATAAAGAGGCGTACAAGTGGGATGGTGACCTGATGACCCAGGAACTGAACCAACTCAGCAAAACGGAGAACCTGGTGATGGATAATACAAGCCCTACCTCCATCTCGAGCATCCCTGTGCCATTAGGAAGGATGCTGGCTTCTCTACTGCATGTGGGATAAGGGCCTGGGCTAGTTTCTTTTGATTTGCAAAGAGCAAAACAGTTCAAGTTGTTATCTGTGAACTGTATACCTATCTGCCTCCCTGTTCTAGGCCATCCTCCTAATTTTGCAGATGGGGAAACTGAGCTCAGAAACTGAGCCTAATGGGGGAAGTCTCATTCAGGTGGCTGCCCGACAAGTTGCCTTCTCCAAGACATCACTGGAGGTGTTAGGTGAGGGCAATGAGCCAGTGCTTCCTGTCTGCTCTGATCACTGGGCTGTAACACTCAGCTCAATTTGGGCAAAATGTCACAGGCTCTCTGATGCACTTTTCTTTTTAAAGGGGGAAAAAGAAACAGAACTTAAATGAAGGCTGTTTAGTCATGGGCATGCTTGTGTGTGTTGGTCTCTGGGGCAGACTGTGGGGTATAGCTGGGAATCTGGATCAGACTAGAAGGGGAAGGGACAAGGGAGGGAAGGGTTACTTAGCTTCATGGCCTGCTTCTTCCTCCAGCTGCATCTCTCCTCCTGGAGGGGCCATGGCAGGAGCAGACCCTGAAACATGAGGTCTTACATGCAAGCAGTGGGAGTTCACTTAGGTAATGTCTTCTTGGCAAGCAAAAGAGATGCTTGATGAAAAACGGGTTCCTCCATTTGCCTCTCTCTAGTGCCTAGCATTTCCACCATTAGTCACCTCACTGGGGTGAAGCAGGGGTATGCAAATATCTTCCCTAAGAAGGGGACAAGCTCTGTAATAGTCACGGACACTCTGGAAAGGATATACTGGTGATCAGGCCTCAGAACGTACCACTCTTTCTGTTTCCAAAAGATTTGCATGTAGATTTTGTCAGTTGAGCCTCATCTCAGTTCTATATGAAGAACAGATGATACCCCCAGTTTTCAGAGGACAAAAATGAGGCCTGAGATATTGTGACTTGCTTGGGAGACCTAAGGGATAAAAGTGAGAATCCAGGTCTCAGAATATTGACTCTCAGAATATTAGATACTTACAGGCAGAACTCGAAGGTATTGCAGGCCCAGTTCCAGCCGACTGCAATAAAGTGAGTATTGAGATAAAGCGAGTCACGTGGTTTTTTAAAAAAATAATTCCTAGTGCACATTAAAGTTACGTTTACACTATCTGTAGTCTAGGATGCAACAGCATTATGAAAAAGTTTACAATATTGTGAGAATTATCAAAATATGACACAGAGACACACTGAACGCATGATGTTGGAAACAGGGCGCCAGTGGACTTTTTTGCACAGAGGTGGCACAAACCTTTAACTTGTAAAAAAATGCCAAGTGCATTAAAGCACAATACAATAGGGTAGGCCTGTAGTTGCTGTACATCCAAGAAGGAGCCCTGGTGGCACAGTGGTTAAAGCACTTGGTTGCTGACTGAAAGGTCAGCAGTTTTAACTCAGCAATGGCTCCAAGGGAGAAAGATGTGGCAGTCTGCTTCCATAAAGGTTACAGATTTGGAAACCCTGTGAGGTAGTTCAGCTTTGTCCTGTGGGGTCTCTATGAGTAGGAATGTACTCAGTGGGAACAGGTTTTGGTTTTTATTTTACCTCCAAGTAAGATTACCTTTAAGATTTTTTGAATTTGGATTGTACAAGTGAGAGCTGTTTGGTGTACAAAAATCAGAGAATGGTGAAAAGCCAAACAAGAAACAAAACTTGAGCCATCATCCCCCAATTCAAAGACTATTGCATTTTCAATTTGGAGTATATTTTGCCTCTCTTTTTTTTTTTCCACAAGTGTTCTGTCTTTTTAACAAAAATAGACTAATAATGGATGGAATTCCACGACATGAATGTATCATTTGTTTAGCGTGCCCTATGATAGCACACATTTATTAAGCTTGCTATTTTTTGAAATGTAAGATGTTAGGACGATGAAGGATTATCCTAATAGATAAAGATAGGGTTCTTCTCATTCAGATTAACAAACTGCTGAGTGGGGCAGTATAGACCTTTCACCCATTTGTTCAGCAACTCTCTTGGAATATCTTTGTTCCAGGAACTGTTTAGGGCACTAGGGCTACGGCTGAGATCAGTATAGAGATCTTGAATCTCATGAAGCTTATGTATTTTTCGGTTGTTCTTGTTGTTGTAGTCGGCTGCCTTCGAGTTGGCCTTCGACTCATGGCAACCACTGCACAATGCCATTGTGATCCATAGGGTTTCCATTAGTGGATTTTCAAGAGTAGGTCACCAGGCCTTTCTCCCTGGTCTCTCTTAGTCAGGAAGTGCCCCCGATGCCTGCTCAGCGTCAAAGCAATCTGCAAGTTCCACTGACAGATGGGCAGGGGCTACACATGACGTGCATTGGCCAAGAACCAAACCCAGGTGGAGACAGAGAATAAACATATGAGTGTGTGTGTGTGTGTGTGTGTGTGTTAATATAATGAGATGGTGATATGAAGGAAAATAAGTTGGGGTAAGCAGAGAAGCTTGAGTAGGGAGTATGCACTGAGGAGGTCAAGTTTGAGCAGAGACCTGAAGCAGGGAGTGACATGTGTGAGTTGAGAATGCACCTGGTGGGGGCAACAGCAAGTGCAAAGACATGAAGGTGGGAATGAGTTTGATGCTGGGAATAGAAGGAACAGTTGTGACCAGGGAGAGTGTTAGGAAATGTGGGAGAAAAGGTAGCCTGGGCTGAGATAAGGAAGGACTTTGGAGGCTGTTATGGAGTGAATTGTGTCCCCCAGATGTTAAAGTCCTAGCCCCTGTACCTGTGAATGTGACTCCGTTTGGAAAAAGCATCTGGGAAGATGTTGTCAAGTAGATTAACATGAGGTCAAACTGGAGTAGGGTGGGTCCTAATCCTATGTGACTGGGGACCTTATAAAAGAGGGAAAGAGATGGGGAATAGAAGGAGAGTGCCATGTGATGCTCTGTCTGCAAGCAGAGGGATGTCTGGAGCTATCAGAAGCTGGCAGAGAGGCATGGAACACATCCTTCCTCAGAAGGAATCCACACAGCCAACACCCTGATCTCAGACTCCCAAACTCCCAACCTGTGAAACCAGACATTTCTGTTCTTACAACCACTCACATTGTGGTACTTTGCTATAGCAGCCCTAGGAGATGAATACAGAGGCCATGATGGGGTATCTGGATTTTGTTTTCAAGAGGATGGATAATGATTTGGGAGAGCTTTGAGCAGACAAATGATGTGAATGGACATAGCTTTTCAAAGGCTCACTTTGGCCTGTATGTGGAGACTGACTATAGGAGGGAGCAGGAAGAAAACCCAAGAGGTGATTTGAAAGGTATTGTAATTATCCAAGAGGAAGATGATGGTGGCTTGGACTGTGGTGGTTGCAGAGGGTCTGACGAGAAGTGATCAGCTTTGGAATATATTGTGAGCTTTGAGTTCTTGAGGCCTGCTGAGGAACTGGCTAAGGGAGTGAGAGAAAGGAAATGGTGGGGATAACCGAGCAACCGAGTGAGTGGTGATGCCACATCTGAGGTGTGGAACATCGTGGGAGGAGGAGTGTTCAAGGCTTGGTCTTAGCAAGGTTAAGTTTAACATAGACTTGATGGAAAATACAGTGATAGATGTTGGTGATGGTTGCACAATGTGATTGATGTACAGGTGAAAAATGTTGAATATGCAAAGTTATTTTACATATATGTATATATGTGTGTGTGTGTGTATATATATATATATTTATATATATATTTAGAGGATTCTTGTTAGAGTCCCAAGTGGAGATACTAAGCAGGTAGTTGGATATTCAAGTCTAGAAGTCAGAGAACAAATTAAGATAGAAGCTATAAATTTCATAATCATCGATGTATACATGTGCTTGAAAGCCACTGGACCAGATAGGAATAGGAGTCTTTGGTATGAAGTTGGGGGAATGGTAGCTTGTGATCCACCAGGATAGGGGATGGTAAAACTATGAAGACCACTTCATTTAATTCATGGTTGTACTGAAAGCTTGATCTGCTCTCCTGATGATGACAAGATGAGTCTTAATGGAAAAGGGATCCCACAGTTACTTCTAGAGAAAGGTGGGAAGCATAAAGTCTTGTAAAAATAGTTCTAAGGCTTCAGGGAACAAGACAGATGGGAAGGCAGAAAGATGAAAAGGAGACCAGGTCAGGAAGGAGAGTGGGAGAAGAATCGAGACAAGGTGATTATGTTCAAGTGGGCAAAATGAGCCCAGGGAGGCCTATTTTCTGCAAATAGGCCATGGCTCTAGGTTAATGCCTGATACCCAGGGAGCAAGCAGTACCGTTCGGCACAGATGCCTACATAGTCCTTCCACATCCTACAGCCAAAGTAGGCTCTCTATCCCCCAAAGGCCTGCCTACTCTGCCCTTCAGTTGGCACGGGTTTCAGTGCCTCTTGTAATACAGGCACTCTCGGGTTGCTCATTTGCTGACACAGTACACATTATTTTCTATCGGGAACATTTTAAAAATGCCCCTGAGGACTTGACGCAAATTTGTGGGTAAATGGCAAACACTAGGAGCCCCAAGCCTTGCTCTCTTCCTTTCTCACTTCCCTTCCTTTTTCGCCTTTCCTCCATCCCTCCTCCTTTTTGTCATACTTCCCTCCCCACCTCCTTCCCTCCATGCATGCACCCATCCACTGTGCACTATCCACTATGCACTATCCACTATGTATCAATTCACTTACTGAGTCAATGACTCTTATTGAGCTCTTGCTTTTGGCAGGTATTGGGCTAGTTGTCAAATATATGTGTGTGTGTGTGTGTGTGTATTGTTGTTGTTGTCGTTATGTGCTGTCAAGTCGGCCCTGACTCATAGCAACCCCTCCTTGGGTTTCCGAGGTGATATCACTACAGAAGCAGGATTGCCCAACCTTCCTTCTGAGGAGTGGCTGGTGTGTATAAGACACAGTTATTCTTTAAAAGAAGTGGGAAGCACAGGAATCAATTTGGTCAGCTCTAAACAGGCTATTGTTGTTGCTGTTAGGTGGTGTCGAGTCTATTCGGACTCACGTGTGCAATAGAGTGAAACACTGCCTGGTGTTGTGCCATCTCCACAGCTGTTACTATGTTTGAGCCCATTGTTGTAGCCACTGTGTGAGCTCATCTCATTGAAGGACTTCCTCTTTTTCACTGACCCTCTACTTTATCAAGCATGATGTCCTTCTCCAGGGATTGGTCCCTCCTAATAACATGTCCAAAGTATGTGAGATAAGGTCTTAACATCCTCCCTTCTAAGGAGTATTCTGGATGTACTTTTTCTAAGGTGGGTTTAACCATTCTTCTAGCAGTCTATGGTATATTTAACATTCTTTGCCAACACCATAATTTAAAGGCATCAGTTCTTCTTTGGTCTTACTCATTTAATGTCCAGATTTCACCTGCATATGAGGCAATTGAAAATACCATGGCTTGAGTCAGTGACGTTGTTGCTTTTTAACACTTCAAAGAAATCTTTTGCAGCATATTTTCCTATTTTATTTGATTTCTTAGCTGCTGCTTCCATGGACATTGATTGTAAATCCAAGTGAAATGAAATCCTTGACAACTTCAATATTTTCTGTTTTTATCATGATGTTGCTTCTTGGCCCAGTGTGAGGATTTTTGTTCCCTTTGTGTTGAGGTGTAATCTATACTGAAGGCTGTAGTCTTTGCTCTTCATCAGTAAGTGCTTTGAGTCTTTTTCACTTCAAGGTTGTGTCATCTACAAATCATACTTAGTTTGTTAATGAATCTTCTTCCAATCCTGATGCCAATTTTTCTGCAAAAATCCCACTTCTCAGATTATTTGCTCAGCATACAGATTACATAAGTATACTCACTCTAAACTCACTGCTGTCAAGTTGAATCCAACTCATTGTGACCCATCCTTGGGTTTCCGAGGCAGTATCACTATGGAAGTAGATTGCCCAACCTTCCTTCTGAGGTGGCTAATGAGTTTGAACCTCCAGCCTTCTGGTTAGCAGTCAAATATCTTAGGCATAAGTATGGTGAAAGGATACAGCCCTGCCATACACCTTTCCTCCACATTTTTCCTAAATGGGTGTTGTTGTTGTTAGGTGCTGTCAAGTCAGTTTCAACTCATAGCAACCACATTAGAACAGAACAAAACACTGCCTGGTCCTGCACCATCCTCAAAACCATTGCTATGTTTGAACCCACTGTTGCAGGCACTGTTTTAATCCATCTCATTGAGGGTCTTCCTCTTTTTGACTGATCATCTTCTTCACTGGAGGCAGACAGGCCCCACAGCCAGATGCGGGAAGTGGGGGTAGAGCCGGGTACAAGACAGAGCCACAGGATCCAGGTAAAGGGAGGGAGACAGGCCCCCACACCCAAGAGACAGGAAGGGGGAAAAAAAGCCAGGGATGATAGAGCCACAGAACTCAGTAAGGGGAGGGCAGAGAGGTTTCGAACAGCTAAGGGAGACAAACTTGTCTGTCAGTTTAATGTACTGTGGTGGCTTGTGTGTTGTTGTGAGGCTTGAGGGTGTACCACCAGTGTCTCAAACACCAGCAGGGTTGCACATGGTGCACAGGTTTCAACTCAGCTTACAGACTGAGATAGACTAGGAAGAAGGAAGAGGCCATCCCCTTCTCAAAGAATTGGTCAGGGAAAACCTTGTGAATAGCAGAGAAACACTGTCTGATATATTACTGTGCAACTTTATGAATAGTCCAGGAACATTATCCAATACAGTGCAGGAAGACCAGCTCCTTTGGTCAGAAGGCTCTCAAAATATGAGTGGGAAGGAGCTGCATCATCAGAGTAGAACCAACCTTAATGATATGGATAAAGTAAAGCTTTTGGGACCTCCATTTGCTGACATGGCACAACTCAATTGGAAGAGAAACAGCTGCAAACATTCATTAATAATCAGAACATGGAATGTACAAAGTATGAATCTAGGAAAATTAGAATTTGTCAAAAATTAAATGGCATGCATAAAGATTGATATCCTAGGCATTAGTAATCTGAAATGGACTGGTTTTGGCCATTTTGAATCAGATGACCATATGATCTACTATGCCAGGAATGACAAACTGAAGAGGAATGGTGTGGCATTCATCATCACAAAGTATGTTTCAAGATCTGTCATGAAGTACAATGCTGTCAATGATAGGATAATATCCATACACCTACAAGGAAGACCAGTTAATACTATGATTATTCAAATTTACGCATCAACCACCAAAGCCAAAGATGAAGAAATTGAAGATTTTTATCAACTTCTGCAGTCTGAAATTGACCAAACGTGCAATCAAGATGTGTGAATTATCAGTGGTGACTGGAATGCAAACGTTGGAAACAAAGAATTAATGGTAGTTGGAAAACTTGGCCTTGGTGACAGAATAATGCTGGAGACCACGTGATATAATTTTGCAAGACCAACAACTTATTCCTTGCAAAAACCTTTTTTCAACAACACGAACGGCAGCTATACACTTGAACTTCACCAGATGGAGTACACAGGAATCAGATTGACTACATCTGTGGCAAGAGGTGATGGAAAAGCTCAATATCTTCAGCCAAAACAAGTCCAGGATCTGATTGTTGAAAAGACCATCAACTGCTCATATGCAAGTTCAACTTGAATTTGAAGACAATTA
>NW_006921635.1:12837235-12843602 GCF_000298275.1 Orycteropus afer afer
CTGCACCATCCTCTCAGTCATTGCCATGTCTAACCCCATTGTTACAGCCACTGTGTCAATCCATCTCATTGAGGTTCTTCTCCTTTTCAGCTGACCCTCTACCAAGCATGATATTCTTAACCAGGGACTGGTCCCTTCTGACACCATGTCCAAAGTACATGAGATGAAGTCTAGCCATTCTTGTATCTAAGGAGCAGGATTCAACTGTACTTAACTCTAAAACAGATTTCTACGTTCTTCTAGCAGTCCATGATACTTTCAGGGTTCTTTGCAACACCACAATTCAAATGCATCAATTCTTCTGTGGTCTTCCTTATTCTGTTGAGATACTAACCGGGATCCAGAGCAGAAAGAAGCTGAAATGAGAAAGAGCTGTTTATTCCAGTTAAGGGAATGGTTATGGCAAGGCTGTTAGTGAGAAGATACTCTCTTTAAATAGAATCACTTAGTTGAGAAAGTCTTTCCAGGAGTCTGGCTTGAATCCTACCGGCTGCAGTTTTATCATGGAATACTCTATTTCTTCTCCAATTCACAGGAGTCTAATTCTCCTTTTGCTCATGTCTTGAGGAAGACAACTAGTGCAGACATTTCTTGGCATGATCCACCTTTGTCTCATTCATTCTAAAGCTGGCTGAGCCTGATCACTGAAAATTTGGGGATGGAGTGAGAATGCAACTGTAAGAGTTGGGATTCTGGGTGGCAAGACCCAGACACCCAATTCAAAGAGAATTAGGCAAAACTGATATTTATTGGCACATACAACTAAAGCAGTGGTAATTCCAATTGGACCTATGGGTTCAACTGATGTCCTCTGTAGCCTCTCTTTTTCCTTCATCTCAGCTCTTATTTCTGCCAGGTTGGTGCCATTTTGGCAGGCTCTCTCCTTACGGTGACAAGACAGCCACAAGCAGCTCTAGGATCATATCTGATCCTCTCGGCAAACCCAACAAACGTTTACTATCATTTCTCTGAGAGTCGGAGAATTGGGTCTCTTTAATTTTGATTGGGCCAAGACCTCATCCCTCAATCACTAAGCCCATCATTAAAGACCAGGGAACTATGAAGACCTGATTGACTTCTCCTAGGCCACCTTCATTCAGTCTTAGAGCTAGATATGGAGTTAGCCCTACCCAAACCAGGAGGAGGAGGCCTGGATGCTGGGCAGCCATACAGGATCCCTACCGCAGCATCTTAAACACTTTTTGCCCATAGTCCTGGTTAGCAGTCAAATGCCTTAGGCACTGCACCACCAGAGCCCATCATGCCCATTCCCTTGGGAGCCTGTAATGGTTCTTCTTAGAGTCTGTTGTGCAACAGGCTCTTTGATCACTCTCTGGAGATCACAGCAGATAGACTGGCTTTCATTGGCTGTGGTTCTGAGAAGGAGGTAGGAGAAGAGAGCAGGAGACACATTGATGGGTTTTCTCTGTCTGTCCTGGTGATCCCACATTCATTTTTTAAAAGAATTTGTTTCATTCTCCAGGAGAGAAGTCACGGGGGGTAACTGCATGCTGGAGAGCTTGATTCCTGGCCAGCTTCTTCCCTCCCATGATTCTAGAATGGAACCCAGTCCTCATTTTTTTTCAGTTTTACAGTGGAGTCTAATCCATGAGCATCAATAAAATATTGTAGGACCTGAGGGGTGGCCCCGTGATGGTTTGAAAGGTGGAATATTCAGATCATGTCACCTGCTTAAAATCCTCCAGCAGTTTCCCAGTGTTTTCAGGATCAGATCTAAGTTCGTGATATAAATGGTATCCTGACCCCTGCCTCCACCACACTCTAATTTTGTAACACTTTCTACTTTGCTCAACATGCTACAGTCCCAACTGGCCATCTTTCTCTTCCTGCGGTCTCTCTGCTTCCTGACTTAGGGTCTTCACATATGCTGTTCCCCTCCTTGGCATACTCCTCCTTCCCCTCTCCCCTGGATCTTGAGCCCTACCCTAATTTACTCCCAATCTTTCAGACCTCATTTAAGAAAATACTGCTTCCAATGAGAACCTTTCAGTGACCACCCATCCAGTGTTAATTGGGTTGACCATGATAGCCCCATGTTCTTCTCCTATATAGAACACATGAGAACGGAGATTAAGTATTTGTGAGCTGTTTGTTTATACTTCTGTTGACCCTAGATCTGTGAGGATGGGGCCTTGCCTGGTTTTGCCTGTCAGTGAGGCACTCATTCTTAGTTTGGTCCTGACACATAGTAGGTACTCAATAAATAATTGTTGAGTGAATGAATTTGTCTGTTGTTTGTCACCATGTTTCTCAAACCTGGTTACACAAAGAAGCCAAATGGGAGATATTGTTAAAAGGACAAATCTCCTGAACTCTCCTCTTTTGTCTTCAGATTCAGGATATCTGGTGAGTCCTGGGAAAACTGCCTAGGTTTCTCAGAAAAGGTGGTATGAACCACAGTTCCAGGGCATAGGGGTACCATCATAGATACTTCACATGAGGTAAGAGGCAGGGGTGAGGGGAGCAGAAGTCATTGGCCAGTGGGTGCAAATTTCCTGGGCTGTTGTCAATGCACAGGGCCCCCAGAGGTGACCAGGGCAAAGAGAACCCTTTTTTTAGTTGAGTTTTCAACTCATCACAATGTAGTGAAAGAAAATAGGACCAAACATTATTGTAAACTGAACAGTGGAAGGAGATTGAGAAATGTGTATTCCTCAGAATATAAAATTATAGTGTCTTACATAAGGAGGGAGCTCTGGTGACATAGTGCCTAAGGCATTTGACTGCTAACCAGAATGCTAGTGGTTCAAACCCACCAGCCACCCCTCAGAAGGAAGACTGGGCAATCTACTTCTGTAGAGATACCGCCTTGGAAACCCAAGGAGGGTTCGCTATGAGTTGGATTCCACTTGACGGCAGTGAGTTTGTTTGTTTGTTTGCTTTTTTGTTTGTTTGGTTTAACGTAAAGGAGCCCTGGTGGTGCAGTGCCTAAGGCATTTGACTGCTAACCAGAAGGTGGCAGTTCAAACCACTAGCCACTGAAGCCTGGGCAACCTACTTCTATAAAGATCTACCGCCTCAGAAACCCAAGGAGGAGTCACTATGAGTCAGAATTGACTAGATGGCAGTGGGTTTGGGTTTTTTTTTTTTTTTTTGAGTATGAACACATAAGTAGGACATTAGCCAGGTAGATAGGGTTCAATGTGAGTTACACCAAAGTGTGTATTGTTGGTTTTTCTTTTCTGTCTTGACGATTTGGTGATTTCTGTACACTGTCAGAGAACTAGAAAGTCCCTCAATATTTATTTGCCTGTCCTATCACATGTCTGACAAAAACTCACCCTCTGCCCCAGATGCTAAACTCACAGTCTAATCTAGCACTCCTCCCTGTGGATCAGAACATTCTCAGCCCCTTTCCCCACCCTCTGATAGAATGGACTCAGGGGACTCAAACACACTTAGCCTCCTTCTGCTCTGTGAACATGGGTGATTACAAGTCCACCAGCTTTACGTGCTGGCAGTAGAATGACTTAGCTTGTTCTTTCTTTGCATATTCTCTTAGCAACCCACTCTCAGAGGAAAAAAAAATTACTGGACTGCTAGCTTTTTGAAAGTCAGATACCCATTTTTCTGTTTGTCAGCTATTACTCTCATTAGAACTTTGCACACATTCACATTGCTTCAGCACACGTTTGCAGTGGTTTGGGATTAATAATAATAACAAAATGTATTACTACTGCTACAATTACTATTACTTTATTATTATCGTTATCACACTTTATAACATTTTATAGCACTTTGCCATTTACCAATCATCATTTCATTATCTCACGCAATTCTAACATCTCTCTGTTGGCAGTAGCTGATAATTAGAACCACCTTGGGTGTGTTTTAAATATGCATATTCCTAGGAGCAACCCTGTACTAACTCTAGGAATGGGATCTGGAAGCCTTAGTGTTCTGCACTCTGCTAGTTGATTTTTAGGATTAGCTAGACAAGAGAACCACCAATATGGTGGCTATGTATGTGGGCTTGAGTGTCAGTCTTACCTGGACTGGAATGTGGGACCCTGTACATCTCACTGCAGATCTCCAGGCCTCAGTGCCACCCCATCTGTAAAATGGGGCTGATGAGACCAAAACTTTACAGGGCTGGTCACAGGATTCAATGAGAGCTCTTAGGTATTAGAAGGGCTCAGTAAGCTGCAAAAGTTACAATGACTTATTTTTCATTGTGGTAGCATAAAATAAGGGCATAAATGTCAAATTCAAGCCCTTTCTCTGCCAGTCTTGGTTTTCTCATCTATAAAATGGGGGAAATGAGGACACCTGTCTCATAGAGCAAGGAGCTCTGGTGGTGCAGGGGTTAAAGCATTTGACTGCTAACTAAAAGGTTGGTGGTTTGAACCTACCAGCTGCTCCATGGGAGAGAGTTGAGGCAGCATGCTTCCGTAGAGATTTACTGTCTTGGAAACCCTGTGGGGACAGTTCTGTCCTATCCTATAGGATCAGTATGAGTCAGAATCAACTTGATGGCAGAGGGTAGTGGGTGTCTCAAGGAGTTGTAAGGGTTACACTAGTTAATTATGAAATGTAGCACTCTAGAACAAACCAGACACAGAGTGAGCACTACGTCAGTGCCAGGTGTGGCCTCATTTATATCCATCCCTTTTACAGGGATGGATGCATGAACATGTAAAAAGGTAAAATAAGACTTCAAACTCAGTCTTCCAAACTTTACTCTAGGCTCTTCCCCCTCTACAAGGGTAATTCTTAATGCCAGTCCTTCCCAGGGCTTAAAACCAGGTCAGTGACTATTTATTCCTGACTTTTTCCTTATGGAGTTGTTGTTGTTGTTTTTGCCGTCGAGTCAGCCCCGACTCATAGCGACCCCTCCTTGGGTTTCTGAGGCAGTATCACTACGGAAGTAGGATTGCCCAACCTTCCTTCCAGGGGAAGAGGATCAACTTTTTGCCAAAGCCTCCTTGCCAGCTACTCCCCTCCTGAAGCTGTTACTAGTCCTCCCTTCCCAGAGCCAAGCCCCACCACCATTTTTCAGAAATGTCATGTTGCTTGGGCACCACACTCAGAGTGATTTGGGATTCCTGTCTCGTCCCCATCTGTCTGCTGGAGGCTGGGCAGACACCAGAACAGACTCATCTAATTAGTGGCCTCACCTCCTCCGAGGCTCGGGGCTGCTGGTGCATGGCCTCCACGTTTCCCTGGGCCGAGACAGGACACCTCATCAGATCGGCTGGCAGCAGAGCCTTCCCGACAAAGACCTGGGAGGAAAGGGGCTTCCCAGCTTCCGGAGCTGGGAGCCTGGGCAGAGAGTCCCAGAATTGTGGTTTATATGGAGGTGGCTGTTGAAGACATCATGTCACTCCTCGGAGCCTCAGAGTTGTTATCTATAAAATGGAGTGATGATGGTGCCTGCATCACAGGCTTGTGGAGATTGTATATATAAAGTGATAATCTCAGGATTCCCTGGTGTCTTCATGCCACTCATATCTCCCTTTTCCCCAAACTCTTCTGTGGTATGGTTAGAAAACAAACAAACACAAACCTATTGCTGCTGAGTCAATTACAACTCATAGTGACTCTATAAGACAAGGTAGAACTGCCCCAGAGGGTCTCCCAGGCCGTAATCTTTACAGAAGCAGACTGATGCATCTTTCTCCCATGGAGTGGCTGGTCGGTTCAAACCACTGACCTTTTGCGTGGCAAACAAGCAATTAACCACTGTGCCACCAAGGCTCCTGGTATGGTTAGAGAAGGAGACTATAGTAGTGATTGAGAGTGTGCACACTGAAATTACCTGCTTGGGTGTAAATCCTGGCTCTGCCTTTTTCAGCTCTTCTACGTTGAGCAAATTGCTCTCCCTCTCTGAGCCCCAGTTTCCTCACCTGTAAATTAGAGGTGACACTTCTTTGCCAGCCTTGTCTGCTAGTTGTAATTGTAGAATGGAGTCAGGTATGTTGGCACATGGTGAGTAAATAGCAGGTGTCATCATCATGGAGTAGGAATGGTTCTGAAATTCTAGTCCACTCTAGCATCCTTGAAGTCTAACTTAGCACAGATCATGCTTAAGGGTCAGACAGATCTGATCCTATCACAAGCTCTGTCACCAAATAGCTGCGTGACTTCGTTCAAGTGGCTTCACCTTTCTCCCCTCCATTTCCCTCAGCAGTAAAATGGAAATATTAATTATACATGAAACTGCTACCTTTTGTGTTATGTGCCAAAATGAGCTGATGTAAGCTAAGCACGTGGCAATTTGTAAATCCTCAGTAAATTTCACTATTACCATCCTCATTGTCATTGTTGTTTTAATTAATGATAATCACAAGCAAACACTTTAGCTTCTGAATTCGATGCTAGAATGTCTGTGCTATGAGGAGTGTTT
>NW_006921635.1:12844412-12845568 GCF_000298275.1 Orycteropus afer afer
TGTGTTCTTGTGGCAGTCCTTGGTGTTTTCAGCATTCTTCACCAACACTACAGTTCAAAGACATCAATTCTTCTTCTGTCTTCCTTATTCATTATCCAGCTTTCCCATGCATAGGAGGCTATTCAAATTAGGTGCACCTTAGTCTTCAAAGTGACATCTTTGCTCTTCTACACTTTAAAGAGGTCTTTTGCAGGATGTTTTCCCAATGCAATATAGCATCTGATTTCTTGACTGCTGCTTACATTGGTGTTGATTATGGAAACAAGTAAAATGAAATCTTTGACAAGTTTGATCTTTTCTCCATTTATCATGGTGTTGCTTACTGGTCCAGTTGTGAGGATTTTTGTTTCCTGTATGTTGAGGTGTAATCCGTACTGAAGACTATAGTCTTTGATATTTATCAGTAAGTGCTTCAAATTCTCTTCACTTTCAGCAAGGAAGGTTGTGTCTTCTCCATAGCACAGGTTGTTAATGAGTCTTCTTCCAATCCTGATGCTATGTTCTTCTTCATATAGTCCAGCTTTTCAAATTATTTGTTCAGCATACAGATTGAATAAGTATGGTGAAAGGATACCACTCTAAAGTATGCCCTTCCTGATTTAAAACCATACGGTATTCCCTTATTCTGTTTGAACAGCACCTTCTTGGTCTATGTACAGGTTCCTCATGAGTAAAATTAAGTGTTCTTGAATTTCCATTCTTGCTAATGTTATCCATACTTTGTTATGATCCACACAATTGAGTATCTTTGCATAGTCAACAAAACACAGGTAAACAAACATCTTTCTGATAATCTTTGTTTTCAGCCAAGATCTATGTGACATCAGCTATGATAGCCCTCATTCTACATCCTCTTCTGAATGCAGCTTGCATTTCTGGAAATTCTCTGTCAATATACTGCTGCAACCATTTTTGAACTATCGTCAGCAAAATCTTACTTGCCTGTGATATTAATGCTATTGTTCAATAATATCCACATTCTCTTGGATCACCTTTCTTTGGAATGGGCACAAATGTGAATCTTTTAGTTGGTTGACCAGGTAGCTGTCTTCCAAATTTCCCAGGACAGATGAGTAAGCACGTTCAGTGGTGCATCTGTTTTGTTGAAACATCTCAGTGGGTATTCCATCAATTTCTGGAACTTTGTTTTTCACCA
>NW_006921635.1:12846038-12847413 GCF_000298275.1 Orycteropus afer afer
CAGGGGTCAGTGATCTAAATTTCTAACAGAAGATGTCTCATGGACAGATTACTGATACCATGCCACCCTGAGCATGCCTGATCTTGTCTGATCTCAGAAGCTAAGCAGCATTGGGCATGGTTAGTACTTGGATGGGAGACCACCTGGGAATACTGGGTGCTGTAGGTTTTAGGAGCTCTGGTGGCTTAGTGTCTAAGGCATTTGACTGCTGACCAGAAGGCTGGTGGTTCAAACCCACGAGCCACTCCTCAGAAGGAAGATTGGGCATTCTACTTCTGTACTGATACCACCTTGGAAACCCAAGGAGGGGCCGCTATGAGTTGGATCTGACTCGACGATGGTGAGTAAGACAGTTAGAATCTTTGGATGGTCACACTTTGCTTTCTGTGTAATTCCTTCCTAAACATGGAAGGAAGGATTCTCTTCCCCTGATCCTGGTGAGCAGTTAAAGGACCAGGGATAGGAAGTCCTAGCATAAGGAATAACAGCAACTGGAGTCCCCGTGTAGCTACCACTCAGGGCAAGAAAGAGAACATGGCCAAGCCTGGCAGAACCTCCTCATGTCCTCCCTTCTCCCTACAGCGAACTGCTCTCTTGCCTTTTACTGCACAGCTTCATTGTTTTCCCTCAGAGTCTTACCATTTTTCTTCTTTATTCCTTTCAGTCAGTGTTAGGTCTGAGAGCATCCTCCATGTTGTCACAGGTTGTACTAAAAACAAACTCATTGCTGTTGAGTCAGATCCGACTCAAAGAGACCCCTCCTTGGGTTTCTGAGGCAGTATCACTACCAAAGTAGATTGTCCAATCTTCCCTTCGAGGAGTGGCTGGTGGGTTTGAACCACCAGCCTTCTGGTTAGCAGTCAAATGCCTTAGGCACTATGCCATCAGAGCTCCCACAGGTCTGACTAGTTGCTTCCTTTTCATTGCTGTATAGAATCCACACTATGAATATGCACACTACATTAGTTGTCTGTTGATGGCCAGGGTCATGAGTTCTCTACACATTACAGTTGTTAGTGACATGTCCTCTTATAGAATATGGTGTGGTGAGTATTTGCATATATCCATGACCATTTGCTCAGGACAGGTTCCTAGATTGGGAAGGTTTGCATCAAGACCATGGCCACCTTTAGAGCCTCCTCCAGAATGACTGGGCCAATTCTCACTCCCACTCCCAGCGAAGTACGTTGCTGCCCGTGTGCTCACACATTTGCCAAGGCTAGCTTATTTGCATTTGTTTTAATGGTGCCAGTGACAGGAAAAAGATGTTCTCTCGAGATGTTAGAATTTCTATTTCTCGGAGTCCTTATGGGGCCAAGCATTCTCCCCTCCTTCGTGTTTATTGCTTCTTTGTGTTTCTTCTTTTGTAGGTTGC
>NW_006921635.1:12849213-12850148 GCF_000298275.1 Orycteropus afer afer
ATTTAATCAGTCTCTGACATCCTGTGGGAGTCCCCAGGTGGTGCAAGTGCCCTCCATACTCACTGCTAACTGAAAGATTGGTGGTTCGAGTTCCCCCCAGGGCTACTTTGGCAGAAAGTCCTGGCATCTCAATTCTGAATGTCTGAGGAAGAGAGAATCTGATTGGCTTTAGCTCCTATCAGGCATTCACTCATAGGCCAGTCAGCTGAAGGTGGGGAAATGGGAATTATGTTGCCTTCTGCTCAGTTAGCAGAGACTTCCCCTTTGAAAGATAGAGGTCTTAGCTTGGATTCCCCACTGAAAGCAGATTTTGAAAACAAGGGCTTCCCTGCAGGTAGTTTGCATTGGGAAGAGATACCAGGGAATAGATGGGGGATAACTTGGAATGCCGATCCAAAGGGGTGTTGTTGATTGATGTGTGTACCAGGGCTCACACTCAGTAGACCCTCTGCGTACTGCACCTCAATGAGAAGAATTTATCCATCAGCTCTTATCTTCCATTGATCAAGGGTTGCTCCAACAGGCATTAACTCCACTTTCATTTCCAGGTTTGCACCTGCAGCAGAATGACTTTTGGATCAAACCCTAGGGCAGAATGCGAGAGGTACATGGTACAGCCAGAGCAAGGTGCTGTCAGAATAGCTCTTGTTGTAGGTGCTTTGCTGCGGCCATGACTGAAGCCAAAAAAGTGGGTCAAGAGGATGTGAGAGGGGGCGAATATATTGTCTAGCACAGGTGGTATGTCAGGTTGTCTAAGAAGAGAGCGTACTGGTGGGTGGAAATAATTCAAAGCTCTAGTGTCTGTTAAATGAATAGAATGAATAAATGAATGGAAATTGATGGAAAGGTTCTTGGAGGAAGCCAGATTTTAAGACTCCCTTCAATGAGCCTGGGGGCAGATGGGTAATGATAATCTGTTCTCAGGTACTTTTCTA
>NW_006921635.1:12851558-12852895 GCF_000298275.1 Orycteropus afer afer
GTGGGTTTGAACCGCCAGCCGTCTGGTTAGCAGGCAAGTGTCTTAGCCACTATGCTACCAGAGCTCCTAGCACCGCGATTAGCAAGGGATTATTGTCTATCCATACTAGCAACCATGAAGGGGCTCAGGATAGGGCAGCGTTTCATCCTGTCATACGTCATAGCCAACTCCACGGCAACCAACAACAGCGGCAGTTGTTTATCCATTCCCGACGAAGCGTCAGAAGCCTGTTGGTGTGGGCCCTACCTGGTATTTAATACCTGCATTTGGGTATAATCAGGTCATCTGCCATTTTGCGTTCCCATCTTCTAAACATTTGATTACTAACCAAAAGGTTGGTGGTTAGAATCCATGGAACAAAGGCTTGACAATCTACTTATGAAAGATCACAGCCATTGAAGACCCTAATACGGACAATTCTGCTCTGAAACACATGGGAGCGCCACGAATCAGAATTGACTCCACAGCAACTGGTTTTTTGAGGGGGCACCTGGGAGCTTAGGTCTTTCTTTAGCCATCTGACCTCTGAGAAGGTAGACTCCTCCCCACCCACAGGCAGGTGGGCAGAAGGGGAGCCCGCCCAGTGCTGGCTGTCTGGCTTGCTGATAATTGTTTCTAATATAAGCCAGTGTTTTATTGATTCACTGTTGATCTCTGCATGGGGCCAGGGAAATTCTCGGGCCATGACGAACCCCAGCCTTGGGGTCCCAGACAAGTGTCAAGGCATCACCGGCTGGCTCCAAGGACTGGCCTCTGCTTTGCTTCCGATGACTTCTTAATAGAGCCAGCATCCCCATGATGGCCCCTCCCTCAAGCGCTCCTTTACTGCGTCCATCAACCCTTCCCCCGTTCCTGCCGCAGGCTCCGTTTGACCTTTAATCAGCGCCTCTTTTGTGCAGAGCCGCTGGTGAGTTATTGCCGCGTGAGCGACTCCCGGGGCAGTCTGCCTCCTCAGCCCCTGGCCTCACCACGGATTGTAAGGGAAAATGACATTTGGAGCTACATCCCCCGTCTCTTTCTAGTCTCTCTCTCCTGGCTTGGGAGACACAAGGAAGAAAAGAACGTTTGCTTGTCCTCTTCAGTTCTGTCTGCGCCCTGTTGTTGCCCGTGTGCTTTCCTCCTCTTCCTCCTCCTGTCTCTGTTCTGTCCTGCAGGTCAGTTGGAGTAGATAAAAATGGCTAGCTAGCTCAGGGGTCTTCAGCGATGCCATCCATCCCTGGACACCTGGGTAATGAAAGCCTTAGAGGTCAGGCCAAGATACTACCTGACAGTCAGCAGATAGGACTTAAGAAGAATTTTTAAAATCTCTCCTCCTCCAGGAAGCCTCCCATGACTGC
>NW_006921635.1:12853374-12855310 GCF_000298275.1 Orycteropus afer afer
TTTATCATGTTGTTCAACCATTACCATGATCTATTTCCAAATTTCCCATCACTTGTAACAGAAGCTCAGTGTCTCCTAAACAGTGAGTCCTTACTCCCTGCCCTCCCACCTGCCCCTGGTAACCACGAATCAACTCTCATCTCTCTGTGCTCCCCTATTGGAGACATTTCACGTCAGTGTTGTTGTTAGGCGCTGTTGAGACGGCTGTGACTCACAGTGACCTTTTGTGTGACAGAACAAAACACTGCCCGGTAATCCACCACTCTTCCAATTGTTGCCGTGTTCCAGCCCATTTGTCGCAGCCACGGTGTCAATCTATCTTGTTGAGTGTCTTCCTCTTTTTCGCTGACCCTCTACTTTACCAAATATGATGTCCTCCACGGACTGGTCCTTCCTGATAACGTGTCTTAACTATGTGAGACCAAGTCTCACCATCCTCACGTCTAAGGCGCATTCTGGCTAACTTCTGCCAAGACAGACTTGTCCATTCCTCTGGCAGTCCGTAAAATATCCTATATTTGTCCTTAGTGATGGACATATTTCACTCAGCAGAATGTTTTCAAGGTTCATCTAGGTTGCACATGTGTCGGAACTTCATTTCTCTTTATGCCTCAACTTTTGAGCCGTGGTTACACTCTTCTCAGGATAGCCCCCGGCCAACTGGAGCACCGTGGCGGAAGCTGAGGGCGCGCTCTGCTCAAGACAGCCCCTGACCTAGGATTTAGCAAGGCAGTGGGTGGTACAAGGAGCTGACCATTTTTGCCTGACGCATGACTCTTCCAATAGGAAGTCTTCCTTCCAGAGCCCTGTGCTGGGCTGGTGGAGACTTTGGCAGGTCTGTGTTGCAGACTGATGCCTCATCCTCCCCAGTCCAGCTCGCTCCCTTCCCCTCTCACATGGGCAGTTCCCCAATAATCCTTTTTACCTTCCTAACTCTATCTTTGCATCTACTTTCCCAGAGAACCCCAGTTGCACAAAACCATCTTACTCTCAGTGTCTGACACATTGGTTGAAACATTGTTGGAGTTCCAGCAACATTTGCAAACAAGTAAGAGAAGAAAACTACTCTTGATGTGGAGCGTGGGCACACCAGAAGATTCCAATCCCTTTGTGGCTCTCAGATGAAATTTTTCATCATTGATCCACAGAGCAAGGAGGCCAAGGATAGAAACTAATACATTTGTATCACCGTTTGTTAGAAGCTTTGGCCAAATAGAGTTTGTTGGTAAAGTCAGTAAGGTGGAAAAAGGCCTGGAATGATATCATCTGAGGAAAGAGAAGGTTATTTTTGGAGAAGAGATGACCTTAGTGTGGACCATCAGGGAGGCCAGTGTGACCAGAGCAGAGTGAAAGAATAGGGCAGTAATAAGAAGAAATCAAACGATGAATCACATTGGACAAATCTGCTGCAAAAGACCTCTTTAAAGGTTTAAAGCGCAAAGATGTCAGTTTGATGACTAAGGAGCATCTGACTATGGGCTTTTCAATCACTTTGTGTGCATAAAGGAGTCGGATCATGAGAAGACAGAAGAATTGATGCATTTGAATTGCAGTGTTGGGAAGAATTTTGAATATGCCATGGACTGCCAGAAGGATAAACAAATCATTTTTTCCCCCCTTTTTTCCCCTCCACCCAGAAACTCTGGTAGCGTAGTGCCTAAAGCACTTGACTGCTAACTAGAAGGCTGGCAGTTCAAACCCACCAGCCACTCCTTGGAAGGAAGATGGGGCAACCTACTTCCGTAGTGATACTGCCTCAGAAACCCAAGGAGGGGTCACTATGAATCAGGTCTGACTTGATGGCACATAATAACAACAACAACATCCTCTGGTTAGTGGTTTACCCTCCCTTTCCCACTCACCCCTGGTAACCATCAAAGAAAATTTCTTTTTTCATGAAACCATTTTCTTGATGTTTTACATTAGTGGTCTCATA
>NW_006921635.1:12859740-12883977 GCF_000298275.1 Orycteropus afer afer
TTGAAAAGGAAACAGATGTGGACTCCATTTTCTAGCTCTGAGCCATGTCCAACAGTGAAATGGGCTACTTCCAAGTGCTGGCTGAAGAGAGCAGGGACACAAGCCCAAGTTTCTTGGCCTTAGGTCCGTGAGCTTCCATGTCACCAAAGCTTCCTCCAATCTGTGTCTTCTCCCCTCCTGAATCTCTCTTGCTTCTGTCTGCACCTCCTTCCACTAAGATGTATTTGAATTATGTTCTAAAAAGGGACATCATGGAGTAGAATTGATTTTCCTTCTGCTTGGAAAACAAATGCAAGTCAGAATGTTTATGAGATGTCCAGGAGAATAGATTGCGGCTTCTCTCAGGCCGTTTCCTTAATAACGTCTCCCAGTGACTCTGCACTTACTAAATAAGCACAAGACATCCTGTTATAAGCATGACACGCTCATCGCTGATCCTCAGAACAGCTCTGCTAACATTGCTGTGTGCCATCCAGTTGACTCCAACTCACAGTGAGCCCTTGTGGCAGAGTGGAACTGCCCCATAGGGTTTTCTCAGCTATAATCTTTACAAAAGCATTTCACCAGGTCTTTCCCCCATGGAACCACTGGGTGGGTTGGAACCGCCAATCTTTTGGTTAGCAGTCAAATGCTCAACTGTCGTGACACAAGGGCGGCTCCTTTCAGAACAGCTCTGCCAGTGGGAATTATCTCCCAGATTGGAAAACTCCATGGTTTCCCCCAACCACCTTGGAATTCAGAGCTGATGTCCAACTAACTGCTTCAGGAGGCCAAGCTAGGCACTCAGCCAGCTCAGTGGAGGCTATGCCTATGGCATCAGTTGACTGACCCCAGACACTAGGTCTCCATACCTTCCCATGCCATTCTGTGTGGCTCAGATCATTCTGATAAACAGCCCCAGAAACCAGATGGGACATTTGTGTTTGGACTTTGTCCCACAGTCATGTAACACCCAGATAGCGCCAACAAGCAAATGCAAAATTTTAATTTTATTATCCAGGTTTGTTTTTTCACAGTCTTGAATAAAAGGGAGTGATGTTCAGAAGAAGCACCTCCCATATCATCAAAGATTCAGTGGTTTGCTGTCGTTTACATTTAAATAGTACCTTGAAAAATGCTAATCTAATAAAAATTGGTTACCTGAGTACAGTATAGAGGAGCTCTGATAGTGTAGTGCCTAAGGCATTTCCCTGTTAACCAGAAGGCTGGAGGTTCAAACCCACCAGCCACTCCTCAGAAGGAAGGTTGGGCAATCTACTTCTGTAGAGATATCGCCTCAGAAACCCAAGGAGAGGTCACTAGGAGTCGAATCTGACTCCATGCCAGTTTGGTTTTTTTTGGGGGATGGGGGGAGTGGGATTTTGAGTACAATAAAATGCAAAAGTCTCTCCCTCCTCAAACAAGCGTTAGTTCCCTGAAAATCTGTGGTGGGAAACTTCAAACCCGTGATGTTTAGGTTCTGTCTCCTCTGAGAAATTGGGTTATGTTGTGTGAAGTCACACGTATGTGAAGTGTTAAGAGTCCTGGTACATTTCCTTCTATGTTTATAAAGCAAAGGTGGTACCTAAATAGAGAAACCTTCAAAGACAGCTTATGCATATTAAAGTATTGGTAAGGGGTCCTGTCTGGTAAAATGTCATGTGTCGTCCTTGCCTCTCTGGAAAAGATGTGAGCCTGCCTTTGAGACGTTGCAGGCAGTCTGGCCGGATGCTGGCAGAGAGTGGTGTTCTTGAGGAAATCCAAACCCAGGGTAGAAGTGAGTTAAAGTCACAGGTGAGGCCAACTGCTTTTGTCAGAGTTGCTTGAAAACAAACCAGCTCCAACTATAGCCCAAGTCCAGCTGGGGCTTCCCTGTAATGTGCCAAAGTTCTCATAGGAATCCAGAGAAACAGGCCAGCAGGTCTCAGGAAAGGCAGGGACAGTACCACGAAAAACCAGTGTGCTGGCTCCTCTGGTTGTCTCCTGTGTCATCTCAGGTGAGTTACTTTACTTCTCTGGGCCTCAGCTTCCTCGTACAAAATCCAAACCCAACTCATGGTGACCCTGTGTATGTCCGAGTAGAGCTGCACTCCGCACGGTTCTCAATGGCTGTGATCTTACCGAAGCAGGTTGCAAGGCCTTTCTTCCGTGGTGCCAACTGGGGGATTCAAACAGCCAACCTTTGATAACCAAGTGCAAACAATGTGCACCACACTTGCATGGATTGTTGCTGTCAGGATTAAACTCATTAATGACTGCACTGTGCTTGGTACATACTGTCTGTTCAGTAATTATTACCTATTACTGTATTTGTGACTTACCTTTGTGCAACAATTCCATCTTCCCTGTAATTCCTCATGGCTTCAGACTTCACAGTGGCTCTTGAGTCTTCAAGACCTTATAAGCTTTAGTGCCTGCAACTGCTTAAAAACTATCCCTCTCCATCTCTTAGTTTATGTTGTTGAAAGGAGATGCTGATGGTCTCATACCATCCCAATGACCAGTCCCTGCCAGCCCGTGGCTAGACTCCTCTCGCTCAGAGATGCTCCCCATTCCCCAGATTAGGGGACAGGGTCCATGAGTTCCTGATAGAGAGAAGATCTAGGGGGAGGACTCTTCCCTTAGGGGGCACTGTTGTTATTGTAAGGTGTCTTGGAGTCTATTTTGACTTATGGCGACCCCATATAACACAGTAGAACTTCCCTCAGAGGGTTTCTTAGGCTGTAATCTTTATGGAGCAGGTCCCCAACTTTTTGGTCATCAGCTGAGCACTTAGCCATTGCACCACCAGACCTTCTTATTAGGGGCAATAGGTGAGATAACACAGGTGAGATCCATTCTGATTGGGCAGTAAGGGAAGAGCTGTAATGGACCAGGGCACAGGGTGAGGTGTGGTACAGTGGTTTGGAGGGTACACTTGATGGAGGAGTTGGTGGGAAACCCATCATGGTGGCCTGCAACTTGCTAATGGAATGTTGTTGTTGTTGTTATGTGCCGTTGAGTTGGCTGAACAAATAATGTGTGTGCATATGTGTGTGTGTCCAGAGGGAGAAGCAGGCAAGAGGAATTTGATGAATCTAGGTGAAAGGTAACAGTTAAAACTCTTTTTTTTTTTTTTAACTTTAAGTTAGTAATGTTGTTGTTGTTGTTATGTGCCGTCAAGTTGGACCCGACTCACAGTGGCCCCTCCTTGGGTTTCCGAGGCAGTATCATGACGAAAGTAGATTGCCCCATCTTCCTTCTGAGGAGTGGCTGGTGGGTTTGAAAGGCCAGCCTTCTGGTTAGCAGTCAAGTGCCTTAGGCACTATGCTACCAGAGCTCCCTTAAGTTAGGAATAGGAAGAGGAAATAGAATGTGTGGCTAATTCCCTCCATAAACAACTGCCTTCTTTGCCATGAGACCAGAAGAACTGGATGGTGCCCAGCTACCATTACTGACTATTCTGATCAAAAAGATTCTGTAGGAGAATGCTGATCAAAAGGAGGAAAGTAGAACAGAATTTTAAATTTTCGTGGAATCCAGACTTTCTAGAGCTCTTGAGTTGGATGCATTCCTGAAACTATTGACCTGAGATAATCTTTAAAATGTAAAGTTTAGAGGCTTTACAAAGCCTTGGATGACTCCCTGAAAGGCCTACCTTATGCTTTGTGCTTTACAAAAATGTGCCCTGGAGTCTTCTTAAAACCAGTAACAGAATTCTTTAACTCAGTTAGTGTGGTCGTTCACTTTGTGTGTTAGCTTGGCTGGGCCTGGTTGAGTGGCTGGGCAGTTGGATGTGGTATTCCCCATGATGAGACTGGTAATCAACTCCATGGTGGAATTCTGAGCAGCTGAGTAGCTACCTTAGGGTTATGGTCTGTTTTGTGTATATAAGGAGAAGCCTTGAGGAACTGTAACTAGCTTATGGCATGCTTGGACCCTGCATGTAGCCATGTTCAGCAACCTGCCATGCTCTGCCGACCTTAGGACTTACAATGGACTTGGATTAATGGCTTCCCATGTGGTTTGATAACATCAGGACTGTGCCATTTTACTTGTTGACCTTGGGCTTGTTAGCCTCAGCAGCCAGTAGCTGCCTGAGTGAAGAGATGCCTTTAGCTTCAATGGGGTGGGAGCAAGAGGCAGAGCTGAAGCCCAAGGTCAAGGTGCTTTCACACAGCCCCCAGAGCCTGGCACTTTGAACTTGGACTTAAAGCCTCAAACTGTAAGAGAATAACCTCCTGTTTGTTAAGGCCATCCCATTTTTGGTATATTCTTGTCAGAGCAGAATGCTGTTCAAAAGGAGGTACGTGGAGCAGACTTTTAAATTTTCGGGGAATCCCGACTTCCTGGAGCTCGTGAGTTGGATGACTCCCTGAAACTATTGCCTTGAGATAATCTTTGAAATGCAAACCAAAAGTGTCCCCTGGAGTCCTCTTAAAACTGATAACACAATACTTTAACTCAGTAAAGAAAGCCTACCTTATGTTTTGTGCTCTTTTAAAGAAGTATCTGTATATATGGGATCAAATGGACAACAGGCCCCAGAAGGGTTCCATGGGAAGCTGAGGGGGCAGTGAGATTATGTAAATAGGGGAAGAACAACTCAGAAGAGGAGGGTGAGAAGGGTCGCGCAACTTGAAGAAGATAAGCCATGCCACCGACTTGTAGACGGAGAACCTGTTGAACTGGTGTATATTCTGCTGTGTGTATTTTCAAAAACAAAAATAATTTACAAAAACAAAAAGCTGGGAAAAAGCACAGCTGACACATTTACCAAATAACTGTTGTTGTTGTTGTTATGCACCATCGAGTTGAAGCTGACTCATAGCGAACCCTCTTTGGGTTTCTGAGATGGTATCACTATGGAAGTAGATGCCCAACCTGCCTTCCGAGGAGTGGCTGGTGGGTCTGAACCACCAGCTTTCTGGTTAGCAGTCAAATGCCTTAGGCACTACACCACCAGAGCTCCCACCAAATAACTATTTCATCATAAATTAAACACACATACGTACATACAAAATGATAGTAACCAAGTAAGCTTGGGACTCAGGAAATGCTACATCTGCTTACCTACTCTGTAAGTGATTTGGTCTCTCAGAACCTCCACTTCTGCATCTGTAAAATGGGCCGTAACACTGTCTCACACCTTATTGAAGAAGTTCATGACTTGATAGCTACACCAAACGGGGCAGATGTGGGCTGCCAGGCAGTGGTGTAACAGCTGGGTCTTGGGCTTGTATCCACTCTGCCTGGTTGGGCTGACCAGTTGTGAATGAGGTCTCACTATCGTTCTGATCCCTGGCGTATGTTGTCATTAGATGCCATCAAGTCAGTCTTCTCCTCATGAAGCCCCTGTGCACAAGAGAAGGAGACACTGGCCGGTCCTGTGCCATCCCCAGGTCGTCTGCGAATAGTATTGTTGTGACCCACAGGGTTTTCGTGGCCGATTCTCTGTCGTAGGTCACCAGGCCTTTCTTCCAGCCCATCTTAGCCTGAAATCTCCACTGAGACCTGTTACGCACCAGAGTGACAAGCAATTGTGGACACTCTTTTTAGTCCCATCAATGTTATCGTGATTGTCTTAAGTATCATCCGTCCCTGCTGAGCCCACACTGGCCGCCCTCCCTTGGGGACTGTAGAGAATGAAGTGTCAGGACTAGCTGCTGGATTCAGGGAAGGGGGATGTGGTGTAGCCATGGGTGTTTTAGGCACATGAGGAATGGTGCCATCCCAGCATGTGCTAGAGCAAGAGAGTCAAGCAGCATTTCAGGCCGGGGGTGAAGTGTGCTCCCCTGGCCCAGAAGGGATTAGCTCTGTTTGCAAACCAAACACTAATGCAAGCTGAGAGAGGCAAGGAGGCCCCAGGCTGCAGGGAGATGGAGGGGTGGACACTGAGGCCTTGGGCCTGTGTCCTTGGCCTGGAAGGAGGAAGGTATCGGGGATGACAGCAGGAGGAGCACATACCCCACTGGGCCTCCAGATATAACCGGGCTGTGTCCAGAAGGCCATTTAAAAACAGGACGTTGGTCTTTGAAAGGCTGCTGCTGTTCTAACCTCATACTTCTTTCTTACTGTTGCTTCAAGATCCTGCAAAGTAAGCTTGATGGATGTTTGTTTAAACTGTGAATGGATGGATAGATGATGTATGGGAGTGGACGGAGTTAGTGAGTATAAGCACACACTGTGAAGAAATAAGCTAATCAGTGACAAATGAACTAAAAATGGATGAGTGTTTGAATAAGTGACTGAAATAATTAATGGAAGGAGGGAGAATGATCTAATGAATTAGTGGGACAATGTGATACAACTTTTACTGAGGACTTCCTAAGTCGATCTTTTAAGCAATTTGCATACAACATCTTACTTCTCACAACAACCCTGTAATGGAGGTGCCATGCCATCCCCATTTTATGAACAAGAAACAAAGGCATAGGGAGGTCCAAGATCACACAGCAGAAAGTGATGGGGTCAGCATTTCACAGACAGTGAAAGTCTTTGCTCTTAACCAGCTTAGTGCACCATGGACTTGTGATATAAGTCAGCTGGCAGTCTTAGCCTTTCTGCCCAGGTTAGAAATTCGCTCATGTGTTCCACAGATACGTAACAAGCCATTTCTGTGTCCCAGACATTGTTCTAGGTGCCAGGAATTCAGCAATGAACAAGATGAGGCTGCTTCATATATACCTTGTGCTTTAGTAGGGGAGACAGTTAACAAATGCAGGTGTAATTTTACATGGATGTACATGTTCTGAAGGTAATCAGAACACGTAAGGAGTAGGGATGATGGGAGGTAGTATTATGGAGGGGGGCTGTTTAGAGAGGGGGTCAGGGAAGAGCTTTCAGAGGGGGTGATATTGAATAAAGACCTAGATAATGGAGAGTGCATCTTGCAAAGATTTGGGAGGCAGTGAGAGTGGTGAAAGCATTTAGGCAAAAGGAACAGCAAGTGCAAAGTCCTGAGGAAGAAGCTGGAGTGGCAAATTTGAAGGCTAGCAAGGAGGTTGGTCTGGTTAGACTGGTCTGAGCAGAGGGGAGAGTGGAGATGTGGTCAGAGTGGAGGCAGGTGCTAGATCACCTGGGGTTTTGTAAGCCACCATTGAAGACAGATAGCTGGCTGCCATGGACTCAGCTCTGGGTCTTAGCAACCTTGAGTACAACAGAAGCAAAACTTTGCCTGTTCCCTCACCATCATCATCATCATCAATAAGTCCATCATGCGGCTCTCATGCTCATCCCTCTCACCGAGGGTCTCCCTTGCCCTCACCGGTCCTCTGTTTCACCAAACACAATGTCCTTCTCTAGTGACCCTTCCTTCGTGATGACGGGTCCAAAGCAAGGGAATTGGACAAGACTCTGTTGTGATCCATAAGAATTTAATGGGCTAATTTCCAAATGTAGCTCTCCAGGAATTTCTTCCTAGGCTTTCTTAGCCAGGAAACTCCAATGAAACCTGTCCATCATGGATGACCCTGCTAGTATTTGAAGTAGCAGTGACATAGCTTCCAGCATGATAGCCACTCATCACAGTAGGACAAACTGACAGGTAGTGGAGACCAAGATTAGAAGAATGGACTTCTTTGGAAGGGAGATAGGGCGCCACTGCAGGGTTTCAAATAAAGGAGTAACGTCATCTGAATTACATTTTAACATATCACGCTGGGTGCTGTGGGTTTTTCCATTACTCTTGTACCAGTGAAATGATTTGGTCAGTTAGTACAAGAGTGAAGAACACTCCTTTGTCCACCTAATGATTCTAGCTGTCACCTCCTCCTCCTCCTGTCCCTTGTGCCTTTGGAATCTATCATTGGTACTGCCACCTGTGGGCATCAATGGCTTCTGCTAGAAACCAGCCATTCTTCGAATTTGGAATCATTTTTTGTTGTGTTAAATATATATGTAACAAAACACTTGCCGTCTTACTATTCTTCATAAAGAGCTCTGGTGGTGCAATGGATAAGTCCTAGGCTGCCAACCAAAATGTTGGCAGTTCAAATCCATGCAAGAAAGGCCTGGCCATCTGCTCTGGTAAAGTTATAGCTTAGAAAACCTTATGGTACAGTTCTCTTCTGTCCTGTGGGGTTGCTGTGAGTCAGAACTGATGAGACAGCCAGAAACAACGTTCTTTTTTTTTTTTTTTAATTATTGTGATTTGGGTGAAGGTTTACAAAGCAAATTCACTTTCCATTCAGCGGTTCACATATACTTTGTCTCATGACATTGACCACAGTTTACCACAATGCAACAGCTCCCCTCCCACTTCCTCCCCATAGTTACCTCTTCCCTGTATCCATCCCTCCATGCACTCCTGCCCCCTGAGCTGTCTCCCTGTGCATAAGCAGCCCTTCTTTCTCCCATGATTGTTCTCTCCAAGGAGTGTATCTACTTGAGGTAAATGTTCAACTCATATGCCTGTCTTTTGTTTGGCTGGAAACCACAGGTGTGGGTTCAATTCCAGATCTGCAGGGCAGCTAGGGGCCATAGTCTCAGTGGTTCCACCAGGCTTTATCGGACCAGCAAACCTGGTCTCCCCGCCTCCTGCCTTTTTTTTTTTTCTCCAAATGATTCTGAGTTTTGTCCCACATTGCAGAAACAACATTCTTAATACCCATTCTTCCTATGCTCTCTTTTCTCCTGGTAACCCCTCGGCTTGGCTACTCATCCACAAACCACAGCCAATAGCTGAGAAACGTGGCACCAACATACATGTCCAACAATAGACTAAGCAAATCCATTCAAGATAATACTGTAGGCCACCAATACGAACGTTGTGGGAAAGGGATTGCTAATGTCACACCAATAATCATGGCAGCCACTTGGCCATCGATTTGCATCAGGCTCGGTGTTAATAACTTACATATTTTACTTCATTTAGTCCTTTCAGCACAGAGAGATCAGTTCCACTTTTGTCCCCCATTTATACATGAAGAAATTAAGGCTTAAGCATCGTGCCAAAAGGCACTAAATTAGTATATGGTTCAGCAAGAATAAAACCCAGGTCTATGTGATTACAAGTCCATGTTCCTAACTCATGCCATCTGTCTCCCATTGGAATATAACGATGCTGCACTCGTGAGGGAAGAAGGCAGGCAATCAAGTCATAAGTGCAGCCTGGAGCTCATCTTTTTTAGTATCAAAAGGAGATGCAGCGAACTGTTCTTTCTGGGTGGTTAATTATGGGAGATTTTTACGTGTGTTTATGATTTTTGTAATTAGAGCTAACCAAAAGTAATAAAACGTCTCCTTGTGTTTTCTCCCCCTCTCACTGCCTTCCCTGTGGTTTCCAGCCCAGCTCCGGGGTCCTCAGTGACTACAAAGCCGACACAGGTTCTGCCCTTCGGCCTCTGGGCTTTGTCGTTTCAGCACAATTCTCCAGATCGTTTCACATGTCGCTAGCCTTCTAGATGCGGAGCTAGTTGCACATTTTCACCCCTAGAAATGAAAGTGTTGCTTCTTGGCTGGAGGTTTCAGTAACATATTTGCAAAAGAGCAGGTTCCCTCATGTTCTTGCCATTAGGATGTGTCCTTGGTGATGGCTTTAGCTCCTGGGGCCAAGGCTGGATTCTTTGGTGGTACAAGAGGACTAGTGAGGAGCTGGACCTGGACAGTAGCTGGGGACTGAGGGGGGCTCTGCTGCCACCACTGAGACCTGAAATCACCCACCTGTCCTTGACAACAACTTCAAAATGCTTGGAAACAACAGACAGCTATAGTCAAACAAAACACAAAACAAAACCAGGAAAAGATAATAGAAATTAAAGACCAGGCTAAAGAATTCTCTCTCGTGGAAGAAGAACCATCTAAGAAGGGATTCAGAAAGTATACACAGGACCCTCCAAGAGTTCAGGAAAACTATAAACAGAAACAACGAGAAGGCAGACAGTACCCTGGAAGAATTCAGGAAAATCATTGAAGAACAAAAAGCCACTGGAAACCCCGTGGAGCACAGTTCTACTCTGACACACGCTGGGTCACCCTGAGTCAGAATCAGTGGCAAGTGGTTGAGTCTTACTCTGAAACAGGCATAGTCCTGGTTGTCGGGGAACTGGAAGAGAATAAAAGTCTTTGACCTTGTAGAGCTTACTGCCTAGTGGGAGGAGACAGGCACCAAAGAACAGAACAAACAAAGAGATAGCATCATCCTGGCTGTCACAAGGAATCACACAGAAAGATAAAGCAGGGTAAAGCGGGGAGAGCTCTGGCAGCACAGAGCCTAAGGCATTAGACTGCTAACCAGAAGGTTGGTGGTTCAAACCCACTAGCTGCTCTGTGGAAGGAAGATGGGGCAATCTACTTCCATCCAGATTTACTGCCTCGGAACCTGATGGGGGTCGCTATGCATCAGAATCGACTTGAAGCAGTGAGTAGAAGAGGGCTAGAAAGCCAGGGAGCTGGGATGAGGTCATGCTATTCCTAGTAGGTATCCTCCTTCCAAAGGTGACATTTGAGCAGGGAACTGAAGGAAGCAAAGGGGCAAGCTGGACCCAGATCTTCTGATAAGATTTTCCTGCGATGAAATTTCCAGGTGGCCGGATGGGTTAGAGAGGCAGGTGGGCCTTAGGGATAGGGAGGAATCCGACTGGCCATCTTGGTCAACGAGACCCACGACTTTGGACCTTTGACCTTGACTGTTTGAGCTCCTAGGTCTCCCTGCCCACAGATGACCCATCTGGCCACATAGTTCACATTCAGCACCGAGCTGCTTGCCCCGTAACCCTTGCTTTAACTTCCTCTCTTGATCACCAGTTACTCTACTGGACGCACGTGCTTGGTGACCTTTTTATTTAAAAACAGAGATGACCCTGATCAAACGCGGAGTGGAAGTGGCACTGCTGCCTGAGCACATTCTGGCAATATGTCGTTGAGATGGAAATCTCCTGGCAATATAACAGGTATCTATTAGGGACCCGGGTCCAGGGCTTTGCTCATTAATCAGAGCCTCGCGATAAAGCCTGCAGCAGCGAGTGTGGTGTGTTCTTTCTTTCGTTTTAAAGATATAAAACAGTATCATCGTCTTTATCGATCTTTCCTACATTGTTATCAGAACATACTCTCTCAAAGTCACCTCTGACTGCTCCCCTCCGCAACCCTGTTCTGCAGCCTCGCATTCAGAGAGGGGGAACCCAGTAGTGGTTATAAGTGCACGTTTGACGTGTGATGTTCTATGTTTGAATCATGACCTTCTGCTCACAGGATGGTGGCCTTGGATAAGTCATTTCACTTCCATGAACCTCAGTATCCCCAGCTGTAAATGCTGATACTTATGCCTACTTTCCTGAGTAGTTGAGAGGATTAGATGACTTGATGGTCCTGGCACTTTTTGGAAATGGTTCTCAAAATGTGTCCTTATTGTTAGGTGCCATTGAGTCAGTGCCAACTCATAGCAACACCACACATAACGAACCAGACCCTGCCAGCCCTGTGGCATCCTCATTTGTTGCCATGCTGGAGCCCATCGCTGTCGCCACTGCGTCAATCCATCTCGTCGAGGGTCTTCCTCTTTTTCACTGACCCTCTGCTTTGTCATGCATGACGTCCTTCTCCAGGGACTGGTCTTTTGTGATGTTGTTGCTGTTGCTGTTATGCTGTCAAGTGGGACCCGACTCATAGCAACCCCTCCTTGGGTTTCCGAGGCAACAGATTGCCCAACCTTCCTTCCGAGGACTGGCTGGCGGGTTTGAACCACCAGCCTCCTGGTTAGCAGTCAAGTGCCTTAGGCACTACTCTACCAGAGCTCCCACATGTCCAAAGTAAGTGAGACAAAGTCTTACATTCTCACTCCTAAGAAGCATCGTAGCTGTACTTTGGAAACATTTGTTAATTCTTCGGGCTGCTCATGTTATAGTCAGTATTCTTCACCAGCACCATAATTCTCAAAACATCATGCAGAGGAAAGACTTAGAGAGTCTGTTAAAATTCAGATTCATGGGCCCCATCAACAGAGGTTCTGACCCAGTAGACTTGGGATGATAGTCTGCAGCTAATTTTTGTACAAAGGGTTCATTGGGATGCGCTTGGAGAAACATTGTTCTTTCCTCTTGCTTCTCTGTAATTTTTCTTATCTCCTCAGCCTGCATTGCACAATGGTCAAGTCTGCCTTTAAGAATCACCTTAAATGCCTCTTGTTCCATAATGACTTCCCTAATTTCTCCAGATTGGAAGGAATTTCTCTTTCTTCTGACTGCCCACACAACTTTATCTCACATCTATTTTAGTGCCTTCTATTATAGGTTATAGACTAAATAATATAAAAACTCATAATAATACAAATGTTTCCTGCTAAATCATGAAAGTAATGCAAACATATGCATATATGTACATGCATATGTATACCCCCCCACATAAATATATACTATATACAAAATATATATTGTTGTTGTTGTTGTTGTTATGTGCCGTCGAGTGGGACCCAACTCATAGCAACCCCTCCTTGGGTTTCTGAGGCAGTATCACTACAGAAGTAGATTGCCCCATCTTCCTTCCAAGGAGTGGCTGGTGGGTTTGAACCACCAGCCTTCTGGTTAGCAGTCAAGTGCCTTAGCCACTATGCTATCAGAGCTCCCAAAATATATATACACATGTATATATGTACTTGTATATATATTGTTATATATCTTCACTGTATATTATTTTCATGGTAATGCAAATAATATAATAATGTAATAGCAAGAGGTAGTCTATTTTACAGGTGTCTTCATTCAACAGCTTTTGAGCACTTACGGTGCTCCAGGTACGACACTAGGTACTGGGGACTTAGTAGTCATTATGATAGACAGGACCTCTATGCACCGAGCCTAGTGCATTTGTTTCTCCTTCCCTAGACTGAAAAGTATCCCATAGGTTCCTTGGCTGCCCAGTCGTTGTTGAGCAGAGGGACAGCAGGGTTTCTGAAGCACACAGACTGAAGCAGAGGCCTCCCTCATATCTGCACTGTCCAACCTGTGCTCATGGCTAGTGGTCAAAGCCACTGTGCTTGACATTGGGTTGACACTCTTTGTGGATTTTCATCTTTCAGCAGCCAAGCCATTAGCCTCTCTCCAGGGCTCATGCGTCTGTCACATTGGCAGCAGCTGGACTAACCTCTTTGGGTTTTTGCCATATATTCATCTCTTCTAGCTCATTTCCTTTGGATTTGATTGCTTTTTGGCAATTTGAGTTCCAAAAGAGCAAGTATTATGGATTCCTCAGTGATTTCACAGTATCTAGATATGCAGGCATTCATTCACTCATTCATTCATTTCTTTAACAAGAATTTATTTCACACCCATCCATGCACCAGGTTGTGTGCTGGCTTAAGCCTCGCCCCCACAAATGCTCAATAAATGTTAGCAGAATTGCTGTTATGTTGGCAAACAGTCTCCGTTTCTGGCTCTGGGAGTTTTTGCTGTCTTTACTAAGCAGAGTGCGTGTGAGTGTCATTGACCCAGGCGTTCTGTCTTGCAAGCCAATGGTGCATTGACTGGCTTTGATGCAGAGCCATCAAGGACATTAGAGTGCTATTATCTTCAATGCAGCAGGACATGTTGTGCGAGACCAAAACATTGATGTGCCAAGACAAGAAGAAAGGAATGCAGATTTTCACATTTGCAATAAAACTCCCATCAATCACATCGCCAAGACTCGGAGCAACTGAACTAATATCTGAGCTGTAAGATAGCACTTTCTCTGGCTTTCCTGTCAGTTGGAAATGTTTGTGCATAGCGAATCACCAGCTGATACAAACACTCAGAGACAAGGGAGAAGGGATAAAAACAAGAGAACAGAAACATCCTGTCAACCTGCCCAAAGTGTCCTAATTACTGGTTTTGTTAAGCCTATATTGGGTATCAGAAACAGATATTGGGTCCATATCCATTCTTCATCTTGCTTGGAATATCTCCTACCCATCAGCATGTCCCAAGGATAGAACAGGTGCAGCATCATTGATAATGTCCCCATCATTGTTTTCATTATCATCATCATCATGGTAAACACTCTGAGAGGTCTACCATATGCCCATGTATATACACACACATATATATACACCCTCACTTATTGATGTGGTTAGGTTCCAAAGACCAGGTCATTAGGCAAAATTGGTATTATATGAGAGTTGGGGGCATCCTCTGTCTTTGGGATTGGTGTTCCCTCTGATTACTCACCACCCGTCAGAAGCTCCCAGCACCTTTCAGAATGTGTGTGGTATGACGGGTCTCCCTTGCCCACCATGACTTTCCCACCCCTGTGGAGCCTTCAGGGGTTTGGATGTGATGGCGGTCAAGTATTATCCACCACCTGCTGCCTCCCACCACCTGTCCTGGATGAAGATCCTGCTTGTCCTTGCCTACCACCTCCTGCCACCTATCTAGGCAAGGTCGCTGCTCAGCCTCCATCTTCCTCAATCCTGCAGCACCACACAGCCCCCTTCCCTTTGCTGACTTTCCTGCCTCCCCCTGCTGACCTCCCTGGTACCTTCCAGCTTTTGCCTGGCCTCCCCATGCCCACCTGCAACCTTATATCATCCTGCTGTTGTCTCATACCCTCTATGGCCAGACCAAGACATTACAGTTGAAAGGGAGAAGGCATCCCAAGGCTAGTCGGCCGCTGACCGTGGTCCCTCTTGTGGACCAGTCATTGCTGGGGCTCCAGTATATTGTGTAGGGTGGGCTCCAGAGGGCACTCCAGGCCTGGCCACCAGCCCCTCTTGGGGCCTGGACCTGGGAGATACCACCTGACAATTTTTGCGAAGTTGTGAATGTAAGAAATGTCAGATAATAAGGTAGTTGTTTAGTGAGGAATAGGTGTATATTTTAATTACTTACAACTGTTCTATACCAGAAGTACTATTATTATCCCCACATTACAGAAGGAACTGAGACCAAAGAGGATAAGTAACATTGCCAAGTAAATGTCAGGGCTGACATTTGAGTCCAGGTCTGGTCTTGGATATCTAAGGCAGGTGTCTGCCAACTGGATCACCTGCTTACCAGAAAATCACAGTTTGGAAGATTAGACCCAGTTGAGTTGCTGAGATAAAGCTTGGTATCAGGGAAGCAAGCTGTGGTCAGGACCTCTCGTGATGCTTGACTGCTATGACAGCTAAAGTGATCCTAAAATGACCCATGAGTGTAGACCTCCCCTTCCTATGAGTACTGAGGACCAGCCAAGACCAATGTGAACAAGACATAGCCCATGTCCTCAAGATACTACTCATAGTCTGGAGGGAGAGGGGACAGAAACAGACTCTGGGAGGAGGAGCTCAAGGTCTGTAGGGGCTACAAGAGGAACCCCAAAACTATTCATGTGATTAGGAAATATTTCATTTTCAGGATGATTTTAGCCAAAAAGCAAGTTGGACACCTGTCTCTGCCAATGGTGGACTCATGTTGTTGTTATTATGTGCTGTGGAGTTGGACCCAACACATTGCGACCCTTCCTTGGGTTTCCAAGGCAGTATCACTATGGAAATAGATTGCCCAACCTTCCTTCCAAAGAGTGGCTGGTGGGTTTGAGCTGATGGACTCATAGGGTACTGCTTTTCATGAAGAAGGCAGGAAAAGGTTCAGGACTCCAAGGGACAGAAATCAATTGGGCCAGCTTTGTTTTCAACAAGTGCCTTTATTGACTACTCAAGAAATAATCAGAGTAAAGCCTGTGAAAACCAGAACCTGTGTAAGATGGAATCCTGTCAGAGAAGGAACATGCAAATGTTTTCCACTAACATGAGTGACGGAAAAGTGGTAAAGATGGCACCCAGTCAAAAGTTGAAAACTTGTGAGACTTGGAAAAATAAGGCAGTCCCGTCAAGTTCTGGCTCTCACAGGTTTCACTCTATTACCCTAATTGGTTTCTCAGCCCTCTGCTCATGAGGCAGAGTCCTAGCTGGGAATCAACTATACCACTGTATTTCCTCTCCTGTCTCAGTGTTGGGAAGGTCGGGCAGATCAAGGTTCATGCAGGTCAAGCTCCTTGGCCATGACCTCATCATTACCTCTCACCTAGGAGATGTGACACGGACTCCACTTTGTATTCAGGATGGTCGACAGACATCCCCGTACAATTTTTATTTCTGTTTAGGCACAGAGGGCAAGCTTCCTCTCTACTGTGACAGATATATTGCAAACAAGCAAGCATGCAAACACTTTCCTGACCTACAGCAAGATGAGTTTAAAGGACAGCTCATGATTTTGATTCTTCCCTTGGTGTAATTCATGGAAATTATCTCATGGGCATGAAATGGCCCAAGCCTTATGGTGCTATGATCCCAAAGTGACAATTCATCCTGCTCTGTATATACAAGGGAAGGAAGCAATGACATATGGAAATTGTCTAGGAGTTCCCTGCCTGCTGAAACTGGGTTTACTCAGGAATTTGTGCTCAGACCATGGTTGGCTGGCCACTGGCTAGTCTACATTGACCTTGCTCATGTCTAAAAGTTAGCTGGTTGTTGAACGGTGGTAGTTAGCTGGTTGTTGAATGGTGGTAGTTAGTTGGTGTTGAATGGGTCACATATCTCTCACTCTCCAGAAGAGTAAGCCAATCTTGTTTACAAGAGAATGATGTGTACAAGGCCTCTTGAGGTCTATCCTTGGAGTTAGCCCATGCTCAGTTCTGCTGTATTCTTTTGACCAAAGCAAGTTGAGCCCAGCCCATGTTCAAAGGTTGAGGAACAGACTCCACCTCCGATTGAGAGGAGCTACATTGCAAAGGGTGTAGGTACAGGGAAGAGTAAAGAATCACGGATTACTTTGCAATTGATCTCTTACAGACCCTGAGGAAGCAAAAGGTTTCTAAGAGCCATGAACGCTGTCAAGTGCATTTCATAGTCTGTGTAACTGAGTTCATAGATTTGGGGTGGATCTCACCACATTTCTGAAATCTATAAGAGATTTATTTTTTTCCCCTTCAGGGAAGTCAGGGTAAGGGGACAAAGTACATTCCTCCCCCATCCTCCTCCTACCATCCCCAAGTGATAATGATGTTCTACCTCTTGCCCCCACAAATAAAGGCCAAACCTATTGCAGTCAAGTCAGTTCTAACTCATGATGAGCCCATGTGTTACAGAGTAGAACTGAGCTCTATGGGGTTTGGGGCTGTAATTTTTATGGAAGCAGATTGCCAGGCCTTTCTTCCATGATACCACTAGGCGGGTTTGAACTGCCAACCTTTTGGTTAGTAGTCAAGTGAAAAGCATTTGCACCACCTACTGACCTATCCTCTTGCCCTGGGCACCTCTTATCCTTCATCAACTGTACTTGTATTAAATGGAGTCAGTGGACTGAAGCCAACCAGATGGGTTGAAGATGTGGCCGTTTGAGTGAAGCAGCAAAGGAACAAATCCAGGCTCTCGTTCAGCTTCCCGACGCTGGCAGCTGCTCGTCTCCCCTCCAGACAGTCGAATGAGAGCCCTTCCAGAGAGCTGGGCTCAGGCCTGCCATTGCCACGCAGGTATTTAATATGGGGAAATTTTAATCACGTTTGTTTTCCCATGTTTCATCCCAACGACAAATCATTTTTAATGGGAGACTAGGGGGTGGAAAAAAAGATGTATCAAATCTTGGCTGACGGTTTTATCACCAGTCTCAGATCTCTGGCCCCACGGCTGCCTTTGCCACCAACTGCAAATCATCTTGAGTGAGTGAGATGCACCCGAAACAGAGGGCCCAATGCAAGGTCCTCCGGGAGGGCCAGTGGTCCCCTCTACCTCCCATTTGCCCACTGTCTCCTTCCAGTAAGAATGTGTGAGCATCTACTGTGTCCCAGCTGTTCCCACGCTGCAATCCTTTGCATAAGCCATCTGGGTAGGGAATGGCTCTACCATTTGTCATATATGGAAGCTGACTCTCTGAGAGCCAGTGACTTGCCCAAGTTCGTACAGCCAGTAAGTCACAGGGCAGGAGCTTAAATCCAGGTCTGTCTGACTCCAGAGCCTGCTTTAGTAACCATGATACCATGATGCCTCTCTTTACAAATCAGAACACTTCACTTTACTTGATAGTTACCATTTACAAGATTTGATAGGCCCAAAGTTGATTTCCCTCACAGAAGCCCTCTGTATTTCCAAGGCTTGGGATATGGAGACGTGATTTCCCTTGTTGTTGTTCTTGGATGCTGTCCGCTCCCGACTCATGTTGCTCTCATGTGTGACTGGAAAGGACTGTTCAGGGCTGTAGGATTTTCATTGGCTGGTTTTAAGAAGCTGATTACCAGGTCTTTCTTCCTGGTCTACCATAGTTTGGAAGTGCTCCTGACACCTGTTCAGCAATAGAACAACACACAAGCCTCCAAGGACAGATGGGTGGTGACTACACAAGAGGTCCATGGGCTGGAAATCAAACCTGAGAGTCCTATGTGGAAGGGAGAAGTCTTCCCCTGAGCCATCAACACCCTCTTTGATCTCCCCCAGAGAAGTCTAAGTATTTTTCCAAAGTATGTTCACATACACTGAGAAATTCCTGGATAAATAAGTAATTATGTCACGTTGTTATTGTTGTTGTTGTTATGTGCCATCGAGTCAGACCTGACTCATAGCGACCCCTCCTTGGGTTTCTGAGGTGGTATCACTACCAAAGTAGACTGCCCAACCTTCCTTCCGAGGACTGGCTGGTGGATTGTCATTCAAGGCTCCACAAGGAGATCCTGACAGGGCCAAGAACAGGACCCACATCTCCCCCCACCATGTCTAGTTTCCTTTGTTGTACCTTACACACTGTGGTCCCAGATCTCACATAAATAAGGCAGGAACTAGGATGCCCTTGCTCTGACCAAGCCCTCACCTGGATCACATGTTGTACTTAGTACTTAGTGATGGAAAGACCACTCTTCTTGGGACTCCAATAGAGACTTGGGTTTCTAAGACAGAACCGTAGTAGTGAGTCATATAACTAACCATATTTCTAATTTATACTTTTTAATTACACAATAGTACTAGAGTCCGTCTGGAGTCGACTGCTTGTCTGTCAGTTTTGTGTACTGTGGTGGCTTGTGTGTTGCTGTGATGTTGGAAACTCTACCCCTGGGATTTCAAATACCAGCAGTCACCCATGATGGACAGGTTTCAGTGGAGCTTCCAGACTGAGACAGAGTAGGAAGAAAGTCCTGGTGATCCACTTCTGGAAATCAGCCAATCGAAACCCTACGGGTCTCAACAGAACATCATCTGACTCATTTGCTTTGGACACTTCATTAGAAGGGATCAATCTCTGAAGGAGAACATCATGTTTGGTGAAGTAAAGGGCCAGCAGGGGCCTGGGAGACCCTTAGTGAGATGGATGGGCACAGGAACCACAACACTGGACTCAGGCACAATTGTGATCGTGAGGATGACACGAGACTGGCCAACCCTCATTCCATTGTGCGGAAGGTCACCATGAGTCAGAATTGCCTTCACAGTAGTTCATAACAGCAAACACATGGAATATTTTAAGGCCATTCTTAGGAGAGATCATTCCACTCAAAAATACTTTAGTGAGTATCTTTAACCATCCCAGCCTGGTGTGACCTCTGTGCCCACCTCTCCTTGTTTGACTTGAGCCTCTTGCTGTCTCTGATCCAACTACTTTGCCCTCTTTCAGCCCTTCTGCCGATGTCCCTGGACCTTTGTGTGTATGACCTCCTCTGGCTGGCTCCCTCTTGGGTCCCTCATCTCCCAACCACTGCACCCCACTCCTGACCTAGTTCAGCTCCCTGGACTCACTCTTTTGACCTTAGCTCAGTCATCACCTACTCCAGGAAGCCCCCTCTAACCTCACAGATGAGGTCACCTCTCCCTCTGTACAACACTTACAACATCACAGGCCTGCCCATTGTGGGCACTTAATAGAGTGACAGTTTTTCAATTCATTGCCTCATTGCTTGACTGACTGACTGATTGATTGATGTCACCCTCAATCATTATCATAGGTTCATGAGGGCAGAAACTGGGTCTGCTCTTTTTGTTGTTGTTGTTTTTCCATACCGTTATGCCTCTAGAACCCAGCACAGGGCCTGACACACAGTAGGCACTCAACAAATAAGTGAATGGATAGATAGATATTAAAAAAAAAAAAAAAAAAAAAAACCTCACTGCTGTCAAGTTGATTTTGACTCATAGCCACCCGTCCTTGGGTTTCTGAGGTAGTATCTCTACGAAAGTAGATTGCCCAGTCTCCCTTCTGAAGAGTGGCTAGTGGGTTTGAACTGCCAGCCTTCTGACTGGTAGTCAAATGCCTTAGGCACTGTGCCACCAGAGCTCCCATAGATATCGGTACCTCTGGAAAACCTTTGTACAGTGAGCAAATCCTTGTAGAGCCATTGAGTCAATCCAGCTTCATCAGTACATGAGCAGCCTTTCCCCCCAAATATGTCCATAGGAGGATTTCCGTTTGTTCATACAGGTGTATCAACTCCCCATGTGCCCATGCACGTATGTCAGTATACACAACCCCAACCCCAGTAAACACATCGTTTTGACAAGAGGCAGCACGCACGTTCTCATCAAATCCACACCTGCGACCAGGAGGTACAGCCGCCCTCATTGCCTCAGCGCACATGTTTATTGATGATGCAGATTAAACTTTAATCATATTGCACAGTTTCAATTTCCAATTGAAATTGAAAGTCTGAGCCACGTACGGGTTTTTATTACCTTCCACTTACGCTGCTGATGGAAGCGATCGGAGGGGAGCCATATTCCTGGGCCTCAGGTGGGGTGGCTGGGCCATAAATCAAATTACCACCGCCATGTAGCGGAGGTGGGTAATGTACAAGAGGAGATGAGAAGGGTTAGGACCAATTTAGTGAGTGTGGGGCCTCATCGTCAGGCCAGGATGGTGTGTGATGTAACAGCTTCCAAGATGAGAGAGGGGAGCCTGCCTCCAGTTATCTGCCTGCCAGGTGCTAGAGGCAGGAGCTTTTATAAGCAAAGGAAAATGCTATTCAACCATGCTCTCATGCACAGATACCACGGCAAAAGTTCCTCCCGAGGAAGATTACTGTTGCATGTGTTTTAACATGTGAATGCCTAAGGGCAGCAAACACCACCGAAAGGGATGACAACTGGCATTTATCTCACAACATGAGACCAGGAGGAACGTTTGCAAACATAGTTAGTATTACCATAATGACACCTGTTGCTAAAATTGTGAGTATCAGGAGCCCCACAATGGCAGGACACCAGTGGTCATGGCTTGAAACTGAGCTTTGATTCCCTACCAGAGAGGTGCCCTGTCTATGCAGGGCAGAAGTCAATGGCCTTGAAAAACGCTGCTTATGTTGAAATGAAAGAGCTCTGGTGGCGTAGTAGGGAAAACATTTGGCTGCTAAGCAGAAGGTGAGCAGTTCAAACCCAATAGCTGCTCTGTGGGAGGAAGATGAGGCAATCTACTTCCGTAAAGATTTACAGCCTTGGAAACCCAATGAGGGTTGCTGTGAGTTTGAATCAACTCGATGGCAGTGGGTTGGTTGGTTGTGCTCAAATGAATCTGAATCGATTCAACAGATCCACATGGATTTGCTAAGGGTGCGGTGATTGCCTTGGGTATGAGGCTGGTACTGGACCAAGAAATTAGAAGTTAAGAATGTCTTCACGCTCCAAGGAGAGACTAATAATGAGCATTTATTGAACACTTCCTATGTGTCAAGGAGCTCTGGTGGTGCAGTGCCTAAGGCATTTGACTGCTATCCAGAAGACTGGCAGTTCAAACCCACCAGCCACTCCACAGAAAGAAGACAGGGCAATCTACTTCCTTAAAGATTTACTGCCTCGAAAACCCAGTGGGAGTCACTGTGAGCCAGAATTGACTTCATGGCAGTAGGTTTGGTCCTCACCCCCTCATATATCAGTTTCTGTGCTTAGCATTTACTATTTTGCAAAGCAACCCTCTGAAGTAGGTATTACCAGTTGTTGTCACTTGCCATCAAGCTGGTCTGACTCATGGCAAACTTAGATATAACAGAACAAAGCATTGGCTGTCTTGTGCCATCTTCATGAGCACTGGCATGCTGGTGTGAGTAAAGAATCCATTCATCACTTGGCACGTGGTAAGCACTGAATATATACCAGCCCTTCTTGTTGTTACTGTCATTATTCTTACCTCATCATACAGTTGGAGAAACCAGGATCTAAAGAAGTGAAATGACTTGTCCAAGGTTACAGAGCTAGGAAGTGGCACAGCTGTGACTTGGCATCAATCTGTCTGAGTGCAGTTCCTGGACCTTTCACCAATGTGCACCACCACCTCCTCATTAGGGAACCCTGCCCTAGAAGACAGATCTGAGGGAAAACACGTCTGTGGTGGGAGGGACAAGATTGAGTCAATAACTGGTGAATTCACATGGGAGAATGAGTTGATGTTCAAGGGCTCATGACAGATTGCGGGTTAGGAAAGGATGACAAGAGGTGGCCTAGTCCTCAGCAGTCTTAAGTCTATAGAGAAATCCGGCTTCACGTGTGTTTTGCATGGAGCCCCTGTTCTCTTCATGCAAGCCATTGGTTTGTTCCAACCCCTTTCCTAACATGAGAATTTGCCAGGGATGTATATTCTGGCTTCCAGCCGCAAGCCCTTTCCCTTGTGAGGCTTGGCTTTTGCTCAGATCCATCAGAAACACTGCCAGGGAGGTTGTCTGAGCTCTATCTCCTACATCTTTAAAGACCCTGGCTCTCTTCTTTCTCCTAAGACATATGCTTAACAACCCAGCACTGGAAAATCCTCATGCTACTAGCAAGTAGAGGAGGAGATTGGAGTGAAAACATCTAAAATCCCAGCAGGATAAGTAAAGATAATAGCCCATTGCCTGCACTGTAAGATCATAGTCCCCATTTTGTGTTGGGCCTCTCGCTGGGGGCATCAGATGTTGTTGTTGTTGTTGTTATGTGCTGTCGAGTCGGACCTGACTCATAGCGACCCCTCCTTGGGTTCCCGAGGCAGTATCGCTATGGAAGTAGATTGCCCAAGATATATTCTCTCATGTATGGCTCACAGCAACCCTTCAAGGGAGGTGGAATCACCCCCATTTTACAGAAGAAGAAACAGGTTCTGAGAGGTTAAGATCCTGCCCAGAGTCACATAGCTAGAATTTTAGACCACAGATGTACTTGCCTGATTCCAAAGTACATGCTATTTCAACTATGCAAAAAAAAAAAAAAAAGCTTCTTATTTTTATTATACTTTTGGATTTGCAAATGTTATACAATTCAAAGGGGCAGCAGTGTATAGAGAACCCCCCCCACACACACACACTGCTGTCTCTTAGCTCCTAAGTTCAACTGTGATCCTACTGTAGAGAGGAAGAAGACCATCCTCATGAACCCACAGACTTGTCCTCGAGCAGCTTCCAGTGTTGCTGAGCAGCCAGGAGAAACACCACAGTGGCAAGCTATAGACAAAACAGAGCTGTGTGGTCAATGCCTCCTGGACCTGGATGCAAATGCTGTGAGAGAACAGCTGGAGCATTACAGATAGTAGACAGGGAGAATCACAGATGCCTGCGTACGTGACGTGGCGGAGTTGGCTCCAACACATGGTGACCCCATGACAACAGAACGAAATGTCACCTGGTCCTGCAGCATCTTCATGACCATTGTCCATGTGTGCTCCAGTCCACGGTTGTGGTCACTGTGTACTTTGAGTGCCTTCCCACCTAGGAGGCTCGTCTTCCAGCACTATCCTACTGTGAGCCATAGGGTTTTCATTGGCTCATTTTTGGAAGTAGAAGACCAGGTTTTCTTTCTAGTCTGTCTTAATGTGGAAGCTCTACTGACACCTGTCCACCATGAGTGTGATCTTGGTGGTATTTTTAACACCGGTAGCATAGCCTCCAGCATCGTAGTAACACATAAGCCTCCATAGCTGACACATTGACAGGAGAGTGTTGATTATAACATATAGTAAGTGCTTGGTAAATGCCAGCTATAACAATTAGCATCTTCCTTGGTGTTTGGTTCCATTAAGGTGAGGAAAAGGGATAGCCCCATAAACATGAATGTGGAAAGATGCCCATAGTAGCTGTAAAGAGAATAGCTCTTTTCCTCCCTTATGAACCATCCCAAAGAGGGTATTTAATGAAACATTCATGAGCTGCCACTGTCTGGGAACCTGAAATGGCAGCCCCCAGGTGACCCACAAAGGCAGGCAAGTGCACCACTCTGGCCTCTCCCCAGACCGTTTATAACATCTCCATGGAAGCCCCCAAGAACAAGAAGAGAAGGAATTGTCTGAAACTAAGCAGGCTCCACAGTTGGCCAGGATTAGGCTGAAGAGCTTTCAGCCACAGTCACAGAATGACGTTTTCCACCAGAGTCTGGGCTTCGTGAGCACAGGG
>NW_006921635.1:12885482-12906851 GCF_000298275.1 Orycteropus afer afer
TATACTCTAAATAATTTAAGATTCTTGATAGTTGGCTACTGGGCTTTAGAAAAACAGATGCATTTACAATAGCTTGAGGATCCAAGAAGTTCAGAATGTTTGAAGACATTGAAGACTGATCTGTAAGTAGCACACCTTGAAGTGTCAAAACTCATATTCAAAGAAGTCAGTACTTGAATTCTTCCCTTATTTGTTATTGCTTCTACTTGTTCATTGTAAAGTGTGAGTTGTTATGGTGATTGGGTGCCTGGAATATTGAGAGGCTCTTGGAGAAAACATTTTATCCAAGTGAAATGATCCATTTCTAAGTCAGGTTGGGGATGCCGAGTAGTCTCCTTTGATGGCCCAATCAGTCAAAAATGATAAGATTAATCAAATATCTAAATGTTACTTGACTCATGGGGCTTTGGACACATGAGTACACTAGAGTGCTCACGATGCTAAGTGGTTGTGGCTGTGGTAGAGGTGGTGGTTGCTAGTTGCGGTTGGGTCTGCTCCAGCAATGACCCTGTGTAGAGCAGAGGAAACGTTGCCCAGTGCCGCCCATCTTCACCATTTGTGGTGTGTTTGTGTCCATTGTTGTGGCTCTTGTGTCAGTTCATCTCGGTGAAGGTTTCCCTCATCTCACTGACCCCCCACTAAACATGGTGTCCTTTTCTAGTGATGGGTCTTTCCTAGTGATACGTCCCAAGTAAACAAGCTGAAGTCTCACCTCCTTGCTTCTAAGGAGAATTCTGCTTGGGTTTCTTCTAAGATTGAATTGTTCATTCTGGCAGTCCACGGTATAGTCAATATTAACCCACACCACAGTTCAAATGCATCAATTCTTCTTCTGTCTTCCTGTTTCATTTTCCAGCTTTTGCATGCACATGAGGTGATTGAAAAGACTATGGCAGGGGATGTGGTGGGAGTGGGGTGGGGAGGGGACCTCCTTCAACTCCCTAACAGTTTAATAAACCAAAAGACAAACCTATTGCTGTCCAGTCGATGCCAACTCATGGTGACCCCATGTGTGATAGAAGAGAGCTGTTCCTCAGCTCCATGGGGTTGGTTGGGCTGTAATCTTTATGACAGCACACTGCCAGGCATTTTTTCCATGGCATTGCTGAGTAGGTTCAGATGGCCATCCATTAGGTTACTGGTCAAGTGCAAATTGTTTGTGTTGCCTAGAGACCTTAGAGGAGCTCTGGTGGCGTAGTGCCTAAGGCATTTGACTGCTAACCAGAAGGCTGGCAGTTCAAACCCACCAGCCACTCTTCAGAAGTGGGATTGGGCAATCTATTTCCATGGTGATACCACCTTGGAAACCCAAGGAGGGGTCACTATGAGTCGGACCTGACTCAACAACAGTGAGTTTGGGGTTTTTTTTGATTAGTAGATGTTGGCATACTATGGGTCCACAGACCAAATCTAGCCAGCCACTTGATTTTATAAATAAAGCTTTATTGGACCACAGCCATGCTTGCTCATTTACATATTATCTAAGCTGCTTTCATGCTACCCTGGCAGAGTTCAGTATTTGTGATAGAGCCTATATGGCCCACAAAGCTTAAAATATTAACTACCTGGCCCTTTAAGTAAAATTTACAAATTCCTGAAGAGAATGTGACTATGGGAGGACCAGGGTGCTATTGCAGAAAAAAAAAATCTAGGAAGATGATGAGTTCAGGAGACCTGAGTTTACATCTCATTTCCTTGACTAATGAGCTGGGTGACCTTGCACACATCTGTGTACTGTCTTGGTCTACCTTCTTATTTGTAAAATGCAGACACTTGTGCCTGAAAACTGGGGCCCTCCTCTAGAGAAGGGGCCATGATTCACTGACCTTTGTTTCCTGCCCCTGTTCACTCCCTGAAGATGCTGCTGACCTACACAGGAGCTGGAGCTGGACAAGTGTTTGTTGAATGACTGTGTCCAACATTATTATCTCACTGAGTTGTCGTAAAGTACGGGATAATAGTACACACATTTTGAAAAGTATAGCATGCTTCAGGCATGAGAAACTGGTTGTTTGAGACAGATCCATTTCTGACTTGAAAGCTAGGGCCAGAGAGAAGGGGAAATAGCTCCCACCTCAGTCTTTGTGTGCTAGATTCCCTTTGCTTCCATTCTGTTCTTTTGATTGTGAGGAAGAGACTCCCTTGTTACCTAAAAAACAAAGTTTGATTATTACGACACTCATGAACTATAATCAGAACTGGAAAGTTGTCAGAACCCTCAGCAGTTTCAGGAAGTAGTCTCTCTCTTATTCTTCCTCTCTCATCCTCTCTCTCATTCTAATTATCTGTTCACTTCTCTTCTTTCTATTGGCTAGGTTGCTCACACTTTTCACCATTTCTGCTCACATAGTTACTTGGTTTACCTATAGTCTCAAGGTCACTTTTCATCCTCGGGCTCTGTGCTAACTATCTTAGCTTCCCAGCTTTTTAATTCTCACTACCTCAGAGGAATCTCATTGGACAAAGTCATCTTTTCATCCCTGGTCACACAAGTCAAAAATCACTGGTCAACTTATAGATCAATCATTCTTGGATTACAAAATCCACAGACGACCCACTTAGCAGGCAGGGTGAGAGGAGGTTGTGAAGCAATGGGTGTTGTGGGTGAGATAGTTTGCTTAGATGAGTGTGGGGACAAGCACTGACTGGTATTCCAATATTACTCTCTCTTTGCTCCTTCTCAATCCTTTTATAGACCCTTCCTGAGTCTGACTCCACCCATCTGTCAATGTGTTGTACTGTGATGGCTTGCATACTGCTATTATGCTGAAAGCCATGATACCAGCGTTTCATATTCCAGCAGGGTTACTGCTGCTGGACAGGTTTGGGAAGAACTTCCACACTGAAACAGACTGGAAAGAAAGACCTGGTCATCTACTTCCAAAAATTAGCCAATGGAAAATTTAAGATGACAATGGAATGTTGTCCAATATGGTGCCGGAAGATGAGCCCCCAAGACTGGAAGACATTATTCAATACCACAACTATGGACTCAAATGTACCCAGGATCATGAAGATGGTATAAGACCGGCCATTATTTCATTCTTTGCATACATTTGGCCACCATGAGTGGGAGCTGACTTGATGGCAACAAATAGCAACAAAAACACCTAATACTGGAGTCAGAGAAAGAACTAAATATTTCCTTTTGTGGCATGTGAAAAGCAAACTCAAACCCATTGGCATGAAGTCAATTGCAACTCAGAATAACCTGATAAGACAGAGTAGGACTGTCCCATAGGGTTTTCAAGGCTGTACATCTTTACAGAAGTAGATTGCCCCCTCTTTCTCCCATGGAGTGACTTTTGGTTAGCAGCTGGCCAACCTTTTGGTATGCAGTTGAATGCTTTCACAACTATGCCACCAGAGCTCCTTGGCAGCATAGGTTACAAGAGGAGAAATCTCAAAGACATTGCAAGGGCACCACTTGCGAAAATTTCATGGCTTTTCAATGGCCCATATGTCAGGAACCAAACTAGAGGCTTCCATTTCCAATTGCCACCACTCACATGCCACAGGCACCCTGGTAAGCAAAATGGTTAAGCACATGGCTGCTAACTAGAAGGTCAGCAATCTGACCTCACTAATCACTCCATAGGAGCTCTGGTAGCATAGTGTCTAAGGCACTTGACTGCTAACCAGAAAGCTGGTGTTTGGCTGCTAACCAAAGGGTTGGCAGTTCACACCCATCAGCTACTCTGTGGGAGAAAGATGAAGCAATCTACTTCTGTAAAGCGTTACAGCCTTGGCAACCCTATGGGGTCACTATGAGTTGGAATTGACTCAGTGGTTTGCTATTTTGCTTAGCCTATGGTGCTGGCGGTTCAAACCCACCAGCCACTCCTCGGAAGGAAGATGGGGCAATCTACTTCCGTAGTGATACTGTCTCGGAAACCCAAGGAGGGGTTGCTATGAGTCGGGTCCAACTCGATGGCACACAACAAAAAACAACAAGAATGGTGCTAAACCAGTTTGTAGAGATAAGGTGGAGACCCCATGACTGGGCACCTGGGCTGTCTGGGAAATCTGGGAAATGAGACAGAGAAACTGGATAAAGGGAGGACTTTGCCAGAAAGGCTTTTTGAGTCATGTTAGTCATGAAGAATTACTTCCTGAGGCTGAATTGATTAGAATCCTTTAATTTACTTGAGATTGAAACCAGGCAAAATGGGCAAAGAAATTAGTTTCCTTTGGCAGGCCTCTCCTATCAGCGGCTTAACACCACTAAGAGTTGTCAGTCTCATGGTTTTCCCCTGATTTTCCTCCCTCTCCTTTCTCCCACTCGGTGTTGCCTCCATTTGGGTTCCTTGCCTTTGTCTTAGTCTGGTTCTCTAGAAGAACAAAGCCAGTGAAGGGTATGTAGATACATGTTGTTGTTCTTGTTGTTATGTGCCGTCGAGTCGGCCCCGACTCATAGCGACCTCTCTTTGGGTTTCTGAGGCAGTATCACTACAGAAGTAGGATTGCCCAACCTTCCTTCCGAGGAGTGGCTGGTGGGTTTGTACCGCCAGCCTTCTGGTTAGCAGTCAGGTGCCTTAGCCACTATGCTACCAGAGCTCCTATGTAGATACATACATAGGGAAATTCACTTCAAAGAAATGGCTCACACACATGTGAGGAGCTGGGTCTCTCAATTGTGGGGTTTGGAAAGTCCCAAGGCTATGAGTCAGCCAACAAGCTGAAGATCTCTGTTGGCTCACATGGGTGCCCAGGCTGGCAAGCCCTAAATCTGCAGGTCTGGTGACACACAAGGGACTTTGGCAGCCTTACATCCCAAGAACTGGAAGGCAATGAGAAGAGTGTAGGGTCGAGAAAGAGAGTGAGCTTTGTCAGAACATCTATTTACATACTGGAGGCAGAACATAACCCCAAGAAAAGCCCCTTTCAGCTGATTGGGTGCTCACATCAGATCACACACTACTGAGAATCACAGCCTAGCCAAGTTGACACATAATAGTAACCATCACAGTCTTGGAAGAGCCTAACTCGTAAACGTGTATTCTTGCCAGAGTGTTTGGAAGTCCTGAGGATGCCTCACATCTTGTCTTACCTCTTGCTCTTCCACTCAAGTATCATTTAGAGATCTAGGATTGTAAGTTATAGAAACTGATGCAGGATGTTATAAGCAGAAAATGAACTTATTAGAAGGACTGTGGATAAATCATAAAATCAATGAGAAGGCTGGAAAAAAAGGAAAGAAGAATTCTTATATCTGGGTGGTGTGAAGTTTGTAACATAGTGAAAAGGTGTCATTCCTGATGGTGTGGTGCTCTTTCCTCCTCCTGGAACCCCCTGTAAGAATTGAAGTCCCAGCGGAGAAGGGCTGCTCAGCCACATGTGGGTCATACACTTTGGGGTAGGGAGGTAAGGACCCCTTGATGTTTGGTATTTCATTAAGACTACACACATTAAAGGAGAAGAAATTCCCCCACTGGAAATTAAGGAGCTGTCACCAAAGCTAAGGGGAATGGGTGCTGGGGGACCAGAAACCAAGAAATGTCTTCTGCTCCAAAGCAGAAGTATTAATAGTAGGGACCTGAAACAAGGAAGGAAAGTAAGCCCTACGGGCAGAAGGCTGCCCCATTCTGATCACATTTTATCAGACCCAGATTGCATCTTGTCAGACACTTTACACATGGTGAGAAATGAGTGGTGTTCTTTGCTGGTAAGAGCTTCTGTTCACTGAAGCCAGACCAGCATGTAATCAGTGCAGACAGACATCGACAAGCTGTGATTTGATGAGTTCTTGGGAACCTCCCATCCCAACACTATCCCGTTAGCCTTTGGCTATTTCTTAATGCCTGGAATCACACCATTTATGAATCATCTCTTTGGATTCGTTATCACCGTCTCCAAGCCTTAAGTAAATTGCCTTACTGAATGGCAAATACCTCTAGAAAGGGCAGCATCTTGTGTCCCTGACGTCTGAGATTGAACCAGTTTTTAGCTGTCTTGCATTAAATCAACTCAAGAGAACAAATATTGAGCACTTACTATATACCAGACACTGTGCTATTGCTGACATCTAATAGTAAATAATATAAAGGAATCTCTGAAGTCATGAACTTCATAAACCAGCAGGAAAGACGTTGTTACAATACAGTGTTAATGAAGTGATCAGAGTGGTGGGAGCTATGGGTCTGTGAGGAAAGGGGAGAGGGAAAAGGCATTGGATAGGGGGAAAGAAAAGGCTAGAGAGGTGTCTGACTTTTGGAGTGGTCAGGTCTTCCAGTCCCACCTTTTGCTGAGTGCTCTCCAGGGTCTTCAAATGCCTCCTGTGGATGGTTTTTCATCCAAGGCATTTGACTTCTAACCAGAAGGCTGGTGGTTCAAACCTACCAGCCACTCCTCGGAAGGAAGATTGAGCAATCTACTTCTTTAGTGATGTTGTTGTTGTTATTTGCCGTTGAATCGGACCTGACTCATAGCGACCCCTCCTTGGGTTTCTGAGGCAGGATCACTATGGAAGTAGATTGCCCAACCTTCATTCTGAGGAGTGGCTGGGGGGTTTAACTGCCAGCCTTCTGGTTAGCAGTCAAGTGCCTTAAGCACTACACTACCAGAGCTCCTATTAATACTGTCTTGGAAACCCAAGGAGTGGTTGCTTTGAGTCAGATCCAACTCGACGGCAGTGAATTTGGTGTTGTTGTTTTTTTTTTTTTTCCAGTGGGAGCTGAAGGTGTGGATCCCAACAATGTCAGACCTGAGACCTACAGGTAGCACTTCTGGCAGATCCATGTGTTTGAAATGATGTCAACAAGAATGGGGTGCAGTAACCCAGGCTGCTTTACCCAGCTGTTTGCTATTGTATTTTGAAGTCAAATATTACTTTAGTTTTTTTTTTTTTCTCCTCCCCATCTTTTACCAGGTCATTAATTCTCATTACATTGGCATCTAAACATTTTTGCACGAATATCAGACAACTGGATTTTGAAGTGAATTGTTTCAAAGACTGAATCTGTCAGGGCTGTGATATATGAGTTTAAATATTTTCTTGCCTGTATTTTTCTTTTCTTTTTCTTTTTTGCTTTTTATTTTAAGGGCTCTATTTCTCCATTCTCTGAGCATAAGGCTAATGTGGTTACAATAACAAAATTAGCTCATCACTTACTAACTGTTAATTTAATTTTTAATTGTCCATTAAATCAGGCACTGGGTTGTTTATATTTTAATTTTTAATGTCAGGGAGTTAAATTGCTTTCCAAATGAAGGTTAACAAGGGAGGGCTATTCCTGATTCTGGAAACAAGTGTCTCACACACATGATGTTAACATTTATGGTGGACAGGGTGGCGTGTGGACAACCCATGAGGAGTTGGTATAGTTATAAGTTCTCTCTATGTGCTAGGCTCTGTGCTCATGCAGTATCTCATTGAATCCACATAAAAATTCTCCAGTGAAGGGTCTATTCATATTCTGTGGAGAACTGAGGCTCAGAGAAGAGAAGACATGAGTTTAAGGCTCACAGCCTGTAACTGGCTGAGCCAAGAACCAAACCAGGTCTCTCTGGCTCCAATTCTAATGCTCTGGACTAAAATGCAACATCATTTGCTTGGAAGATGTTGCCCTGAGGAAAGAATTGGCAGAGATGTGATGAGGGGAAGACAGTGTAGTGTCATAGGAAGGGTCAGATTACAGAGAGACAACAAAGGACTCCCCAAAGTCCATCCTTTGGCCCTCAGATTAAGAATTCCTAGATAAGGTGATTTCACAGGCCCCTCTGGGCTGATGCATTCTCAGATTGTGTGACATTTCACCTGTACCTAAATGCTATTAATAGCTGAGATTCTTACAGCCAGGGAAGCATTTGAAGTTGTCAGCATCACTATTGCCAGGAACAAAGAAAACTTTGAGTGATGCTCCTTCCTTTGGGTCCTTTCTCTGTTTTTTCGAGGACAAGAATAGCAGAAGATGAGGTCTTGTGGCTTAGCTAGTTAGGCAAAAGGATTCTGTAAGGGTGTGTGTGTGTATGTGTGTGTGGTTGTTGTTATACCCACCAGTGAGGGATTTGGACAACCAGGATAAAATTATTGAAAAAGAGCCAGAGGAGATAAAAGCAAGGCCGAAGCATCTTCTGAAATGATTTCTTTGGGAGTATCTCTGCATATCTGTATGTAGCACGTACCTCACTTTAAGCTCTTACCAACTCACCCTTGAGTGGGGGTTAGACGGTGGATGCCAAGGACTATATCATTCCTTTCTTCCTTGTTTCCTTCTTTCTTCCCCTTCTTTCCTTCCCCTCTATCTTTTCTTCCTTCTTGCTAACAATTCCTCATTGAGCACTCTCTAAATATCAGGCATGGCTTTAGATGTCATGGAGAAAATGGAGTAGTGTGACCTTTTTCCTGCCTGTAAGGGAGTTCATGGTCTAGAAGTTTCCCCAACAACAACAAAAAACAACCAGTTCCCCTTGAATAGGGTCTGACTTATGGTGACCATGTATGTTACAGAGTAGAACTGCTCCATGGGGTTTCCATGGCTGTAATCTCTATGGAGCACACCGTCAGACCTTTATTCCCAGTGCCATTGGGCACATTCTAACTGTTAACCTTTAGGTCCCTGTTTGCCAGGGACATGGAATATAGAAAAATGGTCTTGTGGACAACCTCCTGCTTGACAAGTGGTGCCCTCGCTCTTACATTCTGAGTTCAGTCGCAAGTGAGAGAGAAAGTACGTTGTTGCCAGAGACACCTCAGCAATTTCACCGTTTGGCCAAGATCTGATTCTTTTATGACACCTTAAAAACAGAGCATAGCTGTAAAGAGCAGACTGCCTGGGTCCAAATTCTCTCTTCTCCATTTCTGGCTTTTAGACCTTGGGCAAGTTCCTTAACTTCTTGGTATTTTTTAGCATCCTCATCTACAAGTTGGGTCCGACTCCACAACACATAACAACAACATCTGTAAGATGACGATAATAAGCATTTCTATCTCAAAGCGTGCTTGTTAAGCATTAAATAAGTCCATAAATAACATTGAATAAGTCAATATTTACAAAGTGTATGGAACAATGCCTGGCACAGAGTAAATGCTACATAAATGTTTGGGAAATACAAAACTGTTTGATAGCTCTCCATAACTCCTGGATGAATAGCCATGCCCAGATGTAGTTCCCATAAAGATTTTAGCCTGGGAAACCCTCTGTGTCAGTTTTACTCTGTCTTGGAGGGTCGCTATGAGTTGGAATTGACTCAGCAGCCACAGTAACTCCAATAACAGCAACCAGACTTAGCTGCTTGTGTCTTGTGATTCCCTGCGTGTGGCCCAGAGGATCAAGAAAGAGACACTGGGGCATCCAGGCTAACTTCTGCCTTTCTCCACTGCCTCCTTGTGAGCAGGCACCATCTGTAGCCAGCCTTTGCTCCCTATCAGTAGTGCCCAAGGACAGCTGTTTTGCAGAATTCCTGGAAACATTCATGGGCAGATGGGTTGCCTGGGTGACATGGACCATTTCCTTGTAGCCTCAATATCCACGGTCCAGATTTATGTGTTGGATATGAAATGTTATGCCTTGACTGTGTTCCCAATGTACATGTTCAGTTCATTACATGTTGCACAGTTCCCTGGTGGCAAGTCTATGTGGTCCTTAGGCATCCCTGACCCTCTCTGTCCTAAAGAGGGGAGAGTGCGTGGTCTAGAAGAATGAAGGGACTAAACAAACCCACCATTCTGATCTTGTTCCCCAAGAGCACTTCCAGGCTCATCCAAGGGCTTCTGAAAAGGCAGCCAAGTCCTACAAGGAAACAAGAGGAGCAGTCGGTGGGACTTGGTGGTGTTGGCTAAATTCCCACTACGATTAGATTTCATTTTTCACCCTGGGCTGGCATGGTTTCCAGAGACCAGTTTCTGAAAACAGTTATATTTGGCCAACTCTGTTTTCTTAAATAACTGAAATTCAGAGCCCTTTTCTGGCTTATAGGAGCTCTGGTGGCATAGTGGTTAAAGCATTTGGCTGGTAACCAAAAGGTCAGCAGTTCGAACCCGTCAGCTGCTCCATAGAAGAAAGATGAGACAATCTGCTTCCAAAAAGAGTTATAGCTTGGAAACCCTACAGGGCAGTTCTACTCTGTCCTAAAGAGTCAGAATTGACTTGATGGAAGTGGGTTCATTTTCCTGTTTTGTTTTGTTTTGTTTTCCTGGCTTAGCAGGGGCTCAGTGACAAAAGGCCTCTCACTGGTGAGAAACACATCAGCTTGGAGTCACTTTCCCAGATTACTCCAGAGACGAGATGAGGGAGTGATTTTCTTAAGCCAGGAAGATGTAGTAAAATGGCCATAGGTTTGGGAAGAGGACATTCTGAGTTTGAATCCTGGCTGTGCCACTCACTGGGTGAGTGACTTTTAGAAACTTGAAGAAGGGATTGAGAAATTTAACTCTAGGACAAGACTCTGTTGGGCTTATCAGAAGCTTGAGTTCATTGATTTATTTATTCAGTCAATTGCATTGCATGCCTACTATGTGCTAGACATTTGGTATTCAAATAATTTGCTCGTTTATTTGTTGATTCGTTTATTTGAAAAACATTTTTAGACATCTACACTATTTTAGGCACTGGGATTATATCAGTGAACAAAGCACTGAAAACTCTCTGTTATTAGGAAGCTTATCTTCTGGGACAAGAGACTCAAGAGACACACCGTAATAAAATAAGCAAGTAAAACATATAGTATATTTGTTATTGTTAACTGCCATCAAGTATGCTTTTCTGACTCAAGGTGACAGCGTGGATAACAGAATGAAACATCGTCTGGTCCTGCACCATCTTTTTTTTTTTTTTTTTTAATACATTTTATTGAAATATAATTTGTGTACAGTGAAATACACAGAACTAAAGTGACATGGGTCAATGCATTTTTTTTTTTTTTTTTTTTTTTTTGCAGTTGAACTGGTAGACTTTTTTTTTTTTTAGGATTTGGGTGAAGATTTACAGAGTAAATTCACTTTTCATACAGCAGTTCACATATACTTTGTCTCATGTCATTGACCAAAATTTACAATGCAGCAGTTCCCCTCCCACTTCCTCCCCATAGTTACCTCCTCCCAGTGTCTATCCCTTCATACTCTTCTGCACCCTGAGCTATCTCCCTGTGCATAAGCAGCCCTTCCTTCTCCCATGATTATTCTCTCCAGGGCATGTGTCTACTTGACGTAAATGTTTAACTCACATGCCTGTACTTTGTTTGGCTGGAAACCACAGTTGTGGGTTCAATTCCAGACCTGAAGGGCAACTAGGGGCCATAGTCTCAGTGGTTACACCAGGCTCCATTGGACCAGCAAACCTGGTCCCCACCTTCTTTTTTTTTTTTTGCCTCCAAACGATTTTGAGTTTTGTACCACATTGTTCTCCCTCTTTATGTGGGATCTCCTACATCCCTTCCAAGTGGATGGCAGTGGTAGCTGGGCACCATCTAGTTCTTCTGGTCTCATAGTTGTATAGGTTCCTGCACCATCTTTGGGATTGTTGACATGTTCGAACTCATTGTGTCCACTTGGTATTTCGAGTGCCTTCCAACCAAGGAGCTCTGGTAGCATAGTGCCTAAGGCATTTGACTGCTAACCAGAAGGCTGGTGGTTCAAACCCACCAGCCACTCCTTGGAAGGAAGGTTGGGCAATCTACTTCCACAATGATACCGCCTCGGAAACCCAAGGAGGGGTCTCCATGAGTCACATCAGACGGGACAGCAGTGGGTTGGCCCAACCAAAGGAGGGACTTCTTCCAGCACTGTCAAACGATATTCAACTGTGACCCATCGAGTTTTCATTGGCCAATTTTCAGAAGTAGGTCACCAGGCCTTTCTTCCTAATCTGTCTTAGGGTACATGTGTCACTGAAACCTGCCCTCCATGGGTGACCCTGCTGATATTTGAAATACTAATGGCATAGCTCCCAGAATCACATCAACATGAAGGTCACCATAGTACAACAAACTCACAGATGGGTGTTGGATAGAGTCGTAAATGCTACCAAATTAAGAAACAAGAAAGAAGGTTAGAGTTTGTGGAGGAAGGGGTGGTAGTTTTAAATCTAGGTATTTATTTAAATCCAGGTATCGGGGATGGGGGTCTGACTGAGAAAGTGACATCTGAGAAAGGGCTTGAAGGAGGTGAGGTAGCGGATGAAGCATGTGTGCCCCTGCAGGCGGGACCTTCGTGGTGTGTTGGCCAATTCAAGGAGGCCACTGGGTTGTGGGATGTGAGCAGGTAGAAGGATTGTAGGAGATGAGGCCAAGCAAGAACCAAGGCCTAGATCATGCAGGGCTTTTGTAGGGGCCCAATCTCAGGTTTTGTACAGAAGGGACCAACAAGACACAAGAAAGCTTCACTCTGGCTGGTATCTTGACAACTGACTGAAAGGCAGCAAGAACAGAATTAAGGGAGACCTGTTAGAGGCTAATAAGGAATCATGGTGGTGCAGTGGTAAAGCACTCAGCTGCTAACCAGAAGGTTGGCAGTTCTAACTCATAAGCCATCTCATGGGAGAAAGATGTGCTAGCCTGCCTGCATAAAGATTACGGCCTTGGAAACCCTGTGGGGTATTTCCACTCTGTCCTGTAGGTTCACTAGGAGTCAGAATCGACTTGGCAGCAACAGATTTGCTTTCTCTTTGATTTTTTTTTTTTTTGTTGTTGTTGTTGTTCGAGGTTAATGCAATAATCCATACATTCCACCTTGTGGAAATGGTGATGACTCAGACCAGGGTAGTAGGTGGTAGCGATAACAAGTTGTTGGATTTGGGATATATTTTGAGACAGAACTGACAGTATTTACACATGAATTGAACATGAGGGTGTGAGACAAAAAAGACTAAGACAGGGTCCTAGCTCTCATGGGGAAACGGTTCCCAAGGATACAGCTGTAAAGCAGATAGAAGCATGGTGACGGAGGGACACGGAGTTTTTATGTGATACTTCACCTAGAGTCCCTGGGTGGTGAGACAGTGAACACGCTTGACTGCTGTCTGATAGGTTGAGGTTGGAGTCTGCTGAGAGGCACCTCATAAGGAAGGCCTGATAATCTATGCCCCGAAATGAAGTCCTTGAAAACACTGTGGAGCACAATTCTACTCTGACACACATTGGTCAACATTAGTCAGAATTAACTCAACAGCAACTGTTTTTTTTTTTTTTTTGTTTAGTTTTGTTTTGTTTCCTGAAGAGGAACACTGGCAAAGATAAGAATGACTTGTGTCACACCAGGCTCTCATGTTTCATCTCCCTCTTGTGTCCCACTATACGTCTGCATTGGAGTCACATGACCATCACTCACTTCCAATTTAAGCTATGAGTTCACTAACCACACAGGCTTTTCTAGGTAGTTCTCTTTGCTCAGATGGCCTCCCCTTCTCAAACTTGGCCTCTTCCATAGTTCAGCAGGGATGTCTCCTCCTCCATGAAGTTCTTGTCCTCCCCAGGCAGGTTGATCTGCCTGCTCCTATGTGTTCCTATGTAGTCTAGTCATACCTCTGCCACAGCACCTACAGTCTGCTTTGTGCTTAGCTGTTTCCTGTCATTTTCACATCTTTGCTTCCCCGGCTGTGAACTTCTAGGAGATGATCACTGTGTCTCATTTATCTTTGTTTTCAAGTACCATGAACTGTAACGGGAACATAGGAGACAGTCAGAAAAAGTAGCTCAAAATGGTGATTTCCTTTTCCTGTGTTGGGGTGGGTGGTAGTGGAGGTTATGTGTCAACTTGGTTGGGCCTTGTGTTGAGTGGCTGGGCAGCTGGATGTGGTGATTCCCTGTGGTGAGATTGATAGCCAACTCCATAGTGGAATCTACTGGAGCGGCTGAGTAGCTGCCTTTGGGATCTGTGTTAGGCTGGGTTCTCTAGAGAAGCAAAACCAGTAAAGCTTATATATACATACAGAGAAAGAGAAATTTATCTTAGGAAAATGGCTCACCCACTTATAGAAGCTGAGAAGTCCCAAGTTCTTGAATCAAACATCAAGATGGAGGCTTTTCCCAACTCACACAGCTGCAGGGGCTGACGAACTCAAGGTTGGCAGGCAGTACACCAGCTGTTGACTCCAACGAATGACGACTCCCAGATCTCCAGGCCAAATGGTGGATTGTTCACTCGCAGACAGTTGTAGGCAGCACAACTGGATCCTGATCCACAAAAAAGTGTCTCTTTCCCAGGATGTCCATAAATATATTAGAAACAGGCCACACCCCTAGAGAAACTCCCTTTCAACAATCGGCTGCTCAAAACATATACATCCAATCCCATCATGGGGCTAACCCACATCACAACTGCTTAAACCACACAGAATTGTGGTCCAGCCAAGTTGACACACAGCTCCAACTATCACAGGATCCTTGCTTTAGATCAGCCTAATTGAGTGGGAAGGAAGAAATACTGAATTAGTGGAACCCTCTGATCCCAGAAGACTTTGTAGTACTTGAGTTTATAATAGTAGTAATAGAGTAATGGTAGCCATTGTAATTGAAGCAACTGAACAGCACCTAAGAGCAATAAAAGCAATCCATGCCAACCCCTTACTACATGCCAGGCACACTACTAGGCTCTTTACATGATCTCATTTAATCCTCCTCTGTGAGGCAGCCTTTGTTATATCTTAAACATAGAGCAAAGCGAAGCTCGAAGGTCAATGACATGCCCAAGGTCATAAAGCCATGAGATGGACAGATTTGAACCCCAGTCTGGTTGACATTGGAAGTCCTGCTCTTTGCCATTACAAGTGCATGTGTAGAGCCTGAAAATAAATCCAGTAACTAAATGCATTGGGCATTTCTGATAACTGTTACCTAATTGGCACATCTCTATTGCCACCGAGGAATCCAGGAAAAAAGTACCTCTTTACATTCTAACAAGCAGACTCTCCACTACCCCCTGGCCAAAGATTATACATATGGGTTGTTACTGTTACCTCGTCATTTGTCTTGCTGTTCTTTTAATGGGCCCAGTGTTTGCTACTCCAGAAGGTGCAGTACAAAACAGAAAACACAAAGAGGGAAAAAAGCACAGCCAGCATTATTTGGAGAGTGAGGAGGTTGTGTGAACACAGGAATTGACATCATTAAGCCTTCTTGTCTGTCGGTAGATACTGAGTCAATAACAAGACTGCCATGCCTGCTGTAGACCCCCTCTTGCAGTACAAGAACCTGTTCAACTCAGACTCTGATGAGTGGTCAGCAGACCTTAATCTGACAGCTTTCTGGGATGGGGAACTCAGTACCTAATATGACCAGGCACAGAGAGGGGTTAGGTGAACTTGCTCAGGGACAGAGAGACATGACAGGTATTTTTGTTTTGTTTTGTTTTTTATTGTGATTTCAGTGAAAGTTTACAGAGCAAATTCATTTTCCATACAGCAGTTCATGCACATTTTGTTTCATGACATTGACTGCAATTCCCCACAATGTAACAGCTCTCTTCCCACTTCCCCTGTGTCTTTCTTTCCTGCCCCCTGAGCTGTCGCCCTGTGCAAACACTGCCCTTCTGTTCTCCCATGATTGATCACTCTAAGGAGTGTATCTACCTGATGTAAGTGACCACCCTATATGCCTGTCTATTGTTTGGCTGGAAGTCACGGGAGTGAACTCAGTTCTAGACCTGAAGGGTAACTAGAGACCATAGTCTGAGGGTCTCAGAGTCCTGGTAGGTATGAAGGTGAGCTCATTGAAAGGGAAGGGGACTGGAAGAGAAGTGTAGAGCGTTGAGTCCTCACTCTGTCACAAGTGGAGTGACTTTGTTAGAAAACCATCTAATCTCTCAGGACTTCAGTTTTCTCCTCTGGGAATGGGGAAACATTGCTTGTATTTGCTGTCTGACAAGGTGGTTGCTGTGAGGAGGATGATAAAATCCTGTTATGGGAAAGCACTATTTGGACTCCTTAGGGCTGACAAAATACACGGTGGTCACGCACTAGGCTCTTGATATTAGTTATCTGTGGGAGGGTGGAGAGGAGTGGAGAGGTAGCAAGAATAAAAAAAAAATAGTAGAAACAAGATAGTATTTTTCAAAATCAACAATAAAAAACTGCATCTATTGTGTGAAATATACATATAGTCTGTGCATAGAAAAATATACACGAGGATGTTTTCCAAAATACTAGCTATTGTAGGGGACTTTTACTTTTTTCCATTTACATTTCTATGTTGTTCAGATTTTTACAATGGACATGGATTATTTATATAGTCAGCAAAAAATAGCTCTTTCAGTTGGGAGTTGTGTCAGACACCCAGATCCATTGCTGGGCTCCCCCCTTTGAAAAGAATCTACTGCCCAGCTGGGAGGACTGAGGTTAGCTGGCAGCCCCTGGCTGTTAACTCCTTCAGGGACCACTTCAGCTTTAGAGGGAAGGTCATGATCTTCTGGTTAAATGTCAGAGAGGTTAAAGGGTCTGCCCACGGGGTACTCTTCTAATGAGCATCTTTGCTGCAGAGCTTAGGCTGGTGGAGACGGCGTCAGGCCTGCGTTATGGCCTGACACTTTCCTCTGTCTCACCGTGCTTGCTTCCCTTTGCTTTACAGGTTTCACTCCCCGTACACCTTCCACTCTTCTCTCTGTGCCCCAGCATCTGCTCCCACCAGAACACAACCACCAAAGTGATGAGTAATGAAGGGTGTGCTTTCCTCAGAATGCCACATGACCCCGCAGTTCCACCCCTGAGACCCAAAAGCAGGGGCTCTGAGGCTCGGGCACCACTGTTGATTGCAGCACTATTCAAAATAGCCCAAAGATGGAAACAACCCAAGTGTCCATCAACAGATAAATGGGTAAACTAACTGTGGTATACACATACAATGGGATACTGTTGTTGCTTTTGTTAGGTGCGATCGAGTCAGCTCCTACTTATAGCGACCCCATGTACAACAGGAAAAAACAGTGCCCAGTCCTATGTCTGCGTCACAATCCTTGCTATACCTGAGCCCATCGCAGCAGCCACCATGTCAATCCACCTTGTTGAGGGCCTTCCCCTTTTTCGTTGACCCTCCTTTTTACCAAGCATGATATCCTTCTCCAGGGAATGGTCCTTTCTGACAACATGACCCAAGTCAGTGAGACGAAGTCTGGCCATTCTTGCTTCCAAGGAGCATTCCAGCTGCACTTCTTCCAGGACAGATGTGTTCATTCTTCTGGTAGTCCACAGTACAGTCAGTATTCTTGGCCAATACCACAATGGGATGCTACTCAGTCATAAAGAGAAATGATGTTCTAACACAAGCTGACATGGATGAACCTTGAAAACTATATGCCGAGTGAAATAAGTGAGACATGAGAGGACAAATAAAGTATAGTTGCACTTAGAGGAAATACTTAACCAAACAAAAAACCCACCTCACTGCCATCAAGTTGATTAGACTCATAGCCACCCCTTCTTGGGCGCGACAGTGTCTCTATGGAAGTAGATTGCCCAATCTTCCTTCCAAGGAGTGGCTAGTGCATTTGAACTGCCAGCCTTCTGGTTAGCAGTCAAATGCCTTAGCCACTATGCTACCAAAGCTCATGGAGACAAAAGTAGGTTAGTGGTTAGCAGGGGCTGGTGCAGGGGGAAGATCAGGGCTTACTGCTGTACAATACTGGGTTTCTGTTTTGGGTGAAACATGTAGAAATGGACAGTAGTGATGGTAGCACAACATGGTGAATGTAACTAACATCACTGAATTGTATATTTAAAGCTAGTTAGGAGGACACACTTTTTGTTATATATATTTTACCACAATATATTTTTTTAAAATGAAGAAACCAAATCTATTGCCATTGAGTTGAATTTTGAGTCACAGTGACCCTATAGGACAGAGCAGAGCTGCCCCATGGGGTTTCCAAGGCTGTGCATTTTTACAGAAGCAGACTGTCTCATCTTTCTCCTTTGGGCCATTTGGTGGATTTGAACCAAAAGCAGCTGAGCTTTTAACCACTTCACCACCAGCCTCCTTATTTTTAATGAAGCTGTGTTAATAAAGAGTTTCTACCTGCACCAGGAGACTGACCCTTTAGTGTACCCTCTACCTCTTTCCTTCTTTTTAAGGACACATGTGAGTCTCAAGTGCCCTGGTAGGTGCCCTTGTGAAGGTTGGACTGTATGATATCCAAGGGTGGTTTTAATTTGGGGGACTTTGTTGGGTATAACCACAAGTCAGGGCTGGCCTTTTCTGTGTGTGAAATTTGTCTTCAACTCTCTTTCCTAACTACTTTCTTAGTTCAAACTTAGCTTTTCAGACTCCAGACCTCCTGTGCGGTCTCCCCAAGTTCCTTACCTTGGGCTCACTTCCACCACTTATATGTCCCTGGAATGCTTTCTTTGTTCTAGTTTTTGCCACAAAATCAAAACCAAACCAAAAAAAAAAAAAAAAAAACGAACAAACTTGCTGCCATAGAGTTGGATCCGACTCATAGCCACCCCTCCTTGGGTTTCCTAGGCAATATCACTACGGAAGTAGATTGCCCAATCTTCCTTCTGAGGAGTGGCTGGTGGGTTTGAACCGCCAGCCTTCTGGTTAAAAGTCAAATTCCTTAGGCACTAGGCCACCAGAGCTCCCACAAATCACCAATATCAGACTTCTGGTGGCCTAGTGCCTAAGGAATTTGACTGTTAACCAAAAGGTTGGTGGTTCAAACCCACCAGTCACTCCTCGGGAGGAAGGTTGGGCAATCTACTTCTGTGGTGATACTTCCTCGGAAACCCAAGGAGCGGTCACTATGAGTTGGGTCTGACTTGATGGCAAATAATGACAACAACAACAACACTGCCTCGGAAACCCAAGGAGGGGTCGCTAGGAGTCGGGTCCAACTCGACAGCATACAACAACGACAATGAATGGCACAGTGGGAGTCAAGCCCAGGTCTGCATGACTCCTGGGCCAGTGCTCTTTCCACCAGCTACAGGGTTAGTTGAGGTTTAGTGAATGTGTCTTCAGAGCATCTTGGTACAACTCAGAGAAGTGAGGTGACTCCCCACAGTCTGAGAGAACAGGTTGAGGCAAGCACAAGCTTCTTCCCTCCACTTGGTGCTGAACGCTGGAATAGATGAGCAGCCAGACCTGTGAGACCCGGCCCAGCCATTGTTTGATCTCACAGGGCTCGTAATAATGATGATCAAGTTTGAGCCCCCAGCGTGTTCCAGGTGTGGTGATTGGATGCCATCGAGTTGATTCTAACTCACAGCAATCATGTGACAGAGTAGAACTGCCCCATAGGTTCTCCCAGGCTGTAATCTTGACAGAAGCCAATAGACAGACCTTTCTCCATGGAGCTGCTCGGTGGGCTTGAACTGCCAAGTTTTCAGATAGCAGTCAAACGCTTAACCACTTGTTCCACCAGGGCTCCTTAACACATTCTAGGCACTATGCAAAAAAGACTGTCACGTCATTTAATTACATCTGGAAGATAGCCCCAGATGACAACCAATTTCATGGGAGAAGAACCAGCTCAGAGGTGCTAAATCACTTGCCCAGAATCACAGAGCAGAGCTGGGAGCCTTCATCCCAAATCCTCTCCACAAGCACGCACGGCCTCCTTTTCTCTTGCTGCTGGATTTGCAGCCAAAGGGAGGCCTGCCACCATTTCTCCAGGGCTGGGGCGGTAATTTGTCAGTCCCTGAATGCCTGAGGGAGGCAGTTGCCTTCTATGGTCTGAGAGCAAGCTGGGGGAAGGAATCGTTGGGGCTCTGGGCCCCTCAACTAGAGACAGCAGAAATCAGAGCAGCAAGACTGCTTCTGAACAAGTTCTTTCAAACGTCCCGGGTGGCCGTGCTACACAGCTGGGGTAACTGGCTAGCCTGGGACACCAAGACTGACATTTATAGGTCCAACTGCCACTGTAAAATATTCTCCTACATCAGCTGGGCCAGACATCTTCAGTTTTTAAAAATCCCTGATCCCGGGAATATCTGTTGTTTAACTTGGGTGGGGGGTAGTAGAAACATCACTATGAGTCCAGGGAAAGAGACGAGAGCTGATGGGGGTCTGTCCCCTTCTCCCTTCGCTGGCCTTCCCAGCTCTGTGCTGGTATTTTCCAAGTGCAGTCTCTTGCTGGGAAAAGTGACACCTTGATTCAGAAAGTGTGGAAAGGAGGCTACACTTGGCTTAACAAGAAGTGACCAGGGAACACACGGATTAACCAGGGAGATTGTAACGTGCTGTGCAAATATCAGCTGCCAGCCACTAGGGGTGGGCAAGCACTGGAGCCACTCCCGGAAGCAGCACCAGCTTCTCCCGGTGAGATTCAGCTAGTGGCTTGGCAACCTACTGAGTCTGAAACTGACAAGTGCTGGGAAATGGGATAATTGGAGCTGCAGACCCACCTGGCACCCAGCAGCCAGAGCTGGGGGCTGCCACCTCTTTAAACGGGGTGTGTGCTCTTGTGTTCCTCAAAGCTTCATCAAGCTAATTTCCACTTCACTCAGTGGTGTTTTGCTTTTGGTATCTGTAGGTTTTTTTTTTTTTTTTTTTGCGTTTTGATCCCTGTATCTGGGATTCCAGGAGCTCTGGTAGCATAGTGGCTAAGGCACTTGACTGCTAACCAGAAGGCTGGAGGTTCAAACCCACCAGCCACTCCTCGGAAGGAAGGTTGGGCATTCCTACTTCCGTAGTGATACTGCCTCAGAACCCAGAAGGTTGGGCAATCTACTTCTGTGGTGATACTTCCTCGGAAACCCAAGGAGGGGTCGCTATGAGTCGGGGCCGACTCGACGGCACATAACAACAACAACAACATCTGGGATGCTGCTCAGGACCCTCAGAGTTGATGACCCTTGGCCAGGGTTTGCAGTTCCTTATTTACAGCTGAGCTGCCCTTCCAGATCAAGGGGGTGAGTCACTTAGGGTCCCCCTCCCCTAACTCCACTGTCCCTTTGACTGTTTCACTTTTGGGAAGGAGCCAAGCAGGACTGTCACCAAACTGTCAATTCAGTTCTGGGTGCTGTGCAAGCCTGAGACCCTAGGACTCACATCCTATTGTCTGTCCCCATTCTTCTGCCCGTCCGCATTCTTCTGCCCCATGGGCTCCCCTAGTCCAATCTCCCCCAGTGAAACCAGAACTGGCAGCTTCTTGACAACCGTTTATCAGAAGCAAGGAAATAACAGCTTTTAACCACGGCCCTTAGGCTTGAAGACTGTGATCAAATTCCAGACCATTTCCAGAAGTGCCCCTTGGGGCCAAGGGGAGACGTGGTTTCCATGATAACAACCCCTTGCTGTCTCTAGTCTCTGATCTCTCAGAAAGGAAGCAGATCTTCACTCCCAATAGAACTGGATGATATTTAACTACCAAAAAACAGCAACAATGACGTCTACAGAGTCACCCACCCCACCTTGATGGGGCTGTGGTACACATGTTAGTGCCCCTGACCATCACTGTGATGGGGAGCCTTGTGGCACTGTTTCCTCCAGACACCTCACCCA
>NW_006921635.1:12910346-12912033 GCF_000298275.1 Orycteropus afer afer
CATTGAACACTTCAATGACTAACAACCAGATGAACTGTGGGATGACATCATTCATGAAGAAAGCAAAAGATCATTAAACAGACAGAAAAGAAAGGAAAGACCAAAATGGATGCCAGAAAAGACTCTGAAACTTGCTGCTGAATGTACAGTAACTAAAGAGACAGGAAGAAATGATCATTTCTTCAGTGAAAGAGCTAAACAGAAGGTTTCAAAGGGCAGTTCAAGAAGACAAAATAAATTATTAAAAGGAAAGGTGCAAAGACCAGGAGTTAGAAAACCAGAAAGGAGGAATGCGTTCAGCATTTCTCAAGATGAAAGAACTGAAGAAAAAATGGCAAGCCGCAGTACAGAAGAGTATAGGCAAAATGTTGAATGATACAGGATGCATCAAAGAGGATGGAAGAAATCCACTGTCACTGTACTAAAATGAACTGGTTGACATTCAACCATTTCAGGAGGGAGTATATAATCAAGAAATGATAGTACTGAAGGAAGAAGTCTAAACTGCACCACAAGTATTGGTGAAAAACAAGGCTCCAAAATTTGATGGAATACCAATTGAGATCTTTCAACGAGTGGTCACAACACTGAAAGTGCCCCCTTGTCTATGCCAAGAAATTTAAAAGACAGCTACCTGTCCAACAGACTGGAGGAGATCCATAAACATGTCCATTCCAGAGAAAGACGATCTAAAGGAATGCAGAAATTATTGAACAACATCGTTAATATTACATGCAAGTAAAAACAAGCTGAAAATAATTAAAAAATGATTGCAGCAGTACATTGACAAGGAACTGCCAGAATTTCAATCTGGATTGAGGAGAAGACGTGGAATGAGGGATGTTATTGCTGATGTCAGATGGATCTTGGCTGAAAGCAGATAATACCAGAAAGAAGTTTATTTGTGGAGGAGTGTCCATGAAGAAGTAGAAGACCCTCAACAAGGTGGGTTGACCCAGTAGCCACAACAGTGAACTCAAACACAACAATTGTAAGGATGACATCAGATGTAGAGTGTTGTACATGGGGCTGGTATGAGTCAGAACCAACTCACTGACACGTAACAACAACAACATTCCTCACAGACAGCCTCCTGGAAACTTACTCACTATTCTTTCTTTCTTTTTTTTTTTTTTTCCGGTGTTTATTGTGGTGAAAACATACACAAGACATTCACCAACACAGCTCAGGGACCGCTGATTACATTTTCATGCTGTGCCACCATTATTGCTATCCTTTTCCAAAATATTCCACCATCATTAACATAAACTCAATGCCCCCCATATGAAAGCTTCCCCATTCCCCCCTACCCCTACCCCTGTTGTTGTTGTTGTTGTTATGTGCCGTCAAGTCAAACCTGACTCATAGCGACCCCTCCTTGGGTTTCTGAGGCGGTATCACTATGGAAGTAGATTGTCCAACCTTCCTTCTGAGGAGTGGCTAGTGGGTTTGAACCACCAGCCTTCTGGTTAGCAGTCAAGTGCCTTAGGCAATCATCTTTGCTTTTTTTTACAACCTATCTAGAAATTTTCCCTCCACTCCCCTCCCATCCTTAGTAACCTAAAAAGAAAGTTTCCTTCTATGTATAAACCTTTCCTTGAGTTTTTACAATAGTGGACTAATATAATATTTTTCCTTCTGTGATTGACTTATTTCCCTCAGCATAATGTCCTCCAAGTTCATCCAC
>NW_006921635.1:12912133-12930260 GCF_000298275.1 Orycteropus afer afer
CAGTGTTTTGCAGATTATAAATTATTCTTTAGGGTTGCATAATATTCCATTGTGTGTATGTACCTGTACCATAGTTTGTTTATCCATTCCTCGGTTGATGGGCACCTAGGTTGTTTCCATCTCTTTGCTATTGTGCATAGAGCTGTGATGAACATGGGTGTGCATATATCTGTTCATGTCCTGCCTCTCACTGCTTTAAGATATATACCTAGTAATAGGATTGCTGGATCAAGTGGTATTTCTATTTCCAACTTCTTAAGGAATCGTCATACTTATTTCCACAGTGGTTGTATCATTTTACAGTATCACCAGCAGTGTATGAGAGTCCCAGTCTCTCTACATCCTCACCAGCATTTGTTGTTTTCTGTCTTGTTGAACTTTGCTATGAATGCTGGGGTGAGATGTTTACTCGCTATTCGTCACAGAACAGTTTGATTTTCCTCTGATCTGCATGTACAAACTATATGATACACCTTTTCTGTTTACTGATGCCAGCCAGGGGCAGGGACTCACCAGATTTGATGAAGCCCGGATTTCTTCTGTCACAAGGTCCTGAGGGCGCTCATGGAAGGGGTTGGAGAGCTGGTTCTCAAGGCACAGGTATCAGATCTGAGGGCAAAAGTCTTTGGGGCCAGCTGAATCATTATCTTGTGTTTGTTGACACATCCCTTCACAGTTATCCTCACTTTCAGCTTATGTGAGTGGTTGGAGTATTATGGTGGGAGGAAGCTGAGCTAGAGTAGGGAGACTTTCACTGGGAAAAAAATATTGTTTTTATCTTCTTAGTTGGTCTTATATTTGTTTGGAAACTAAGCAGGATATCTTCACCCTCCTCTTTTTCCTCGTCTTGCCCCTTTCCTCCTCCTCCTCCTCCACCTTCTCTTCTTCTCCCCCATTTCTCCTCTTCCTCCATCTCTTCCTCTGTCTCCTCATCCTCTTTGTCCTTTCAACCAAAACCAAGAAACCAAGCTTTTTGTTATGGGGTTGATTCCAACTCATGACAGCCCCACGTGTTACAGAGTAGAGGTGCTTTCTAGGGTTTCTTGGCTGTAATTTTAATGGGAGCAGGTCATCAGGTCTTTATTCTACAGTAGCATTAGGTGGGTTCAAACTGCCAGCCCTCAGTGTAGTAGTCGAGCACAAATCATTTGTACCACTACGGAGCACTTACCATGTGTCTGGTCTACAGCAAGAGTTGTGCAAGTGTTAACTCCATCGAATCCTGATAGCAACCCTCTGGAGTATGTTCTGTTATTATCCCCATTGCACTTAAGAGAAGGCTGAGGCTCTGAGAGGTGAAGTCATTTGGTCAAGGTCGCACAGCTTATTAAGTGGCAGAAATAGAATCTGGACTCACATTGTCTGACACCAAACAAATCCCATGCTTATAAGCATGTAAAAAGGACAAACAGATCCATATACCTACAGAGACCACTTAGATCACAGGGAATGAGACTGGGAGTTGGGGGCTGATGGAAGGATCTCTGCTCTGGGTGAAGGAGGCCATGCCCCTCCTCCATTTGAACATTACTTTGTGAGATCTGAGTTTTTCAAGAGAAGCTGGAAATCTGAACCTTTCTGTAGAAAGTCTTGATGTTTAAATCTCTGCAACTAATTATTATTATTATTATTATTAATTATGTAGCTCAAACTTGGCTGCAAGGTGTATTCAGTTTGTGAACCAACAATGTGTGATGTCTACATGAAGCAGCCACTAGAGTGTAGCTCATGGATCTTGGCACTTGTACATTGACCTGAATCTGTGAGTCAGTTGAATCTTGTCTTCTTTCATGGCATCCCATGACTAAGAAGGAAGCGTGGTTTTGTAAAGGGGGAGGTCCAAATAACTGCCAAAGTGGCAACTTGTGGAGCTGTACTGAACAATGCAGTAGCCACTAGTCACATATGCTTATTTAAATTTTAATTAATTCATTTTCAAATTTAATTCATTGAAATGTCATTATCCCTGGAACTTCAGAGAGCATCTAGAGCAGAGCTGGCTAAGTAGATTTGATAAATGAAAGAAGGAGGAAATGTGGATGGAGAGATGACAGCAGAGTGAATGGACGGACGGATGGATGATGGATGGATACAGTCCTTCAGTCACATTGGCCTCATCACCATGTTCAGTAGCCATATGTGGTTTGTGTCTACTGTGTCACACAGCACAGATATAGATCATTTCCATTATCACAGAATGTTCTCCTGGATGGAGCTGTTGACAATCAGACTCCTGACTGTCCCTTTCCTCTCTGTCCTTCCTCCTTCCCCCCATAAATCACCTTTGTGTGCCCTGTTCTCCTAGGGAACTCTTCTTTGTTGGAGCAAGATAGCTCATCTGGAGGGTGAAAAGACAATCATTTTATGCATTAAGAGTCCTTGAGTGGAGCAGAAGGCTACCCACTTGACTACTAACTGAAGGGTCTGGTAGTTAGAACCCACACATAGGCGTCTTAGAAGAAAGGCCCAATGACATATTTGTGACAGTTCGCAGCCTTAAAAACCCTGTGGAGCACAGTTCTACTCTGAAACACATGGGTGACCACATATCAGAATCAACTTGACAGCAGTTGGTTACTAGCAGGTCATATGAGTTAATAGGAGATGGCTAGCTAACCACCCTACCTTCTTCACTCACTATATATGTACCTTATCAAGTGTCCTTTGGGAAACTTTTGCAAACCTCTAGCTTCTTCAGAAAAGTAATTTGTGGAAAGTGTTTTTGAACAGATGAGGAGCAGCAAGCACTTGGAAGAGATGCTTTGAGGGTGCACAGTGCCAGCTGTCTGCACCTGGGAACTCCCACCCTGATGCTGTGTCTCCTGGTGTTTCTGCAAGGACATTACTGGAGTAAGTTAGTCCTAGCTCAGTGATGACAAAGAAAATTAAATGGGAGTTTTCAAATGCATCAAGGAGGAAAGAGTTCTCTATGGGAATGGAGGACAGCTAATAAAAGAAGACAAGCTTGAAATTAATGATGATTCAAAAATGCCAGAATTACCAAGCTTGTTATTTCTTTCTTTCTTTTTTTTCCCCCCCAAAGTCTTCAGTGAGAAAGACAAAGTGCAGAAGTTGGAACGTTTACCAGACCTGAAGAAATTGCAATAGTTGTCAGCCAAGAGGTAATTAGAAGAGACTTGGCTGAGCTGGGGCGTCTGCAGGGTTGGCAGAGGGTACGGCATGGGTATAAAATAGATCTGCCAAATTGCTCCATGATTCAGGACCTGAGTGGGTGGGAGCTAGGCTGTACGGGGAGAAGAAAGCCAAAGAAAGAACTGTCTTTGCAGAAAGTTTGCTTAGGATAGCCACCTGGAGTTGTGATGAGGAGACTTGACTTAATGAAGAATTCAAATGAGCAACATAGAAAGAGAGGAGTGAACCTTTACAGAGTGGTACAGAACTAACTGCAAGAGACACAAGAGTCAGTGAGCGGGAGCTCAGTGTCAGCTTCATTACTGATAAAAAGCTCTTTCGGATGACCAAACCAAACCTATTACTGTTCAGTCAATTCCAACTCATGACAGCCCCGTGTGTTACAGAGTAGAACTGCTCCATGCAGTTTTCTTGGCTTGAATCTTTACAGAAGCAGATCATGAGGTCTGTGTCGTACAACGCCAATGGGTAGATTCGAACTGCCAACCTAGTGCCACCTAGGAATCTTCTTTTGGAGGAGACAGCTTGGTAATAGTCTTCTGAATTGAACTTCCCCTCCACCCCAACTTCCGGCAAACCTATGTGACAAAGCTTATTCTGCTAAGCCCAGAATACACCTTGTCTGCAGCTAGCAGATCCCAAGAGAGAGAGAAGACTGAGTTGAGCATGCTGTTTCTTCTTCCAGATGCACCAGTGAGGTGTAAGGCGAGAGGCCAGCAGTGTCACTCTACTGGAGGTCCCCCTATGTGGAAACATGGAGAGTGCAGAACAAGTGTTCCCTTCCCCCTACTGTTGGGTTGTCTTAAGGAAATGGGATATTGTTTTGAGGGAATCTGAATTGCAATAATCAGAAGCTAAAGAAGACTTATGGGACTGCCCAGTCTTTCTCCAGCTCCTCATTACTGGATATTTACACAGACAGAATTATTGAGGCCATGACTCTGTGAATATCATGACATCCTTTCACTATAACTGCTTCTTTCCATGGACTATCACAAGGACCTTTTGAGTCCAGTGATATTATTATTTTATTCACTTCTGTTTTTGTTGTTACTGAGAATTTAAAAAAATAAACAACCTACTGCTATTGAGGCAATTCCAACTCATAGGACCCCCATTGGGTTTCTGAGGCGATAAATCTTTATGGAAGTAGATTGCTCAGTCTTCCTTCCATGGAGTGGCTAGTGGGTTTGAACCACCAACCTTCTGGTTAGCAGTCAAATGCCTTAGACACTGTGCCACACTTTTGTTTTTGTTGTTGTTGAAAATACACACAGCAAAATATACACCAAGCCAACACTTTCTACATGTACAATTCAGTGACATTGATTACATTCTTTGATGTGCAACCATTGTCATCCTCCATTTCTGAGCTGTTACTGAGTGAGATCCTAACATTAACTGACTGCTCCCTAACCTTCCTGTTTAATCTTTAAACTTGCTGTTGTCAATTTGATCCCATATAGTTAGTTCTTAAAAGAGCTTAATGTTTCAGGCTGACTTTTTTTTTTAAAAAAACAGTTAAACTATTTTTTTTTTTAATTGTGATTTGGTTGAAAGTTCACAGAGCAAATTCTCTTTCCATACAGCAGCTCACACACACGTTGTTTCATGAAATTGACTACAATTTACCCCAATGCAACAGCTCCCCTCCCACTTCCTCCCGATAGTTACCTCTTCCCTGTGTCCATCCCTCCACGTACCCCTGCCCCCTGAGCTGTTCTCTGTGCATAAAACAGCCCCTCTTTCTCCCATGATTGTTCTCTCTAAGGAGTGTATCTACCTCAGGTACATGTTCAACTCATATGCCTGTCTTTTGTTTGGCTGGAAGCCACAGGTGTGGGTTAAACTAAACTATTTTTGCTTTTAAAATGACTTCAGGGGATATTTTTGATTTAAGGTTCAAAGATTATATAAGGGCAATAGTTTCAGGGCTTCCTCCAGCCTCCATGGCTCCGGAAAACCTAGTCAAGTGATATAATTATACCCATTTTACAGATGTGGAAACTGAGTGTCAGAGCCCTTAAACAGTCATGAGTTGAATCCAGCTTGTGTCCTTATCCACTACTTGCTAATACTTCCCCAGGACAGACAGAGAGTCGACTACCCAGAGTCTTTCCTTGTCTTCGTATTTGGCTGTGAGAGGAGGCTGTGTGTCCACGGGCATGTGGAAACTTGTCTTGTCCACCAGTAACTGAAGCCCCAACCCCTTTTAAGATTTGCCCATTGCAGATGGAACACATTAACTGACTGCTGGTTAACATTAACTGCACTGGGTGGTTGGGAGAGCAGTCCTGAGTTGGTCAGAGCAATGTTGAAATCCCAGTGCAGCCAGTTACTTACTGTGTGACCTTGAGCTAGTCACTTCTACTCTCTGAGCCTTCATTTCTTCATCTATAGATGGAGATTTTCCACTTCCTAGGAATGTTGTAAGGATTCAATGAGATACAGAGTGTTAAACACTCACAGAGTAAATTTAAATAAATGCAAGAAAGAGCCAGAATAGGAATGGTGAACTTTTCATAGTTTTTTTGTTTTAATTTTTTATTGTGATTTGGGTGAAAGTTTATAGAGCAAATTCATTTTCCATTCTTCCATTCAATAGTTCATACATATTTTATTTCATGCCATTGATTTTCTTTGTCTTTGGTTTTGGAAGATTTGATTATGATATGTCTTGGTGACATACTCTTGGGGTCTATCCTGTTTAGAGTTAGTTGAGTTTTTCGTATGGATATCTTTTTTTTTTTTTTATTTAAATTTATTGTCATTTGGGTGAAAGTTTACAAAACAAATTTATTTTCCATACAACAGTTCATGCACATTTTGTTTCATGATGTTGACTGCCATTTCCCACAATGTAACAACAGCTCTCTTCCCACTGTCTCCCCATAGTTACCTCTTCCCTGTGTCCTTCTGCCCAATGCACTCTCACCCCCTAATCTTTCTCCTTGTGTAGACCTTATCTTTCTGTTCTCCAATGACTGATCACTCCAAGGAACGTATCTATCTGATGTAAGCATTCACCCTATATGCCTGTCTATTGCTTGACTGGGAGCCCCAGGAGTGAGTTCAGTTCTAGACCTGAAGGAAAACTTGTTGTTGTTATGTACCATAGAGTCAGACCTGACTCATAGTGACCCCTCCTGGGGTTTCCGAGGCAGTATCACTACGGAAGTAGATTGCCCAAACTTCCTTCTGAGGAGTGGCTGGTGGGTTTGAACCACCAGCCTTCTGGTTAGCGGTCAAGTGCCTTAGGCACTATGCTACCAGAGCTCCTAACTAGGGACCACATAATCTAAAGGGTCTCACCAGGTTCTATCAGACCAGCAAAACTTTTTTTTATTATTATTTATTTATGATTTTGAGTTTTGTTCCACATTGTTCTCCCACCGATCCCCCTCCAAGTGGTTGATAGTGGTAGTGGGACACCGTTCTTCTGATCTCATGGTCATATAGGCTGAGGATCACATGGTCTATTAGTCCCTTGGACTAATTGTTTCCATGTGTCTGTGGTTTTCTTCATTTTTCTTTGCTCTGGATGAGGAGAGACCCATCATTGCATCTAGATGGCTGCTTGAAAACTTCTAAGATCCCAGTTGCTACTCACCAAAGTAGGATATAGACCAATGTTTTGTGTAGTTATGTTATGCCAATTGAGCTTGCTATCCCCTGTGACCATGGTCCCAAGCCCACAGGTCCAACTACTCACTCCCTTGGGGTAGCTGGCTGTGGCCAAGAAATCGCCACAACCTTGTCCCTTGTCAGCTCTAATATATACCTGGACATTCTTACAGCGCATATAAACATGCTTGTAGAAACATTGTCTGCCAACCCTCTACATGGTCATGGGCACACTCCTCTCTGCCTAGACATACTTGATCATTCAGCCTGTCCACCCATCTATCTACCTGTACATCAATGCTTGCCATCACTGACAATGTAGTATTGTACAACAAAAGGTTCATCTTTGTTATCTGTACCTGGATGGATAGTTTGTCACCTTTCATGTTATTGGGGAAGTTTTCTGCTAGCAAATCTTCAACACTTTTCCCTGTGGTTTTGTTTTCCTCCTCTTGTTCTGGAATTCCATTTAGACATATGTTATTTCTATTGATGTCATCCATATAACTCTTAGGTTTTCTTTATTACTTTTTCTGATTTTTCCTAATACAAACTGGTGTCAAAGCATTTGTCTTCCACTTGGAAAATGTGTTCTTGAGCTAGTTCAATTCTGCTCTTTTATCCTTCCCATGTGTTATTTATCTTCATAATTTTAGTGTTCATCTTCTGGATTTCCAATTGCTGATTTTGTATGATTTCTAATTGTCTATTTATTTTGTCATTTTGCTGTTAAATTATTTTCTTGAATTCTTCAAGGGTATTGTCTGTTTCTTCCTTGCTTCTGTTCATGGTTTCCTTGACCTTTGGGAAGATCCTGCGTATATATCTTTTGAATTCCTTATCAGGTTGTTCTATTAGGTGTCCTTCCTTGGTTAGATTTCCTTGTTCTTTATTCAGGTCATTTGCTTGCTATCTTCTCCTCTTTCTTTGCTTGAATCAAAATTTTCTCTTGTGTCTGAGATATTTTGAAGTTGTTGTTTTTATTTGTTGATGATATGTTGGTTTGTTTCACCTTGTTTTGCTTTTTGTTTGTTTGTTCTGCTTTGTTTTGATATGTCTGGACATGTGGGGCAGATGCGCTTCTTTGGTTGTTAGCTTAGCAGCACTGAGGCTCCCAGCTGTCTCCAGGTTAGTAAAATAACTGGTGGGAATGTGGGTGTGGGTCTCCACTATGAATAGGAGCCGTGTGAGTAGGATGGGAAGATGTTGTCCACCATGTGTCAATGATCCAATGGTGTAAGAGCTGTTGGATGAGGTGGTCGATGCAGTAGATTTGGCTGACTAGTGGAGAGTTAATGTCCTCTTCCTATTGGATGGGGCAGGGGGAAGAAGGGGGAGAAGATGAAGAAGAGAAAATACAATAAAGAAGGAAAAAAGGAGGATGGGCTAAAAAGATAGGTAAAAAAAGAGGAAGAAGAAAAGGGAGAAATGAAGAAATAAAAAGGAAGAAAATTTGGGGAAAAAAGAAAAAGAAAAAAAAGATGAGGTGAGAAAAAGAGAACAAAGGAATACACACTTTTGTTGTCTGGAAGGGTGCACTTCTCATGTTCAGTGTGAACAGGATCTGTCAGTTACACAGGTACTGGAAGAGCAAGGCCCAGCCCCTGGCTTTGTCAGCTTGAGGCACATTGCTGGGGGTGGCTGGGCTGCTGGGGAGGTGGCCAGGGACCTGGGCAGGTGGAGGAAGGACTTCCCTGGGCACTAGGATGGTGGGGGCAGGTAGATGTGCTTGTTAGAGTGGAGAATGCAGTTCTCCAGTCACTGTTCAGTGGTGTGGGTCCAGCGTCCTTCTGGGCACAAACAGTCATCTGTCCAGCTCTTGCCCAGACTCAGTCAAGTGAGAGATCACCCTGTGTCTAGCTTCTGCAACCGCCCCAACACAGGCTTTCCCCCTCATGTAAGTCCTCAGCCCAAACCACTAGTGTTGACTAGTGGTGAGGTGTTTAATTCCCTTTCTCTGGCTCCCTCCTCATTCCATAGTCGCTTGTGGCACTGGGAGCCTGACCTGCTTCCCCTGCTTTTTCCTCTCCCAGCTCCAGCACCTATTCTGCTTGCCTGGATTCCCACCAGTTACATCTACACTGTGTCTGTATCACCATGTGGGTTCCATGAAGTTAGTTTCTCCCAGTCCCTGTATGATGCCTCTGTGAGTTAAAATACCCATTCTACACCAGGTCCTGGCTTCTTCTGTCACCCCAGTCATTGTCCTTACTCTGTTTTGTCTCCTCTTCCAGTCAACACTCAATCTCATTCTTTTTTCCTCTCCGTCGATGCTCAGAGTTCCAGGATCATTACCTGTATTTGTCTTACTCAGTTTTTCCAGGTTTCTGTTGTAGAAGATTTGGGGGAAGTGTTAGCAAGATGCCATCTTGTCTTCACCTCTCTGAACTTTTCAATGTTCAGCCAGGTAGGACAAGAATCTTCAGGCCCCTGCATCTTTGCCTATGGAGCTCCTTTTGCAAGGAGCTCTGATGGCACAGTGGTTAAGTGCTTGGGTGCTAAATGAAAGGCTGGCATTTCAACCCACTAGCTACTCCTTAGGATAAAGATATGGCAGTCTGCTTCCATAAGGGTTATAGCCTCAGTTCAAAAAAACAGAAAACAAATGCTGATGAGGGTGTGGAGAGACTGGATCCCTCACACACTGCTGGTGGAACTGTACAAGGGTGGAACCACAGTGGAAAATGGTATGGACCTTCCTTAAAAAGCTGGAAATAGAAATACCATTTGATCTAACAATGCTTTTCATAGGTATTATATACCCTAAAGAAATAAGAGCAGTGACCCAAATAGACATATGAACACCCATGTTCATCATAGAATTATTCACAATGGTGAAAAGATGGAAACAACCTACGTGGCCATCCATGGATGAATGGATAAAGAAACTGTGGTACATATACACAGTGGAATACTACACAGTAAAGAATAATGAGGAATCTGTGAAACATCTCACAACATGGATGAATTTGGAGGAGATTATGCTGAGTGAAATAAGTCAATCACGAAAGGACCACTATTGAGATCACTATTATTAAAAAAAAAAAAAAAGTTTATACCAGGGATAAGAGGGCAAGGGAGAAACAATTACTAACTAGCTAGAAGACACATGTTACTAATGGTGAAGGGAAGGCATTACACTATGGGGAAGGTCAGCACAGCATGACCAAAGCAAAGGAAGACACCGAGAGGAAAGTAAGAATAAAGGCAACTATGGTAATTACCAAGGGGCTCTGGTGGCATAGTGGGTAAGGCATTTGGATGCTTAACCAGAAGTTCTTCAGTTCAAACCCACCAGCTGCTCCGTGGGAAGAAGACGAGCAATCTACTTTCCTAAAGATTTACAGCCTTGGAAACCCAGTGGAGGTTGCTATGAGCAGTGAGTTTTATTTTTTATTTTTTTAATGATAATAGTCATTATATAGGCAATCCTGCAACAATAGTGTTAACAATAACAACTTATGAATGATATGAAGGTAGACAGGTAAGCTAAAGGATGTGAGAGGGTGTAAGAGAGCACACCCACCTGCAGATACAGGTTCGGTTGTGGATATTTCTACATAACAATAGGTGCTACATGTGTATTATAATATGGGCAGCAGAGCACACAGGCTCACAGTCATGGGAACTTCTTAGATATAACCAAACACCTTGCCGGATCAAGTTCTTAAAGGCTAAGCATCATAGAGTCAGAGCCCATTTACATCAATTGACACAACATAGTTTATAAAGACAGTGTTCTGCATCCTACTTTGGTATTTAACAAGCATCTGGGGTCTTAAAAGCTGGCTAGCAGCCATCTAAGCTATAACTATTCATCTTGTCCTGTCCAGAGCAAAGGAGAGTGAAGAAAACCAAAGACTCCAGGGAGCAGTCAGTACAAGGGACTAATGGACCATGTGAACCACAGCCTACATGACCCAGAGACCAGAAGAACGAGATGGTGTCTGGCTACCACCACCAACCACTCTGACTGGACATCACAACAGAGGGTCCCGGACAGAGCAGGAGAAAAATACAGAACAAAAAATCAAATTCACAAAAAGACCAGACTTAGTAGTCTGACAGAGACTGGAGGAACCATGAGACTATGTCCTTAAGACATCTTTCTGACCTAGAATTGAAGCCATTCCCAGAGACAACCTTTCAGCTTGGTCCTGACTCATAGTGACTCCTCCTTGCGTTTCTGAGGCAGTATCTCTATGGAAGTAGATCGCCCAGTCTTCCTTCCGAGGATTGTCTGGTGGGTTTGAACTGCCAGCCTTCTGGTTAGCAGTCAAATGCCTTAGGCACTATGCCACCATAACTCCTAAGTAATAAGCAGGCCCTTAAAATACATAGTAACACCTGAGGAATTATATTGTATTAACAATCAGTTACACACTATCAAAAAGGCATCTGAAAAAAAAAAAAATTACCCATTGCTATCCAGTCAATTGTGACTGATAGTGACCCCCCTTGAGTTTCCAAGGCTGTAAATCTTGACAGAAATAAATTCCCTCATCTTCTTCCCATGGAGCAATTGGTGTGTTTGAACCATTGACCTTCTGGTTAGCAGCCAAATGCCTTACCCACTATGCCACCAGAGCTCCTTCAAAAGGATAACATTTGTCCAAAAGCAAAAATGAGAGGTGGAAAAGGAAAGAAAATCCAGACAAAAAGAAACAGGAAACTGGGGTGGAAATGGAGAGTGCTGACACATTGTGGGGAATGCAGCCAGTGTCATGAACACTTTATTATAAACTATCAAATGGGAAGCTAATTTGCTCTGTTAACTTGCACCTACAACAAAAAAAAATTTTTTTTTTAAGTGTCCTCTCATTTAACATGGGTACCAGCACATAGCAGGTTTGAGCTCAAAATAGGTTTGAGCTATTTGCTATACTGTTTGAGCAAATGAACACTTAGTTTATTAATGGTCTATTTCCATATTACAAATGTACCTAAGACTTGGTAGCTTAAAAGAATCCACATTTATTATCTCACAGTTTCTGTGGGACAGGCATCTGGGTACAGCTTGGCTGAGTTCTCCAGCTCTGGGTCTCTCACAGTCAAGGTGTTGGCCAGGGCTGCACTCATCTCAAGGTGCAAGTGGGAAGGATCCACTTCCAAGTTCACTCCCATGGTTACTGGCAGGATTCAGTTCCTTGTGGGTTGTTGGACTGAGGCCTCAGCTCTTCATGAGCTGTTGGCTGGAGGACTTCCTTGATTCTCGACCATGTAGGCCTTTCCATAGAGCATTTCACAACATGGATGCTGCCTTCATCAGAGTGATAAAGAGAAAAGATGGGAAAGAGTGCCAAAAAGAGGATAGCAGCCAGAGGGAGTCAGTCTTCTGTAACCTAGTCGTGGAAGGGCCATTCTGTTAACTTGGTCATAGTCTCTTCATTAGAAGCAAAACACTGGGTCCAGTCCACAGTCAAGTGGAGGGCATTTACAAGGCTCTGAGTATCAGGAGGCAGGGATCACTGGGAGCCACAGTAGCAGCTAGCAGCTATCTGTTGTTGTTGTTATGTGCCTTCGAGTTGGCCCGACTCATAGCGACCCCTCCTTGGGTTTCCAAGGCAGTATCACTACGGCAACTATCTACCACCTTAAAAATGCAGAGGAGAACAGAGGGGAGAAAAGAGAAGGAAAGACAGAAAGGAGAGAATGAGGAGGGGACAGGGAAGAAGAAATAAAGAGACACGAGAAAAAAGGAAGGGCAAAGAAGGGGGTCAGCCAGCAAATATTAATTGAGCATCTACTTGGTTCCTTGGGAGCTCTGGTGACGTAGTGCCTAAGGCATTTGACTGCTAACCAGAGGGCTGGTGGTTCAAACCCACCAGCTGCTCCTTGTAAGGAAGACTGGGCAATCTACTTCCGGAGTGATAGAGAGGAAGGCTGAAATAAAAGGTTAGAGGAATCCCTCACTGAAACCTGCCTTTAAATTAACAGGCAGGATTAAATTGTAGTTAAGAGCCATAGCCCATCACAAGGGGACCCTGAGGAAGGAGACATTGAGCCCTGAGGCTACCAAGATAAGGAGATTTTCCTGCAGGAGATGCCTAGAGACGACCACTCTCAGACCAACCCCCTCGCAGAAAGTTAGCATTCCTAAGACCTATCCCCCTCTCAGCCCGATTCCCTTTAAAAGCCCTAACCACTCCCCAGCTAGGGGAGGCCAACTTTTTGGAGAAACTATTCTCACTTCTCCTTGTATGCAATACTCAATAAACCTTTTGCTTTCTCTCTTCAACACATTGTAATCATTGGCTCTTCCCAACAGGGGGTAAGGACTTTGTTTTCCTGCAACTATACTGCCTAAGAAACCAAAGGAGGGGTCACCATGAGTCAGATCCAACTGCATGGCCGTGAGTTTGGTGAGTTTGACTTGGTTCCTAAAGCCATCACTGTCAAGTTCATTCCGATTCATAACGACCCTATAAGATAGAGTACAACTGCCCCCTACGGTTTCCAAGGCTGTAAATCTTTACAGAAACAGATTGTCACATCATTCTCCTGCAGAGTGGCTGCTGGGTTTGAACTACCAACCTTTGGGTTTGCAGGAAGCATGGCAGGTAGAAAAGAGACTTAATCACTTAACCTTAACCACTGTGCCACCAGGGCTCCACTATGTTCCTAATAAGGTGATTAAGGGAAACATGCCATGCCATGGCTCCTCCCGTTGGGTGTCTGTCCAGGGAAATGTGAAACATCCACAAAAGGGATGATTAAATAACACTAACGAGTCACCTGTGGGAGGGACTGATTCATTGACTCCAAGTGTTAGGAGAGCTGGTATGCAGAGGAAGGTGGGACTGGAGCTAGGGCTAGCAAGGAGTGAGGAGTAGTGTGGGGAAAGCTCAAAGCTGAGACTTTTTTCTTTTTTTTTTTTTTTAACTTTTTGTGTTTTGGGTGAGATTTTACAAAGTAGATTTGTTTTACATTCAACAGTTCATACATATTTTGTTTTGTGACACTGGTTCCATTCCCCGCAGAGTAATCGCTCACCTCCCACTTCTTCCCTGCGGTTACCCTTTCCTTGTGTCCTTCTTTCCTGTGCATTCCTGTCTCCCTACCTTTTTCCCTGTGCAAATGCTGCCATCTGACCTCCCATGCTTGGTCATCTCCCTGGTGTAGGCCCTCAGCTCGTAGGCTTGTCTATTGTTTGGCTGAGAGTTAAGCTACGGGAGTGAGTTCAATTCCGGGCCAGTGGTGGGACTTCTCAATGAACAGAGTCTCTTTTCTACTTGCCATGCCTCCTCTTCCAGGAAGGTACCCACGGGTGGCCATGGGGGGCCAGATGGGACCACCAGATCTTGAAAGGTCTTGAAACCCGTGGGAATCTCTGAAGGCAGTTGAGTGGAGCCAGTCTTTAAGTAGGATTAAGCACAGAAATGTGGAATCAGGAACACTGGCTCACCAACACAGGCTCTGCCATTTACCATCTGCGTGAAGTTCCTTGGGCAGGTGACTTAACTTCTCTGAACCTCAGTTTCCTCGTCTGTAAAATGATAACATCTCCCCTGGGTTTGTTGTGAATATTAAATGAAATAATGCATGTAAAGGGTCTGTTGTGGTGAGGTCTTAATGAGTAGTTGAATGTTGTATTCTTGTTGCTGTCCAATCAACTGGGATTCATGGCAGCTTTATGTGCAACCAGATGGAATAGTACCTGGTCTTGCATCATTTTCATAACCATTGGTATTTTCAAGTCCATTGGTGGGACTCTTATGTGGTGCCTTCCAACCTGGCTCATCTTCCAGCATTACATTGGATAATACTCTGTTGTGATCCAGTGGGTTTTCTTTGGGTAATTTTTGGAAGGAAGTCACCAGGCCTTTTTTTCCTAGCCTGTCTTAGTCTGGAAGCCCCACTGAAACCTGTCTGCCATGGGTGACCCTGCTGGTGTTTAAATACCAGTGGCATAGCCTGAAGTGTTGCAGCAACATGCAAGCCACCACAGTATAACAGACAGACAGACAGACAAGTGGTGGAGCAGTTAAATGGTTGTTATGATCATTGTCATCATTTCTGAGTGTGGAATGGGGGCCATTCTGCTTACCCTGAGAGATGGAGAAATCTTTAAACACTAAAGTCATTGTCTTGGTGGGCCCTCCCCCTTCTCTTTCTAGTTGTGGACTCTGACAGATGAGGAATGAGGATCTAAAAGTGACAGATGTGTCCATCTAGAGTAGGACAAAAAGGGAAGGAACAGAGGGAGGCAGGGCTGAGGGATGGCCTGACAGTGCGTGGTATCACAGTCCATGGAGCTGGGGAGGTTTAAGGAACTATATTTACAGAAATAAAACTCTGAGGCCAAGACGGGGACACATTCCTAGAATTTGTTTGTGTACACCACTTCTCATTCAGAGGACAATCTGACTTGGATCCCAAAGACAAAGGGGTCTTCAGAGGTCATTGGAATGTCTGCCCCTCCCTGCACTTTATTGTTAATATTTGAAGGAGGTTGTTGACCTGAGCAGCTGGGGGAAGGACATGGCAGTTGGGCTTCAAGACTTGAGTCTCCAGTGAATTGAGATACTGAACTCTGGGATGGTGGAGGTCATGTCTTTTTTTTTTTTTTTTTAATTTTCTATTGTGATTTGGGTGCAAATTTACAAAGCATATTTGTTTTGCACTCAACAGTTCATACACATTTTATTTCACGGCACCAATTACAATTGCAATAAACAGTTCTCCTCCCACCCTCCCTGTGACAACGTCTTCCCTGTTTCCTTCTTCCCTATGCATTCCTGTCTGTCTAGCTTTCCAGATATGCAACTGCTGCCCTTCCAACCTCTCATGGTTGACTGTTCTAAGCGGTGCATCTCCTGGGGCAGGTGTTCGCTCATAGGGCTTTCTATTGTTTGGCTCAGAACTAATCCATGGAAGTGAGTCCAATTCCAGGCCTGAAGAATAACCCAGAGTCACAGTCTTGGGGCTTTGACTAATCTCTATCCAACCAGTAATTCGGGTCATTTTTGTGGTTTTGGATTTTGTTCCACATTTTTCCTTCCACTCTATCCAAGGTCTCCAATTTTGATCCCTTTCTGAGTGGTTGGCATTGGCAGCTGGGCACCATCTAGTTCTTCTGGTCTTGGGGTCATGAGGCTGAGGTCCTCGTAGTCCATTGTATCTTTGCACTGATTGCTTCCATATGTATTTGATTTTCTTCACTTTTCTTTACTCTATATGAAGAGTGACCGACCAGTAGTTGCATCTTAACTGGCTGCTTGAAAGCTTTTAAGACTGTGGTTGCTACTCACCAAAGTAGGATGTAGGACAGAATTCTTTACATGCTGTGCTATGCCAATTGTGCTTGACGCCCAGCAACCGCTCCCTCAAGATGCTTGATTGTGGCTAAGAAGCTACCCCAAACTTGTCCTCTGTTAGTTCTATAATGTATATGGATATTTTTGTAGCACAAATGTGCATGTAGGAATATCATCAACCATATCTATCTACGGTCATGGGTATATTTCTGTCCACCTACATTTCCACCCATAGACTAGTGTTTGTTGTTACTGGCAATGCAGTTTTGTGTATGTAATAGTACTTGTCTCTGTTGACTATACCATTTGTGCAGGTGGGGTCATGTCTTAGGTAAATTGGGAAGTAGGGGAAATTTATTTTTCTAATCTTATTATTTTACTTCCCCACACTCCTTTTGTTGCTTGCTGTCAAGTAGGACCCAACTCATAGCAACCCCTCCTTCGGTTTCCAAGGCAGTATCACTACGGAAGTAGATTGCCCCATCTTCCTTCCGAGAAGTGGCTGGTGGGTTTGAACCTCCAGCCTTCTGGTTAGCAGTCAAGTGCCTTAGGCACTACGCTACCAGAGCTCCCCCATGCTCCTCTAGGCATTTTTATCCAGAGGAAGTTGCCTGCATGCCAGTGTGTCATATTCTTCCTTGTCTACTTCCTCCCATCAAAACTTATCAGTCTCTGGTCAGAATCCCTCCCTCTGAGTCTGCTTTTTTACACTGTTACCCCATACAGCTGGGAGCTCTGGTAGCCTAGTGCCTAAGGCACTTGACTGCTAACCAGAAGGCTGGCAGTTCAAACCCACAAGCCACTCCTCGAAAGGAAGGTTGGACAATCTACTTCCATAGTGATACTGCCTCGGAAACCCAAGGAAGGGTCACTAGGAGTCGGGTCTGACTCAACGGCACATGACAATAACAACATTCCATACAGCAGTGGTTCTCAAGGAATAGTGCATTTCAATTGTTGACATTTCATTGTGCTATGTGTATGTGCATGTGTGTAAATGCACACATATATATACACACACACATATACCTATGCATACACAAATATATATGTCAACTCTTTTATCAAATGAATATCTTAAAATTTTAATGACATTTAAAAAAAAGTCCAAATGAAAAACAAAAAATAAAATAACAAAAGGCACAGACTACCTTTTGGAAGTTGTAACCATAGGTAATTCTTGCTAAGGTGTTAATGGCTTGCTAACATGTTCATTTAGGAATTTCAAGCTCTTCCTATATATCAAACATTGCAAAACACTGGAGCAGTGGGAATGAATGAAACTTGATTTCTGATGTCAAAAAATTCACAGGCAAACAAAGGCAGTACATCCAAACCAATGGACTGTTAACTCAGCAATGAAAATAAATAAGCTATTATCAAGCTGCAAAAAGACATAGAGGAAACTTAAATGCATATTACTAAATAAAATGGGGGGAAAAAATCCCACTGCCATCGAGTCAGTTCTGACTCATGGTGATCCCATGAAAAAGTTATAGAACTATAGAGATAGTGACCAGATTGGTAGGTGACAAGGGTTCATAAAATCAGGTACGGGAAATTTTAGGGCAGCAAAACTATTGTGAATGATACTGAAATGGTGGGCACAAATGACATTAGGCATTTGTCAAGACCCACAAAAAGCCAGTAGCCCTGGAGTCAACTCCGACTCATAGTGACCCTATAAGGTTTATAAGGCTACAATGCTTCCAGGAAGGAGCTCTGGTAGTGTACTGGTTAAAGCATTGGGCTGCTAACCAAAAGGTCAAAGATTTTAACCCACCAGCTGCTCCATGGGAGAAAGATGAGGCAGTCTGCTTTCATAAAGATTTACTGCCTTAGAAATCCTATAGGAGTCGCTATGAGTTGGAATCAACTCTATGGCATGGCTTTGGCTGGAATCTTTACAGAAGCAGACCACCACATCTTTCTCCTGCATCTTTCTCCCGGGGAGCAGGCTGGTGGGTTTGAGCTACTAATCTTTCTATTGACAGCTGAGTGCTATGTTGTTGTTGTTGTTATGTGCCGTCGAGTCGGCCCCGACTCATAGCGACCCCTCCTTGGGTTTCCGAGGCAGTATCACTACAGAAGTA
>NW_006921635.1:12931505-12933052 GCF_000298275.1 Orycteropus afer afer
AAAGTTGTCATTGGCTCCCCAGTCTCATCCAAACTCCCCTATTCTGCTCATAAGGAGAGGAGAGAACGGATGAGACAGGAAACACAAAACTCAGTGCCACTGAGTAGGTTCCAAATCATAGAGCCCTTACAGGACAGAGTGGAACTACCCCACAGGGTTCCCAAGGCTGTCATCTTTACAGTAGCAGCCTGCCTCATCTTTCTCCCACAGGGCAGCTGGTGGGTTCCAACCACTGACCTTCTGGTTAGCAGCTGACTCCTTTAACTTCTATACACAGGGTCAGACTGTCAACAGGTGGGGTTGCCCAGATAAAATACAAGATGCCCCGTTAAACGTGAATTCTCAAATAAATAAAGAATCCTCTCTCAGTAGGAATCTGTCCCCAGAATTGCACGGGACATACCTATTCTGTAAATGGCTTGGTGTGTCTGAAGTTCAAATGTAACTGAGTGTCCTGTGTCTTGATTCTCTGTATTATCAACAGGTCCACACATTTCCATTTCCATTCCAGCTGACACTCTCAGAGCCTCAGAGTGACTTGAGTAACAGCTCCTCTCTCCCGTGCAGACCCAAGTGCCCCTGTTACCATGCTGAAATGGGGTTTCCAGGGAGCAGGAAGGATTTAAGTTTGCAGCCTTCCCTCCCTGGGCCCGCAGAAGGTCTTTCTGAGCAGTCTGTGTTCTGCTCCAGAGGCTGATCCCTTGTACTTGACCGTGCCTTGCCACAGACCCCATCTGGGTGAACTCAAATGTCACAGTGTCCCTAAAAGAAGGGGGAGCCACAGAGTCCTGGAACATCGCAACTCCAGGATTCCACAGTCCTGTGGGGGGTTGTCAGGCCCCTCGGCCCATCCCCAGTTTCTGTCCTGTTCCGGGCAGCAGAACCCTCGCTTTGCCTCCCATCCTGCGATTCCCTTTGTGTGCACTGGCTGTGCCTAAACCATTGTGAACTGGGAGGGAGCACATTTTCAGAGCACTTCAGAGCCACAAGAGCTTCCTTCCTTCTCCTCTCCCTGCTATTTGACAAACAAGAGGGTTGTTTAATCACAGACAGCAGGCTGAAGTGGGGTTTTTATCTTCAGCTATTCACTAAAGGGATCAAATTTGGGTTGCCTTTGAAGAAATGAAAAAGAGTCACTTCTTTTTCTTCTTTTCTCTGTTCCATCAGCTTAGGGGGAAAAAAAAAGGCCTAAAGAGAAAATGCTTGAAAACACTTACAGCCCAGAAAAAAACATTCAAAGTTCTCTGTTGGCTAAAGATGCATAATCAAAGCATTTGGGCTAATGAAACCCTAATGCCGTTCTTTATGGGTTCATTCTTGTTTGTTCCACCGTTTCTGTTTCCACCACATTCTGCCCTCTGTATTGCTGGGCTGTATTTGGGGATAGGTGGTTAGGGTAATTGAAAGATTCCTTGGGCATATGGGCTAGTGTACAAGGAGAAGGGAGCTATAGAGACAGGCACTTTCCATATGTTGTCTGTTTACAAACATCATTTCGTGTGATGGTCCTCATTCTATCAGATGGACACTGGTGTCTCTATTTCACA
>NW_006921635.1:12933632-12937945 GCF_000298275.1 Orycteropus afer afer
TTTTTTTTTTTTTTTGGAAAGGACTTGGGGGTCTAGCACATAGGCTGTCCCTGCTCACTGAGTGGTTAAAAACATCCATGTGAAGCTGCAGGGGCAGCCTTGGAACCCTGCGTGGTGCAGGTGCTTCCTAGAGCTCAACTCTTATCATTCCATGGATAATGACCTTGTCTGCAAGGATCAGATCATAGCTTCAAATACAGTGTGAAGAGCTGAGTGGGGGACATGGATGAGAGGGAGGGGATTCGGGTGGTACAATCAGCAGTGGGAATCCACTCATTCACTCATTCAAACATCCATGCAGTCATTCAATAATACTTACTGAGTCCCTACTAAGCTCCAGGCCCTGTGCAGTGTGTTGGGATGATAGCTATGAACAAGACAAGTGATATCTGCCTATTGTAACAGATTCGTGGGAGGCTAAGTGATAGGCCATGTGGAAGGTAAGTCAGGGAGGCTGTGAAAAGTCACTAGGTTGATTATACTCACAGTTCTCAGGGACAGGGAGGTACAACATGCCACAAGGCAGGGTCACACAGGGGTTGCACCAGGGCCAAGGTAACAACAAACTCCAATTGTGGGAGATGGTTACGGAAGGCAGGCAGCATGGGGTTAGCTGGGTTGTGTCGACTCCCAGGGATTGGACATTTTGAGTGTTTCTGGAGGCTTGGGGTGGGGCAGCCTAGGGGCTCCTCTTATTGTTGGCTAATTGGCTCTGGGGCAGTTAGGTTGGGTGCACAGTGGCCCAAGAGAGTGAGAACCTGATAAGGGGAGTGGTGGGTGAGTGGACTGAGTCAGCTGCTCAAGGAAGCTAAGGGACAGGCCTCCAGCCAGGACCTCAAAACAGTGTCAAGACAGCATTTGAGGAAAATGGTACTGTATTGCCCACAGGAGTAGTTATTCTAACAGGTGTGAGGCATATAGTTAGATTTGAGTGATAAATGCCATTAGTCATTATTTAATTACAGTGTATGTCAACTGTTTCAAGGAGGCTATTGGCGTATGTGGGAGCTCTGGTAGCATAGCGCCTAAGGCATTTGACTGCTAACCAGAAGGCTGGTGGTTCAAACCCACCAGCCACTCCTCGGAAGGAAGGTTGGGCAATCTACTTCCATAGTGATACCCCTCTGAAACCCAAGGAGGGGTCGCTATGAGTCGGGTTCAACTTGACAGCAGTGAGTTTTGAGTTTTATGGGCATATGTAATGAGAGGGGGCTGACCTCCTAGGGGAAGTCAGTCAACTTTTCACCAAGGAAGAAATATTTTGAGTTGAGAGCGAAAGTACAGATGAGTAAGTATTAACTAGGGGAGATGTGGGGTGGGGTGAGAAAGAATCCCACACAGAGAACACTGATGTACAAAAAGCTGAGGGGTCCAGCCTGGTGGGTCCTCCTTATGTGGCCACACCTCCACCCCCATGTCGGTGACATTCCCCTGCCTGCACAGAAAGAACCCTAATCAATGGAGGCTTAGACCCCATCATAGCTCCCAGGGATTCCTGCCTATTTGGGCATCTGGACTCTCCTTGCGAATCGGATCTCAACTCTAGTTTTATCCCAAGAGAACGCACGTAGACACAGAAACACAACTTTTTGCTCCCTTTGTGGTCTCTGAGGGTCCGTCGATTCCCCTGGTTGAGCAGTCCTATCTCTGAGATCCATCTGATTCTGTATGATTTGATGGTCCTTCTGGGAATGTTATCTTGGGAGTTGCCTTGGGCTCCATGCTTCTTTCACTCGCTGTGTCTACTTAGGATAGCACCTACTGTGTGCTGGCTACTGCTCTGGGTGGTGGAGATGCACAGAGGGAGACCAGGCAGACCAGTCTCCTACCTTTAAGGAGGTACATTTTGGTAGAGAGAGACAGATATTAAGCACATAATAAACTAGGCCATTGCAGGTGGCGATAAGAGACGGAAGACAATGAAATGAGTTGAAGACGGAGAGGGGAGCAGAAGGACCACTTTTCATGGGCAATCAGAGGAATTCACACTGGAACTGAGATAAAATAATGTGAAGAGGCTACCGTTTAAAAAATCTAGGGGTAGAATATTCCAGAAAAAGGCAACAGCAAACATAAAGGCTTAGAGATAGGAATAGTTCAGCATTTCTGAGGAACGCTTATAAACTATGGGGCATATCCCTGTCATTAATGTACCCAAAGACTCTGCACAACCCCAAAGATAGCCCTGACCATGTAAGGTACCATAGGACCTGGTTCCCACATTTCTCTCCAACCATATTTCTTTCTTTAAAATAATACTTTATTGTGTTTTTGGTGGAAGTTTACACAGCAAAGTAGGTTCCCATTTGACAATTTCTGCACAAATTGTTTAGTGACATTAGTTACACTTTTCCCAGTGTGCCAGCACTCTCCTTAATTACATTCTGGTTGTTCTGTTTGCAGTACTGTTGTTTCCCCGCGCCTTCTCATCTTTGCTTTTGAGTAATTGTTGACCTTTTGGTCTTATGTAGGTGGGTTTTTTTTTTTTTTTTTTTTTTTAAGTAGAGTGCCATATTCACAGGTAGTGACCTTTATTGTGTGTGTCAGTCTGTTAATTCACTTAAAGATGACTTCAATGACTAGTTTCAGTTCAAGGTTCAAAGAGCAGCTCAGGGTAATAGTCTCAGGGGGTCCTCTGATATTAACCAATCCACTAAGTCTGGACTTTTCAAAAATTTGAGTTCTATTATGTATTTTCCTTCCATTCTATCAGGGCCCACCTATTGTGTCCCAGATCAGGACAATTGATAGTGGTAGCCGGGCACCATCTAGTTCTTCTGGTCTCAGAGTAGAGAGGCTGTGGTTCATGTAGGCTGTCAGCGCTGTTGACCAGTTTCTTCTCTGAGACTTTGGTTTTCTCCTTCCTCTTTGCGCCTGATGAATAGAGACCAAGAATTGTATTCTCTCAGCATGTGTCTTACCACTCAGCCACCAAATCCTGCCTGCACTCCAGTGTTTCCCAAACTTAGCTGTGAATCTGAATCACCTGGAGGGCCTGTTAAAACACAGATGGCTGGGTCCCACCTCAATGTGTCTAGTTCAGTAAGTCTAGGCTAGGATCTAAGAATCTGTGTGTCTAACAAGTTCCCAAGAGAGGCTGATACTGTTGGTCTTGGGACTTACTTTGAGAATCCCTGTTCTACTCTAAGCAGAGTAGACTCTGCCTCACCTCTGGGTCTTTGTACCTGTTGAGTTCTCTCCCTCGCCCCTGTCTCCTTGACCTGGATAACTCCCACTTCAGGTCTCACTTTTCTCCTATTGCCCCAACACAGAGGAAAGCACTCTTTCATTGTGCATCCTCAGCCCTCTGAGCATAATCCATGATATCACTGAGCACAGCACAGGGCTGGTGCCAGCTGCCTTGTCTGTCTCCCCCTGGATTGAGAGCCTTACGAGGACAGAGATAATTTTTCATTACTTGTTGAAACTTCAGCATTGGTACAATCCCTGGCACATAGTTTTGTAGATGTGTTACAATAATGAGAAAGGATGGGTATCTAGTGTCACATGTCCACGAGTCAGCCAGAACAATAGTAAGTGGTCAGCTTAGTAAGAACTCAGTCCTCATTCAACTCAAGGCGAAACCCACAGAGAGAGGGGTTATGGTGTCCTGCTCTCGCCAGTTTCATCCCACTTCCCTTCTTTATTTACAGGTTTCTGAAAGCAGGGAATCTGGCTATTATTTCTGAGTTTTCCCTCCTCCTCATCTCTCAGGAGACCATGCCCACCTCTAGAATCACCTGGCATTATTGCCAACTGTTTAGCACCACGTTCTTTGTGTTTGCTCAGAGTTTCTACAGATGGCTCAAGTGCCTTGAACTCAGTATGACACAGGGTTAGTGGATTGGGTAAGAGCTGGTTCGCCTCTCTCTCTCAGCCAGACATAGTCACAGTCATGTTGGACACTTAGTACTGAGACACTTCCATTCCCATTGGCCAGTAGCTTTTCCTCTGATCTCTCTCCAGTCCCCACATACTACACTGACCTGGCCACTACAGCCATGTCCCTGAGACCCCACACTAACCTATAACCAACATAGGTTGGTGTTTGATTGGGCAGCACCATGCCATACTAGTTGTTAAGTATTTTGAATCAGGGCCTTGAACTGGTTCTTCTTGGTTCAATCATGACAGATGAAGCAACATTGACATTGACCTGAATTTGTAAAATGTTGATGTACTAGAATGACAACGGGAATGAGAAAAATTATGGATCATTATTCAGCTAGAAATTTTAATCTCCTTCTTAAACAATTAGGGCACCATGTGTACTGCAGAGCGGCCAAATCTCTTGACTGGTACAGTCAGAAACA
>NW_006921635.1:12938755-12942615 GCF_000298275.1 Orycteropus afer afer
TATCACTACAGAAGTAGATTGCCCAACCTTCCTTCCAAGGAGTGGCTAGTGGATTTGAACCGCTAGGCTTCTGGTTAGCAGTCAAGTGCCTCAGGCACTACTCTACCAGAGCTCCTTCATTCAAATTCACTGTTGTTAAATACATTGTGGGAATCACTCAAAACACATGTGTAGTCCAGATTCGTCCTGTGAGAGGCCAATTTCAGGCCTACGAGAGCCCAACTTCTTCATTTCACAGATGGGAAAACTGAGGCCCAGATTCAGGAATAGAAGTTGCCCATGTTCAGTGAGCTCTTCAAACCGCAGTGCATTGTGCAGCCTTGTCAGGGTTCCCTTTGAAAGAGGGCTTGCTACTCAGGCTCCTGAGTAATAAAACCAGTTGTTGTGCAGTCAGTTCTGACTCACGGCAGCCCCAGATGTGGCAGAATAGAGCTGCACTCAGAGGCTGCCCATGGCTGGTTGTTCAGAAGTTGGTCACCAAAGCAGCTCCAGGTGGATCCAAACCACCAGCGCTTTGGATCGGAGCTGAGCGGTTTAGCTGTGCCACCCAGGGATACTTCCTGAATAACAGACCTGCGAGTTCTCCATAAAGTCTAGCTGAGAGGGAATAAAAAGTAAATAGTAACATTCATCTGTTTTCTAATGACAAAATTCTATGACAAATGTATTTTAAGGACTCCTACCTCTCCCCAAAAAAGTAAAAGAGGAATGCATCCTAGACGTATGGCTGTACGACCTCAGACAAGTCCCTTCCCTTCCTACAGAGCAGGCTTCAAAGGGCCACAGTGGAGATTCACAGTGACAGGGTTCAAAAAGTACTCGTAGAGAGAAGAGAGAGGAAATGGTTCCAGTGGTTATTCTGAGCTTATGGGTTGGCAGCTTGTGTATGAACCAGCCTGCCTGGGAGGCAAACTAAGTTTCCGGGAGGAAAATGATGCGTTGACAATGGTGGTCACATCCCCACACTGCCCATTGATTTGTTTGCTGATTATTTCTACAACACCCAGTCCAGGGACACTGGGGAAGGGAGGTGGGTGCTGCTCAGAGCTCTCCCCAAAGCCTCCACAGGCCTTGGGCTGGCGGGTAGGGGATGCCTGGCTTCCCTCTGGCCCTTCTGCCTCTGGATCTGTGTACAAAGAAGGAGGAACAGCCTGTTTTTTTTTTTTTTTTCTCTCTCTTTCTTTCTCCCAAACCAAAGGTCATTTGCCTTTGTCTTCTGCTTCAGAGCACTCCAGGAGAGAATTCTGTATGCCATGCCATACAACAAAAGTCACAGGCAAGACGAAGCAAGCCACATTCAGAAGTTGCATCTGTCTCTCAAAGCAGAAGGCACTTGAAGCAGTATATAATACATCCATGCAAACACAGAACAACGCAGGCGCACATGCACACACACACACACACACACACACACACAAGTAAATAAAGTGAGATACAACAAATGGACGGATGCTTTCGGATGCCATATGTTGTTGGGAAAATTATTTCACCTCTCTGGGCTTCACTTTCCTTTGATGTGAAATGCATTTGTTCATAGGACCCGACTCACAGGGTTGTTATGATCATTACATAAGTTAGTATTTGTAAAGTACTTAAGCTAAGGTACCCTGATGGCCCAGTGGTTAAAATATCAGCTGCTAACTGCAAGGTCAGCTGTTTGAACTCACCAGCTGCTCTGAGGGAGAAAGACGTGGCGGTCTGCTTCCTGGCACCAGGTAAGTGCCATATAAGCATTTAAAAAATAAAAAACCAAACTCACTGCCGTCAAGTCAGATCCGACTCATAGCAACCCCTCCTTGGGTTTCTGAGGTGGTATCTCTATGGAAGTAGATTGCCTAATCTTCTTTCCAAGGAGTGGCTGGTGGATTTGAACTGCCGGCCTTCTGGTTAGCAGTCAAATGTCTTAGGCACTACACCACCAGAGCCATTTTTATTACGCACAATATATTGTTATCTATCGTATAGTCATAGTAATCCTAACCTAAGGAGCCCAGGTGGTGCAGTGCTTAAAAGGTCACTATGATTTAGAATCAACTCAATGGCAGTGATTTGCTTTTTGGTTGATACATAACATATATTTAGTCCTTTTCCCTCATCAGTTGGTAGTTAAATTAATATGCACAGTACCAGTAAGTATGGTATGATATTATATTGTCATTAGTAAAACCCACCCACCGCTGTCAAGTTGAGTCCAATTCTCAGCAACCTTATAGGACAGAGGAGAACTGCCCCCTAGGGTTTCCAAAGCTGTAAATCTTTAGGAAGCAGACTGCCTCATCTTTCTCCTTCAGAACAGCTGGTGGACTTGAACCACCATGTTTTTGGTTAGGACAGCCAAATGCCTTCACCACTGCACCCCCAGAGCTGCTCGTGTGTAATAGGTGAGTATAAAATCAAGGCTTATTGCCTACACATTAGAGTGATATGAGCATGACTGTAGCTACATACTATGTACAGAGTCTACTTACTGTATCCACATTTGTTGAGAACTTACTGTGTTCTACTCCTGTACTAGAAATTCAGGACCCAAATAAAAAAAATAGACACAAACTGTGCTTTCAAGGATATCACATCCAATATAGTACAAATTACTTTAAATAAATTAGAAATTAGACCTGTGGCTCAGAGGAGGCAAAATGGAGCACATTTCCATTGTAGACATGGAAGAGTAGGGGTGAATCAGAAAAGACTTCTCAGATGATATGACTGTGGAGTTCTGAGGGATGAGTTTCTAAGGTAGACAGGGCAGAAGGCACAGGGTTCAATAATTCAAAAGAGAGCTATGAAACAGCTGGGGTGTATGGTGAAATTCTGAGTTGTGTGGAATGGCTGGAAGGTGTTGTTGAAAGACAGAAATGGAACAGAGAAGAAGGCAAGAACTAAATCACAAGACTCTTGTGGGTGTTGCAAAGGAGTGTGGCCTGTATCCTACCAGTTTTGGGGAGTAATTGAAGGATTTTCAGCAGGAGAAAGTCATAATCAGGCCCACAGTTTTGGACGAATGCCCTAGATGGAGTATGGAGGATGGTTAAGCAGTAAGAATGCCACTAGCAGAGAAGCCAGTTGGGTGGCTGGAGCAGTTGTTTGGGATATTAAAACACCCACCGCCATCAAGTCATTTCCAATTTGTAGTGACCCCCATAGGTTTCCAAGGCAGTAAATCCTTCCAGAAACAGACTACCCATCCTTTTCCTACAGAAAAGCTGGTGAGTTTGAACTGCCAATCTTTTGGTTAATAGGCCAATGCCTTAACCAGCATGCTACTAGAGTCCCCCATTTTTGGAACCTTTTGTTGGACAGTTCCCTACCTAGCCCCTGAGGTCTTGAGTTCGACTTTATTTCAATCAATGAAATCAAATTGGCTGCCTTGGAAATTCATGTCCTAGCCTTCCAACTGCCTTCAAAGTACCAAGGTGCCCATCTTAGGGAAGCACTAGGCATGTCGTTTAGTCACTCCTCCAGGAAAAGCCAAAGGCTCTGAAAATCTCATCATTTGTAAGTATGCAGACTTTAACAGGCAGTTCTAGATACGGACAGAACCCATAGACAGGACAGGTGCATGTGCACGTTCACCTAATGTTATGCGTTTTTAATCTTGTTGCTAGAAGTTGGTGTAGCACGGAATTAAGAGAAATTCTCTGGAGCTCAGAAACCAGGCTCCACCACTTTCTACCTGTGCATCTTTGGGCAAGTCATCCCACTACTCTTGAACTTTGGTTTCCTAATCTGAGAAATTCAGGCAACAATGATTCCTTTCTCATAGAGTTGTTGCAGGGATTAAATGAGATGATGTTTACCAAAGGTTTACCATGCACAGTGACTAGAATATACCTGGTAAGTGTAGCTATTATTATCTGGAT
>NW_006921635.1:12943565-12944439 GCF_000298275.1 Orycteropus afer afer
GCATTGTAAAGGATAAGAAGCAACCATGCACATGCTTGCATTCACTTGCTGGCATAAGTGATGGGTCTCGGTTTATGGGACGGGCTGACATGCATTGGGAAGGAGCAGTGTGTACAGACAATGAGATGCACGATGGATGGGTTTTGATAAAGTAATAGAGGAACCGTGGTTAGAGTCATACCGCAGAAGCCAGATCCAAAGTCTACATTTGACAAGATGGAAAGGGGACAAACATGAGGCCAAGGGAACCCAGAAGGTGGACTAGTCTAAGAGCTCCTTCAGGGGAGGACCATGTCTTGTTCTTTGGACCCTCCCTGCTTAGGTATCAGTGTATGGTTATTGTAATGAACATGGCCTGACTTAAGATGTTAGTAGGTGATGGCAGTAACTCCATCAATGATAATAGCTACCATTTAATGGTCACTTACCATGAATCAGACACTATGCTAAGACCTTTACAGGTCAAGTTTCATTTAATCTTCACTACAGCACTGGAAAGTGTGCACTAATATGTCCATTTTGCAGATAGAGAAACTATCTCTACAAAGGTTAGTAAGTAACCCAAGGTCATTGAATTAAAATGTGCAAGAGCTGGGCTTCATACCCTGCTTCTGTCTTACTCGAGGCTGTGGTCCTAACTGCTCAGAAATCATGTGTGTGTGTGTGTGTGTGTGTGTGTGTGGAGAGAGAGAGACCCAGGGTAGTGCAAACAGTCCATGTGCTCATCTGCCAATCAAAAGAGTGGAGGTTTGCGTCACCCAGAGGTGCCTTGGAAGAAAGGCCTGGTTATCTACTTCTGAAAAATCAGCCATCAAAAGCCCTGTGGGACATAGTTCTATTCTGACACATGGGGTCACCATGATCAGAAATGATT
>NW_006921635.1:12949454-12965510 GCF_000298275.1 Orycteropus afer afer
GGGGAGGGGCGGACGAACCACCCACCAGTCCTGTGGGCTACACATTTAATATCTGTTTCTACCTGAGGGCCACTCTCTGAATGAACTTCTCCAGGACATTTTAAATCTGTTTCTGAAGATCATTTTAGTTCCAGCATAAAAGGGGACATTCAATGCCTTGGTTTCCTGGAAATATGCATGCTGCACTCCAAGCAAAACCTAGCCCCTAGCCCCTTTCCTCCTCCCCCTCTCTGTGAAGCCTTCTTGATGAGGCAGTAGCTTTACAATGTGTGAAATTGCAAGCAGCTGCTTGACTCAAATGTCAGAACCATACAGCAGAATAGCAGGCAGTATATCATAGACCTAGGACTCAGACTTGAGCATCACAAACCTGGAGTCTTGTCCTGGCTGGACTATTTGCTAGCCAAGTGTCTTGGGCACGCCTGCTTCATTATCTTGGAAACAGGAGTAACAGTAGCAGCCACCTCCAGAGTGGGTTGTGAGTTAGGTGAAGCAGTTTGCACAGTGTGTGGCCTGGGGAATGTTAAATGGCTCTCAACCAAATAGCTCAGAGCTCCTCATGGCCAAAAGGAAATCAACACTTTCTCTCAGGGTTGAGTTCTCCCCCAAGGAATCCTGACAGTAAAAGTTGCAGGATTCTAACTCCTGACAGGCAACTATACTGACGTGGAGTTAACCCACACATTAACTGCTTTCTGATCTGGGGTGGGAGTGATGGGGTAGCTGGATTCAGAACTGATTGGCAGGCCAGCCTTGCTGAGCCTTGGTTTGCACAGAGGTGACTTGGTGTTGCCAGCCTGGAGAAGGTGTGAACGCCCTGACAGTCAGAACTTTAATTCCTTGCTTCTGTTTTAGAGTGACATATGATTTCGGGTCTGTACCAGGGCACATCGGAGAGAGAAAGGGATTAGTGTTAGTGATCATTCCAGGTGACAGCCCTAAGAAGGACTACAGGAGAACTAGAACTCAGTCCATCCTACCCTGTACCTGCTGGCAGAGAGCCAGCATGAGTCTGTAAGACCCTCAAGGTTGTAGGGAGACCCTGTCCCCCACTTTTTGTCCCCACCAAAGAAGCACAGTCATTTTGCCTGACAGTCACTTCTCATCGCTAATTGCTCGATCCCAAAAAGTTTGTACGTAAGAAGTTTCTGCTCAAAGTGAAATCCTAGCGTCTGAAGCCACCTCCTCACACCATGAGGACTAGTAGTAACTGAGGGCTTAAAGAACATGAAGAAATCATTTGGAATTAGCATATCAATTGTTGGTGGATACATGCGTTTTAGTGAAGGGCTTGAAAAACTGGGCCCCTTAAATAACATAAGCATTGTCCTTACCAGTCATTTGGCAAGACATTAATTTTCTTCGAAAATCCTTTCTATGCAGAATAGTCCAGAAGCAGACTTCAGCCCAGTCCCTGTCCAAAGGATCATAAATTCCAAACTATTGATAATTTCACTGCATAAAGGAAAAGGTGGCCAAACCGTAAGGCAGGACAAATGCCGTTGAACCATTTAATTGAAGACTTGCCCCTGTGCCAAAAGATCAGTTAGCATATTTGTGGCAACTCAATCCTTCCCTCAGGAACAGGGTGGGGGCTTCTGTGAGACAGTTCCTGGCAGCCTGTGATTAAGAACCCATGGACCAAGGGTCACAGAATATGCTTGCTCTGATGATGAGTGAGTGCTTTGCTCCGGAAGGGGGTGTTACTGTTCGGGTCAAGCCTTTCTCCTTCTGAAAGGTGGGATTTGTTGAATGGGGCACAAGGGTCTGCGGGGGACCATTTATGATATTCTGCAGAGTTTACGTTGTTGTTGTTGTTGTTATGTGCCGTTGAGTCGGCCCCGACTCATAGCGACCCCTCCTTGGGTTTCCGAGGCAGTATCACTACGGAAGTAGGATTGCCCAACCTTCCTTCCGAGGAGTGGCTGGTGGGTTTGAACCGCCAGCCGTAGCAAACAGTATCTTAGAGGGACCATGGCGTGGTAGACACTCAATGACTGCTGGGTGTGTTCATTTCATGAGAACACACGGTCCAAAACCAGCAACAGATTCTCTTTCTCCAAGCTCCACTTCCAATCCCGACACACTGGGATTCTGATCAGTGCCATCAGAGAGACACACAGAGTACAAGTACATTTGACCTATGCTAGTGACAGAATGACGCTCCCAAGCTCTAGACATCTGGACGGCTGGAAGGGTAGGCATGTGCGCTGGGATGGGGCAGGGAGGTGGGTGAAGTGCCACCTGGAAGTGGCTCTGGAGCCCTGAGTCTCTGTTGAGTCCACTCTCACTCCAGGTGCTCAGGAAGGGGCCTATCACTGCAAGCCTCCCCCGTGTAATGAACCTGTGCCCTCTGCCGCAGGAGCAGCTGTCATACCCAGCAGCACAGTCCGTTTCAAAACATCCCTTCTTCCAGGGTGGCTGGGTTTGGCCTTTCTGACAGGTGGAAGAATTGACAAAAGTAGAGTTCTTTTAGGAGCTCTGGTAGCATAGTGCCTAAGGCACTTGACTGCTAACCAGAAGTCTGGTGGGTCAAACCCACCAGCCACTCCTCGGAAGGAAGATGGGGCAATCTACTTCCGTAGTTTTACTGCCTTGGACACCCAAGGAGGGGTCGCTATGAGTCAGGTCTGACTCAGTGGCACATAACAACAACAACAGAGTTCTTTTATTGCTTGTTACTGAGCCCTCCTCTCATGTGTGAGGGAATATTTCTGAAATGGGTTACGAGAATGTGACGGTGAAGAGTTTGGGCTCCAAAGTCAGGACCTATGCTGCTGCTATCAAGGCAATTCTGACTCAGCAACCCAATAGGACAGAGTAGAACTGCCCCATAGGGTTTCCCAGGCTGCCATCTTTACAGAAGCAGACTGCCACATCTTTCTCCCACAAAGCAGCTGGTGGGTTCAAACTGTTGACCTTTTGGTTAGCAACCCAATGCTTTAACCACACCACCACCGAAACTCCTTCAAGTCAAATCAACCTAGGCTCAAATCCTGCTTTGTCCCTTCCTAGCTACGGGACCTGCAAGTCAATTCACCTCTCTCTGCCTCAGCTTCCCCACCTTCCAAACACTCGTCTCATGGGGTTGTAGTGAGGAGTGAATGAGACAGTCGATACCAAAAGCCTGGCACAGTGCTTGACGCAGAGCATGAGCCAAAACCAAAACCCATTGCCATCAAGTCAATTCCAATTCAGCGACCTCATGCGCTACACAGTGCAGATGCTCCATAGGGTTTCCTGGGCTGTAATCTGAACAAAAGCAGACCCCCAGGCCTTTCTCCTGTAGCACAGCTGGGGGTGGGGTTCAAACCACCAACCTTTTGGTTGCTAGTTGAATGCACACTGTGCCACCCAGAGACCAGCTCTACAGGAATAGGTGCATTAGTTCTTGTGGCAAGGACTCCCTAATGAAATCCAGAGAGACAGGGTGCCATCCCTCACTACTGGAGCCTTTGGGATGCTTGGGGGTCCTTGGCCTTGGCACTCAGCCATCCTATGCTCTGTATGTTTCTTCTCCCTCATTGGTATTTTATTATGGTGAAATAACATAAGATACGCATGCCATTTTAATCTTTTTAAGTGTATGATTCAGTGGCATTGATTACATTCTCGATGTGCTACATTGTGATCTGTTCCCCAAAATCGCTATCAACCCATATGGAAATTTTGCACCCGGGAGGCAGTAAGCCTGCACCTTTTCCCCAGCCCCTGCTAACCTCTACTCTGCTTTCTGTCTCCATGATTAGCCTATTCCAGGTTTTCATGCAAAAACAAAAAAACCAAACCCACCGTCAAGCAGTGCCCCATCTTCCTTCCATGGAGCAGCTAATGGGTTTGAACTGACAAACTTTTGGTTAGCAGTCGTATGCCTTAGGCACTGCATCACCAGAGCTTCTTTTATCTCACTGATTATAATGTCTTCAAGGTTCATCTATGATGGAGCACGTACCAGAATTCCACTCCTTTTTATGGCTGGATAAATTCCATCATATGTATGTATCTGCCACATGTTGTTGATCCATTTATCTGCTGATGGACACTTAGGTGGGTTCCACTGTGTAGTTATTCTTCAATATGATTTCAGCATTCTGTAAAAGGCCACTGAGATTGGTAGCACAATGGCTAAGCATTTGGCTGCTAATAGAAAGGTTGGTGGTTCAAACCCACCAGCCACACCATGGGAGAAAGATGTGGCAGTCTGCTTCCGTAAAGATTTACACCCTAGGAAACCTATGGGGTAGTTCTCCTCTGCCCAGTAGGGTCACTATGAGTTGGAATCAACTAGACAGCACTGTGTTTGGCTGGGTAAAGGGGATCTATGCTGTTGTTAAGTACTGTCAAGTCAGTTCCGACTCATAGTGACCCCGTGTACAACAGAGCAAAACACTGCCTGGTGCTGCACCGTCCCACAGTCATCACTACATTTGAGCCCATTGTTGCAGCCTCTGTGTCAATCCATCTTCTTGAGGGTCTTCCTCTTTTTCACTGACCCTCTACCTTACCAAGCGTGATGTATTTTTCCAGGGATTAGTCCTTGCTGACATAAAGAGGTTTCACAAATTTGACCCCAGTAAAAAAGGAATCAAAAGATGTTTCTTTTACTGTTTGCATCCTCTTAATGGCTGCTCTGGTAGCATAGTGCCTAAGGCACTTGACTGCTAACCAGAAGGCTGACGGTTCAAACACACCAGCCACTTCTCGGAAGGAAGATGGGACAATCTACTTCCGTAGTGATACTGCCTCGGAAACCCAAGGAGGGGTTGCTATGAGTCGGGTCCTACTCGACGGCACATAACAACAACAACAACTGGCTGTGTGAATGTCCAGCATCTCAGCCTTCTCAGCCTCAGTTTCCTGATCCACAAGATGGGGTACTCATAGCAGCCGCCTCCCAGGGCTGGGCTGAGGAATGAATGAGCTGATTTATGGAAAGCACTGTTTGGCATACAGTAAGGGCTCCATCAATGTGAGCTCTTCCTATTAATAATAAATTCTAGTTTTTATTATTACTACTTGCCAGGCGCATCAGGAAGGAAAAGATGAATGAGACACAATCTATCCCTTGGATGCCTGGGAGTGTAGTGAGGAAGGTGAGGGAGGCACGGGTGTGAATGACACAAGGCAGACGGTCTTAAGTGCTATAACATAGAGACGAATGTGAAGAAAACGGGGTGTGGAAAAACACAGGAGGGAGAGACCCAGTGAGGCACGAGCTCCCTGCTCCCAGTCACACAGCTATCCTCAGTCAGGGGATCTGCAAAATGGGGGTGCTTTTACCTACAAATGCAGGGAATACTCAGTGAATAAGGCTTTGTCCTCAAAAGCATCTCTAGAAAGATGTCTCTTTTCTGAAGGAGAAGCAGCAGGTTAAACTTGCAGGAGGAGCTGTTTTCTGCAGGGAGACCATGCAGGGCTGGAGAAAGCAGATGTGAGAAGGAAGCCCCCTACCACTGGCTTCAGCTCAGGAGTGCAGACTCCGGTAAGGGCTGTCCGGTTCCTTGTCCTTCCTGGTCTACCTCGGCCTGATAGAAAACCCAGAATGCGCTCCTTGAGCAAACACCATGATGGGAATTTGGAGTGAGCCCATGAGGGCTAAAGATCAAACCAAAGAGAAATGAAGTCACAAGGTGGAAGAAGCCACACATGGCTATAAGAAACCAGTTGTGCTTTCATTCATTCATTCAGTACATTTATTGTAGCATAGTGCCTAAGGCACTTGACTGCTAACCAGAAGGCTGGTGGTTCAAATCCACCAGCCACTCCTCGGAAGGAAGATGGTGCAATCTACTTCTGTAGGGATACTGGCTTGGGAACCCAAGGAGGGGTCACTATGAGTCAGGTCTGACTTGATGGCACATAACAACAGTTAGTGCAGAAAGGAAGCCTGGTGTCACAGTGGTTAGGTGCTCGGCTGCTAACTGAAAGGTCAGCGGTTCGAATCCATAGCCGCTCCATGGGAGAAAGATGAAGCCTTCTGCTTCTGTAAAGATTTCCAGCCTTGGAAACCCTGTGAGGTAGTTCTACTCTATCCTGTAGGGTCACTATGAGTCAGAATCAATTCAGTGGCAACGCAAAGTCCTTACTCTCCTAGAGGAGAAAGACAGTGAATAAAGAACTGAGCAAAGAAGTAGTACAGTTATCAGGTGGTAGCGAGTCCTTTAAAGAAAAATAAAGCCAGGAGCAGGGCTGGAGGTGAGGGAGGGGTCTGCTTTCTTCCCTGGGGTTGTCAGGGACCTGAATGAATGGAGGCAGGGAGCCATGAGGATAACTGAGGGACAAGCATTCTGGGCAGAGGGAACAGCAGCTACAACACATTTGAGAAATAGCAAGGAGATCAGGGTGGTTGCAGCAGAGAGTGAGGGAGACAGTGACAAGAGACAGCTCCCAAGATGAAGGCAGGAGATAGTGACAGGAGACAGCTTCCAAGATGAAGGCAGGAGATGGATTAAGCAGGGAGGCCCTGAGTGGTACAAATGGTTAACCTGCTCAACTGCTAACCAAAAGGTTGGAGGCTTGAGCCCACCCAGCAGTGCCTCAGCAGAAAGGCCTGGAAATCTGCTTTTGAAAAATTGTTGTTATTGTTGTTGTTATGTGCCGTCGGGTCAAACCCGACTCATAGCGACCTTTCCTTGGGTTTCCGAGGCAGTATCACTATGGAAGTAGGATTGCCCAACCTTCCTTCCGAGGAGTGGCTGGTGGGTTTGAGCCGCCAGCTGTCTGGTTAGCAGGCAAGTGTCTTAGCCACTATGCTACCAGAGCTCCTCCGGAGTGCAGTTGGCCTCTGACACTCGTGGGCAGGGTCGACTGGCCAGCAGCTGGTTTGTAGGCTGGTTGAGGACTTCATAGATTCTGAGCCCCTAGGAGCCAGGGCATGCTTCCAGGTGGTACCTGCCATTTGAGATCCATCCTTGGCTCTTCTCCCCCAGCTCTGATCCAGCCACCGATGACTTTGAACAGCAGTGACAGGCGCTTGCCTGGGCTCCTCCCTGTGTTATGAAGAAGCATGAAATTTACAATCTCTCTGATTGTGATCAATCAGATTTGAAAATTGAAAAAGACACTGTTTAGACTTCCAAATAGCAGTGGCAAATCTTGTTTCCACGGCAGCGAGGGTTTGGTCTACCTCTCATATCCGTGCATGCAAACCTAGCCTTGGTCCTCAGAAGCCCCCGCTCATCGCACACCCTTGAAGCTGCAGCCTGTCCGTACGCACACACACACTCTCTCTCCATTCGAGATTTTGCTGAGGGAGCTCCCATATGCCACAGCTCGTGTGCGGAGCTCCGTGAAATAAAACATCGAATTAAGATGTCACAGAGACAAAGCCAAACCAAATACAGGAACAATACTGAACCCTAAACAGTCATTAAGTAATTCATGTCTACATGTGTCTGTTCAAAACAAATATTAAGATCCTCTGGACGCAAACGTTTCTCATCAGGAGAAACCCCTAGTTGCCAGATTCCCAGGACTTACATCCCGCTGACAGCTTCACTGAGCAGAAACACCAACGGATCAGTGTTCTGTGGCTTCATTAAAAGTTAAGCTTAGGCAAGTGAGCTGGAATTTTACAAGGTAGTTACTCCTCCTGCAGGAAGAGAGGTACCATCTGGACCTGAAGTGTGTGTATTCAGGGTGTGTGTGCATGCTTGCTCATGGTGGGAATGTGGGTTGAGCCCCTTAAATGATTGTATGTCCAGCCCTGGGCTAAGCATGTTACAGCTAATTCCATCATAATAACTGGAAGGAGCTCTGGTGGCATAGTGCCTAAGGCATTTGACTGCTAACCAGAAGGGGCAGTTCAAACCCACCAACCACTTTTTGGAAGGAAGGTGGGGCAATCTACTTCCGTAGTGATGCTGCCTTGGAAACCCAAGGAGGGGTCACTATGAGTCGGGTCCAACTCGACGGCGCATAACAACAACAACAACTTGGGGGTTGGTGTGTTAGCTGCCATCGAGTGGGCTGTGACTCATGGGGACCCCATGTACAGCAGAACAAAATGTTACCTGGTCTTGCATCAGACACATGGCCGGTAAGAGAAATGGAATAGAACCCAGAGTTCTTAGCAGATGCATTTGCAGAATGCTAACCCACGTTGCAGGAGCTCTGGTAGCATAGTGGCTAAAGCACTTGACTGCTAACCAGAAGGCTGGCGGTTCAAACCCACCAGCCACTCCTCGGAAGGAAGGTTGGGCAATCCTACTTCCGTAGTGATACTGCCTCGGAAACCCAAGGAGGGGTCGCTATGATTCGGGGTCGACTTGATGGCACATAACAACAACAACAACAACCCACGTTGCAGACTGGGAAATTGAGGTCTGGGAGAGGAGGTGTGGCTTGTCCAAGGTCACGCTGCTAAGGACAGAGCCAGGATCTGAAATCAAGTTTGCTGATTTCAAATACGTTCTTCTCTACCTGCTATGCTTCTTGTCCTTGTGGTTTGGAGGTTACGGTGGTGGGTGTCTTTGTTTTGTTTCACTTATCTTATTTTATGGAGACATAGGGAGCTCTGGTAGCATAGTGCCTAAGGCACTTGACTGCTAACCAGAAGGCTGGCGGTTCAAACCCACCAGCCACTCCTCGGAAGGAAGATGGGGCAACCTACTTCCGTAGTGATACTGCCTCGGAAACCCAAGGAGGGGTCGCTATGAGTCAGGTCTGACTCGACGGCACATAACAACAACAACAACAAAATAAGACATGTCCAACTGGTTCAGGCCATTGCCCTTCTCACGCCACTCACAGTAGCCCAGCCTTCCTCAGTTCCTGCCCCACTTACCCCCTTTCCACATACACCAAGAACAATCTCTTTGTAAAGCAAGTCAGACCATGCCAACCTCCTCACCCCATCTAATGCCCTCTATTTCTTCCTTAGATTCTGGGAGGCTTTTCAGTTCCTGCATGTCCCAGCCCCAGCCCACCTCCCCAAGACCGTTTCTAAAGTAATGCCTCTCCCCGACTCCTTACTAACATTGTCCATGCTGCTTCCTGCCACAGGCCCTTTGCACACACTGTCTGGAGAGCTCTCGTCTCCCCTGGTGCCTCATTTACACCCAGTCCACCTTTAGATCTCAGCTTAAATGCTGTTTCCTTAGGGAATCCTTCTAAGATGCTCCAGTGTACTTTCTATCTTCCACTACAGACTTTCCTCCCACTCCATTACCTGTGCATTTATAATTTTATTTCAATTTGCATGACCATTGGTTAAAGGACTGCGTCTGTGTGCCCTTTTACCCCTGACATAGCAGGGGCTTGAAGGCATGAATGTAGTACTTTCCTCTCCTCTAATCTCTTTCACACCTAAGAGTGTGAACCACATGGAACTGCCAATACTTGACCTTTGGGGCTCACAGAAATAGCAGCGTTAGTTCCTTTGATTTGCACGAGCCCTGTCTGAACCTCCAATGGTAGGCACTGTATCTATTCTTTACTATATCCCCAGAGCTTACTGCCACAGTCCCTGGTTGGTCCTCTTCAAATATTGTTGCATGAATAATTAATGAGGGCATTACAGGTATATCAGAACATTGTATGGGGAAAGAAACCAGAGGACTGTGGAGGTACAGAAACAATTTTAGAGCTTAAAGGACTTGAGATCATCCAATCCCCTCATTTCACATGTAGAGGTAGCATGGGTGGAAGTGAGGGATATGTGGTCTAGTGTGCATAATACATTCTAACAATAGTGTGTATGTATAATTTATCGATACAGGGAAGTTGGGTTTTATTCTTAGAATTGTTTTACTGAGGGAGGTAAGAGATCAAAAAACATTGGGGCCCTCGAAGAGGCAATCTATAGAATTGTTGTTGTTGTTGTTGTGTGCTGTCGAGTTGGACCTGACTCATAGCAACCCATCCTTGGGTTTCCAAGGTGGTATCGCTATGAAAGTAGATTGCCCAACCTTCCTTCCAAGGAGCTGGTGGTGGGTTTGAACTGCCAGCCTTCTGGTTAGCAGTCAAGTGCCTTGGGCACTACACTACCAGAGCTCCTGTACCTATAGAATAGGAGAAGATATTTGGGAACCAGCTATCTGATGAGGGTTTAATACCTAGTATATGTAAAGAGCATCTACAACTCAATAACAAAAAGATACAAACAAGCCAGTTAAAAAATGGGCAAAGGACTTGAATAGACATTTCTCTGAAGAAGACACACAAATAGCCAATGAATAGTAGGGAAATATGCTCAATGTTAGTCATCAGGGAAATGCCAACGAAAGCCACTATGAGATACCTCATACCCATTAGGATGGCTGGTAACAGAAAAGCAAGTGTTGTGAGGATGTGAAGAAATTGAAACCCTTGTACATTGCTGATGGGAATTGAAAATGGTGTTACCACTGTGGGAAACTGGTGGTTCCTCAAAAAGTTAAACACTGAATTGTCAGTTACCAGCAATTGCTCTCTCACATGTAGACCCGAGACCTGACAGCAAGAACTCCAACAGAGACTTGTACACTAGTGTTCACTGCAACACTGTCCACAATAGCTGAAAGATGGAACTAACCCCACTGTCCATCAACAGATGAATGGGTACAAAAATGTGGTAGATACATACAATGGAATATTACTCAGTCATGAAGAGAAATGAAGTTCTGCTACAATATGGATGAGCACTGAAAAAGTGAAGCAGAATGAAATAAGTCAGTCACAAAAGGAGAAGATTGTATGATGTCACAGTAGATACCTAGAACAGGCAAACACATAGAGGTGAACGTTTATTAGTGGTTAATGGGGCAGGAGCTCTGGTGGCATAGTGCCAAAGGCATTTGACTGCTCACCAGAAGGCTGGTAGTTCAAACCCATCAGCTTCTCTGAAGGAAGATTGGGCAATCTACTACTGTAGTGATACTGCCTCAGAAACCCAAGGAAGGGTCGCTATGAGTAGGATCCCACTGGACTGCAGTGAGTTTAATGGAGTGGAGTGGGAGGGAGGAGGAAATGGGAGTTACTGCTAATGGTGAGTATCTGTTTGGGGGGATGGAAAAGTTTTGGAAATCGCTGGTATTGATGGTAGCACAACCTAATAATTAATGTAACTAATGTCACTGCATTGTACACTTAAGAATAGTTAAAATGGTCAACAATTTTTTAAATTGTGGTAAAAATACATACAGTGAAACCTGTAAGAGCTGGAAATGGACGGGACTGCCTTGCTTTTCCAGGTCTCACGAGTTTTCCACCTTGGACAGGGTGTAGTCTTACCACTTTTCTGTTGCTCTTGTTTGGTGAAAATGTTTGAGTTTTTCTTCTCTGATGGGTTTCCGCCTTACACAGATTCCAGCTTTTGTAGGTTTTACTGTATAACGCAACATTTATAAAATGGTAAACGTTTTGATGAACAATTTTGCCACAATCAAAATGTAAAAGCAAAGAAGTAAAAGCTTTGGAGCACACTGAGGGAGTTCAGCTTCTCATTTTACGTAGGGGAAGGAGACCCAGGAGTGGAGGGGACTTGCCCAAGGTCTGCAGTCAGTTGGAGTCAGCCTGGGGTGAGCTCTGAGTTCCACAGAGTGGAGTTTGCCCAATGACATGGTTTCTGTTTGAACTTGCGTGCTGCTACTGTCAGGTGAGCAGACACTGTTTCCTCTTCGCTGCCCTCACCGTGGGCCATGGCCTCCTGCCCCACGAGGCCCCTGGCACATGCTGCTGCAGCCTGGGCCGAGATGCCCATGGGCTGTGCATCCATGCCTGGCCTGTTCTGAGCAGAGCAGGGGAGCAGATCTCAGAGCTGCTGGCTGCGAAAGGCTGGGACTTCTGTCTGGCCAGCCGTTGGCAGGCGCCAGGTGATTGCTGGGTGGTGTCGGTCTGTGCAGTGGGTCACCATGTGCTTGTGGCCACTTTTTACCATGTGGACGGTTGTTCCCAGCAGGGCCAATGAGAGGTCATCATCAGAACTGCACCTTGAAGGGGTCAGCCCTTTTTAAACCACTGTCACCTGACTGTGACATTCAATCTACAGTCCTACGATGGAGGCCGGGGGAGACCTTGCTATCGTTGTTGTGTGCTGTTGAGTCAATTCTGACCCATACCAACCTATAGGACAGAGTAGAACTGCCCTGTAGGGTCTTCTGGGCTATAATCTTCACGGGAGCAGATCACCAGGTGTTTTCTCTTGCAGAATGGCTGGTGGTTTGAGTTGCTAGCCGTTTGGTTAGCAGTTGAGTGCAGAACCACTGTGCTACCAGGGTTCCTTAGAGAGGACCTTAAGAAACAAACAAACAAACAAACTCACTGCCATCAAGTCAATTCCAACTCATAGCAACCCCATTTGGGTTTCCAAGGCAGTGTATCTTTAAAGAAGGAGATTGCGCAGTCTTCCTTCTGTGGAGTGGCTGGTGAGTTTGAACCACCAGCCTTCTGGTTAGCAGTCAGATGCCTTAGGCACTAGGCCACCAGAGTTCCTTAGAGAGAACCTTAGAGGAACTCACACATAGCCCCTTCATTTTGCCACTGGGGAGACAGAGGCTCAGAGAGAGCATGGAGCATTCCACAGCACAGAGGGCTAAAGCCAGAGCCAGAGGTGGACTGTGGGCCACTTGCCTCAGAGTTTCTTGGGGAGCAAGGCAGGAAAATGGGCTGGTTAATGAACTACTCTGGGCTCGAATCCTTCCTTAAAATGAAAAGTTAGAGAGGTCACAGATAGAATACTCTTTTTTAAAAAAATAATTTTAATTGTTGTTGGGAATATACACAGCAAAACATACACCAGTATATATGCACAATTGGTGTACATATACACCAGTTCAAGTTCCTACATCTATGATTCAGTGACATGGATTATATTCCTTGAGTTGTGCAACCATTCTCACCCTCCTGAGTTGTTCCTCCCCCATTACTATAAACTCACAGCCTCCTAAGGTTTCTAGGTAATGTTTTTTGTTAAAAAAGAAAAAAATAAACCAATTTTTTATTGTGATTTGTATGCAAGTTTTCAGAGAAAATCAGTTTTCCACTCAACCATTCACAAACATTTTGTTTCCGGTCATTGACTGCAGTGCCCTCAATATAACGTCACTCTTCCCACATCCTCCATTTCTTGTTTCCATTTCTCCTCCTCTCATAACCTTCCTTGTCTTCTGAATTTTCTCCTTAGGCAATGCTGTCCTTTCAATCTCTAATTACTGATTGTTCTGAGGAATGTCTACCTTCCTAGAGTCTTAGTTCACTTTGTAGTCTTGTCTGTTGTTTGGCTGAAAATTCAACTATGGGAGTAAGTTCATTTCCAGGTCTGAAGGGGATGACCAAGAGTGTTCCATGGGTGATCAGGGGTTCCACCAGTCTCTATCTGACCAGTAAGCCCAATCTTTTTTTTTTTTTTTTTTTTTTTTTTATGGTTTTGAGTTTTGTTCCACATTTTTCTCTCACTCTATCCAGGACTTTCTAATATGATCCCTTTCAGAGCAGTCTGTAGTTCTCGCTGGGCACCATCTAATTCCTCTGGTCTCAGGATTGTGAAAGCTGAGGTTCATGTGGTCCATTAGTCCTCTGGACAAATAGATTCTGTGCATCTTTTATTTTCTTCATTCTCCTTTACTTCAGATGGGGAAAGACCAATAATTGGACCTTACATGACTGCTTGTAAGCTTTTAAGGTCCCAGTTGCTACTCACCAAAGTAGGATGTGTAGAGAACCCTGTCTATAGACTATGTTGTGTCGGTTGACTTCGATGTCCCCTGAGATTGTGTCCTGACTCCCCAGGCCCAGCAACTCCCTCTCTCTGAGTTTTTGGTTACAGTTAAGAAGTTTCCATAACTCTGCCCCCTGGGTGCTCTACCATATTAATGGATATATTTGCAGCATATATAAATACAAATGTAGAAATAGCCTCTGTCAAACCTGTACATATTGGTGAGAATAGTCCCATTCTCCTTCCCACACCTGTTCAGCTTGATTCTATCTATCCACTCATAGATTATTGATGATTTTATTACTGTAATGGCAGGATTGTGAATGTGTTAGTATTTACTCATGTTGCCTTTAACTTTGAAAAGGAGCTCTGGTGGTGCTGTGCCTAAGGCATTTGAGTGCTAACCAGAGGTTGGTGATTCAAACCTACCACCCACTCCATGGAAGGAAGATGGGGCAATCGACTTCTGTAAAGATTTGCCACCTTGGAAACCCAACGGGGTTCCCTATGAGTTGGAATTGACTCAATGGCAGTGAGGTTTTTTTTTTGGCTCGACCTTTAACTTTTGCACACCCCCAGTGTCTTCCTTTCCTTGATCGTTTTGTGCTGATTTTCTGCCTTATTGTATCCTGCCTTTCTCTTCACCCACATTAATGTGTGTCTGACCACAGCCTGCGATATGTAGATGACACAATCTTGCTTGCTGAAAGTGAAGAGGACTTGAAACACTTACTGATGAAGATCAAAGACTACAGTCTTCAGTATGGAGTACACCTTAACATAAAGAAAATGAAAATCCTTACAACTGGACCAATAAGCAACATCATGATATATGGAGAACACATTAAAGTAGTCAGGGATTTGATTTTATTTGGATCTACAATCAACACCCATGGAAGCAGCAGTCTAGAAATCAGGTATCGTCCTGAACTGGGCAGACCTGCTGCAAAAGACCTCTCTAAAGTTTTAAGAATCAAAGATGTCACTTTGAAGACTAAGGTGCACCTGATCCAAGCCATGGTATTTTCAGTAGCCTCATATGCAAGTGAAAGCTGAACAATGAATAAGGAAGACCAAAGAAAAGTTGATGCCTTTGAATTGTGGTGTTGGTGAAGAATAATGAAAATATCATGGACTGCCAGGAGAACGAACAGATCTGTCCTGGAGGAAGTGCAGCTGGAATGCTCCTTGGAAGCAAGAATGACCAGATTTTGTCTCACCTGCTTTGGTCATTGTTTTGGTTTTCTAGTGCTACTCTAACAGAAGATACCACAAGTGGGTGGCTTTAACCAAAAATCTGAGTTCAAAGTGCCAGCTCTGGGGGCTGGGTAAAAGCCCTTGATCTTGGGCTTCAGCTTTGCTTTTTGCTGTTGGCCCACTGAAGTTGGAGTCATCTCTTCACTCAGGCAACTGCTGGCTGCTGAGGCTAACAAGCCCAAGGTCGACAAATAAAATGGCATAGTCCCAATATTACCAAACAACACAGCAGGCCACTAGTGTCATGTTGTCAGAAGGGACCATTCCCTGGAATAGGATATCATGCTTGGTAAAGTGGAGGGTTAGAGAAAAAAGGAAAGACTCTCAACAAGATGGAGAGACACAGCGGCTGCAACGATGGGCTCAAGCCTAGCAGGGATTGTGAGGATGGTGCGGGACAGGCAAGGTTTCATTCTGTTGTACACAGGGTTGCTGTGAGTCAGAACCAACTCGATGTCACCTAACAACAGTAATCACCCTCTAGTTGCTGGTTTCGCCTCCCCATCACCTATAACCATCAAAGAATATTTCTTTTTGTGTGAATTCTTTTCTTGACTTTTTACAATAGTGGTTTCATACAATATTTCTCTCTCTTTTTTTTTTTGTAATTGACTAATTCCACTCAGCATAAGGCACTTGACTGCTAACCAGAAGGTTGGCGGTTCAAACCCCCTAGCCACTCCTCAGAAGGAAGGTTGGGCAATCTACTTCTGTAGTGATACTGCCTCGGCAACCCAAGGAGGGGTCGCTATAAGTCGGGTCCAACTCGACAGCACATAACAACAACATATCCCCTAGGTTCACCTGTTGATGAGTATTTAGATTGTTTCCATCTCTTTGCCATTGTGAATAGTGCTGCACTGAATATGGGTGTGCATATACTTGTTCCTGTTACAGCTCTTATTTCTCTAGGATACATACCTCATAGTGGGATTGCTGGATCATATGGTATTTCTATATCCAGATATTTAATGAAGCAGCATATAATCTCCCACAGTGCTTGCACCATTTTACAGTCCCACCAGCAGTGTGTGAGCATTCCAGTTTCTCTACATCCTTGTCAGCATTTGTTTTTTTCTGTTTTCTTTTTTTTTTTCAACTTTGCTATTAGTGCTGGGGTAATTCCTATCTAAGCTTTCCAGTTGCTGTTGTCAATTTGATCC